>NC_092131.1:93626757-93931180 GCF_043159975.1 Macaca nemestrina
TTTTGTTAAATCATATTTCTAAACTGAGAGTGTGTGTTTTCCCTATTTATCATTCTGTCCTTGGTCCAAGTTTCTCCTCAAGGCCACTTTCACTCTTCCGACAGGCTCAAGTATAACTGAATCGAGAAAAGCAGACATGATTGAAGCGCATTTATCTCCACTAATTAAAAGGTGAATATCAGTTCTAACAGCTGAGCCCTGAGAGTGTCACTACAGCAATTAAAGCAACGGGCTTTGCACAATTTGACACATTTCTTCTGCATCCTTCCCAGGAAAGCTTTACCAATAAAGCCCCAACTCCTGCTCTTGGCATTGAAGGTCTTCCATCTCTGCCCCAAGCTATGTTTTGGACATTTGTCTCTTTTTAGTTCTGTGCACACATTAGATGCCTGTGGCCCATGCAGCACTCCTTGTCTGGAACTTTGCTCCTAATGTCCTCTCTACCTAGTGGCTTTTATCCACCTGTGGGAATTACATTAACTCTTAATTCAGCAAATGTAATAACATCATGGCTTAGCTCTCTATTCTAGGCATTAGGAAATTCTCTCCTCTCTCTCTCTCTCTCTCTCTCTTTCTCTCTCTCTCTCTCTCTCTGTGTGTGTGTGTGTGTATGTTTTCTCTGAAGGGAATGGATGCCCCCAGTATTACTCACCTGAGAAAGAAATTGCTCCTGAGAAAAGAGCAAGAGACACGGAGAGGAACAAATATGTACCTCTCTCAGAATGGGGACACATTGGTCCAAAGTTCATGTTGTGAAGATTCCTAGAACCTTTCTGGAGGTATCTACCCTTGGAAAATTGGAAGGAGGTTAGGAGCAAGCAAAGCAAGTAGTCTTCCCAGGAAGGTCCTATTATTAGATTGGCTCGGGCAAATAGTTCAAGGGGCCTGGGGCCAAGGTAATACAGAATAATTGCATCTGGGTAAATGGCAGTGTTTCTGCTTGTCACCTTGGAGAGGAACACAAAGTTTCTCTTTGTTCAGGTTTAAAAGAGCTGTTGGAGATCTGAGTTGGTGTTGGAACTTCTACTTGTTCTTCAGCTAGGAGCCTGGTAGCTGTACTGGGCACTCCCATGTTTTGGATACTTTGAGAAAATAAAAACACCTTGGTTATCTGAGGCCTTCTATTTCTGAGATAAACCATGCTGCCACTCCCAAAGGTGGTTTCAATGACAGAGTATGTCGTTGTCTTAACAATGCTCTTGAAGGCAACTGGGGAGGATAAGCAAGTGTGTACAGGGACCAAGTAATCTTCTGGAAGAGAACAATAAATATTCAGGCGCCCTGCCCTTTTGAAAATAACATTGATAGAACATTTCCAATGATAGTGACACCCTCTGGGAAATGTTACCTGGCCGAGCTTCCGAGGAGGAAGTTTAAGATAGATAACCAAAGCTCAATCCCACGACTGAACTGTTTTTGGAGATGTAGCTTTTAGAAACAGAATGGAACCAAGACCAGAGTCCTTTCCTATCCAAGCCAATGGGGTGGGCTTTGAAATCATGACTGTACATTAAGCATATACTGCAGAAGTGTGTCATTTTGTGTCCAGGCTTATGCCGGGCTGAGCTGAGATTTTAACACCAGATGAGCCTTCATTTCATCCCCCTACACCTGGAGAAGCTCCTGCGGGAGGGAGACTCATGGAGCCACTTTAAACTGGAAGCAAAAGATCCCAGGGAAGAGTGCTCTTAGGCAGAGGGAACATAACATGCTAATGTGCTGTGAGGGGGTAAGTTTAGCTCACAGGTGCAAAACAAGTAAGTGACAGTTCCAGGTATCTTCAGTCTATTTATGAAGCACATACTGGTATATGCTCAGCTACTGTTCATTTCTTTATGCATTTTTAATGTTATATTTTGAGACAACTGCAGATTCACATGCAGTTGTAAGAAATGATACAGAGGGATTCCATGTACTCTTCACCAAGCCTCCCACAATGGAAATGTTTGCGTAACTACAGTATAGTATCTTAACCAGAAAATCAACATTGTTACCATCCACCTAAAACATTCCTCCAGTTTTATATACACTCTTGTGTGTGGTGGGGGGAGGTGTATTTAGTTCAGCATAATTTTGTTACCTGTGTAGACTTTCATGACTACTAACACAGTCAGCATGCAAACTGTTTGAGAACAATAACCCCTTGTTCTACAGGGACACAAGGGATTATCTTTGTAGGCACAGCCACCTTCCTTACATCCCTCCACTCTCAACTTTAGTAACCACTAATCTTTTCTCCAACTCTTTAATTTTGTCATTTCAAGAATGGTCTATAAATAGAATTATTTGGTATGTAAATTTTTGGAACTGGTGGTTCACTCAACCTAATTTCCTTGTGATTCATCCAAGGAGTCGCCTATAACAATAGTTTGTCCATGGTATGAATGTACCAGAATTCATTTAACCTGTCACTTGCTGAAGGACATTGGAGTTGATTCTAGTTTTTAGCTATTCTGAGTAAAGCTGCTATGAGCATTCATACACAGGTTTTTGTGTGATGTAAGCTTTCACTTCTCTGGGACAAATGCCCCGTGTTCAGTTACTGAGTCATATGGTAAGTGCACGTTTAGTTATTTAAGAAATTGCCAAACTTTGCCAAAGTGGCTGTGTCATGTAGGGGTAATCTAGTTTTCTTGTGTTCTTAATAGGATTTGGTATCATCATTTAAATTTAGTCATTCTGAGAGATGTGTAGTATCACCTCATTGTTTTTTTAATGTGCATTTCTCTAATGGCTAATGATGCTGAATATCTCTTCATGTGCCTGTTTGCAATCCATATATCCTCTTCCTATCTATTCATGTATTTCTCCCAATTTCTAGTTAGATTGCTTATTTTTTATTGGTGAGTTTTAAGATTCTTCATATATTCTGAATATAAGTTCTTTGTTGGATTTGTGGTTTGCAATATTTTCTCCCGCTTGGTGATTGGTCTTTTCATCTTATCAGTATCTTCCACAGAGCAGAAGTTCTTAATTTTGCTGAGGCCCAGTCTATAACTTTTACTTCTATGAATTGTACTTTTGGTGTCAAGTCAATAAACTCTTTGCCTAGCCCCAGATCCCAAAGATTTTCTCTCACTTTCCTTCTAAAAGTTTTATGTAATGTTTTACAATTATAAGTCTGTAATCCATTTGGAATTACTTATTTTTGAGGTAGGCTATGAGATTTAAGTTGATGTTTTTGTTTTGGTATCTGAATGTGATTTTCTCTGGCCCCATTTGTTGAAAAAGCCAATCTTCCTCCATTGAATTACCATGCATTTAGAAATATTAAGCACCATATTAATCTATTTTACATGAGCTACCATATGCAAATATCATGTGAAAATCTGCCACTTCTTCCACTCTATTCCCTTTCTTGCCCACTCCTTTGTCTCTCTGCAAAATATTACATAACTTTGTATGCCCTCAAAACATATTTAAGCAAGCTGTGTAAAATGTAACCCTGAAAAATATGGCCTTATTATACTGGTGTCATTAGAGGTCTTCTGAGTAGTTTAAAATACAACAATCTGTTTAGTTGGGCTTTTTTGATCTTAATAATAAGATCACTAAGTGGCAGTTCTACATGGTGTAAGGCTAGAAGACTATCTAGTCACAATACCTGAGATGAGTTGATCTAGAAAAGGTGTTGCATCAATTGCTTTGAACACCTAACACATAGAACCAATGCATGAATACCTAGCTGCCTAGATACCTGATCAGTGGCCAGAGAGCTGGAATAACTAGATGAACATTTAGGAAGAATACATTCATTTGGAACAGAATCGTCTTAGAAATACTGTACATTTTGTTCATTTGAAAAATATATAATAATAATTGTTTCTTCTTCCCATATTCACATGGAAACTAGATGTGGTTAATGACTCAGCTGGTAGTGATTACAAATAAGGGGACAATGACCATGTTAATACTATGGAGTACTAAGGTATTATGCTAGAATCTAGTATTGATAGTGATATATTATTGTTGAAAGTGTGGTGAGGTCATCATGGTCTTGTATATTCCCACCTGACAGAGAGTCAAAGTTCAGGGCCAAGGTTCCCCTGTGCTTCCTGTTGGAATTCCTCCTGACCCCCCAAGAAGGATAAATGAAGAAGTTTGGAGGTAAAATAAAATTTTCCTAGGAATGACTCCATAAGGATAGATATGGTGCTGGAGGAGAGTGCTGAGCAAGAGGACGTGATTAGTCTCTAATGGGAGAGCTGAAAATGGTATCAGGGAGACTCTCTGATCATTTTATTGGTCTCTGACCCTAGACACCACCACATCCACACTCTGCTCCTCTTTTCCTTAACACTTCTGTTCCTCACCCCACAAAAAGTAGATAGAGTAATATTAGTGTTTCTCTGGGAAACACTATTAATAATTCCCATTAATAAACATTACAAAAGATACTTAATCTTATTAATGCCCCGGGAAATGGGAATTTAAACCAAAAGTATGATGCTGTGGAATGATAAATAATCTTGGTCAGGAAAGGATGCTGAGTAATTGTTTCTAAATGATAGACCTTGGCTCCTTTTGAAACAGTAAGGTAGAATATAACTCTCTGGACACAACTGACATAGAAATTAAAATAATATTTTTGATACTTAAAACAGCACTGTGCAATGGAGTTGCAGTTATTAGACTTCCCCTGGCCAGCTGCATGTGGACCAGGATGCAAGTGGATGTGCCACATCACCTGGATTTGGAGGCTGCAGTTCTGGCTTTTGGTCTGGAATGCCCTTCAGTCTCTGCTGATGGAAGCCCAGACTCCCAGAGGTGGAGGGCAGTGATAATGCCTTCTAAGCTGACCTCCAAATCACTCATGACTTTTTCACATTACACCTGGGAAGGAGAAAGCCAAGATTCCCTTGAAACTTCTTTGAGAAAATTTACTCAGTCTTCCCTGGTTCATTTATGCTTTCAATCCATTATTTTTCTTTATTGAAGTAAAACTCGCTGCTTCATAACTTCTTCACAGAAGCTCTGTGCTCCAGAGTACACAGAAAAGTTGAAACCTGTGTGCATATGACAGGCTTTTAAAAATGTGAAGACAGTCCTCATGTCTCCCTCCCAATGCTTTTTCTTTCCCAGATGAAGTAACGGCTTCTATTTAGTGGATGTGAGCTGTGCAAGGCACATCCTTGATGTGTTACCCACGTCGTCTCATGAATCTTGTCAAGAGCATCACCAGAGAGACATCATTATTGACACTTTCAGATGAGAGAATTGAGGTTCAGAAAGGAAATGGCCTCAAGGTCCCTCAGCAGTGTTAAAGCTGAGGCTGGAGTCCCAAACGACTCACTGCAGAGCTGATGTTTCTTTCACGCAGATTAACTCCCATGGCTAAATGCCCACCATGCCTTTAATCTTCCCCTCATATCCCAGACCCTATATTATCCTGTTCTCAGTGAAACCTCCTGCAGTGTATAACTCTTGGTTTTCTCTGCCCTGCCCCTGGCTTCCTTGTGAATGACTGGTCCCCACATTCTAATCAGAAAGTTACTGTAGGAGCATGTGAGACTCCATGACCTTTGCTATATGAGATTTAGACAGGGGTGGAATCTTTACATAGGCCACATACAGTGCTCCCTGGGAGTTTTTTTTTTTTAAAAAACTGGTACTTTGAGAGATCGGTCATCCTTTTCTGGTGGGGGAATAGTAACATGTAAAAAGTGAGAACTGCTTGCAGCTGGTAATCGAAATTTTTACAGTTTTTAAACTCATCAGTTTTCCACAAACTGACATCAATCTTTAAAAGTTTGTAAAGTGTTTGGGCCGTAAGCAATAGTAAGTAGTCAGATGATGCTTAGGTAAACTTGTAGAATGCCATAACTTAATAATGAAGATTACTCCATCCTTTCTGTTTGCCTTACTTGCAAGTATTTGACTTTTTAAAAAATTCATACATAAGATGTGTATGAATTGAAGCACTTTCTGTGTGTAATTCATGGTATTTATAGAGCAACAAATTGTGCCTTACCCTAATATTAGAGCACTAATTTGGAAAACCAAAACCTTTAATTTTGAATGGGGATATCCCAGAAGAACCATCAGAATCACAGATAATCATGTCCCATAGAAATGCCTATTCCTGCTAACCCCCTCTCTGACAAAGATTCCAGAGGACTGGCATCAACTCTCTTCTGGCTAACCTAAAATATATTTTCTCATTAGTACTCCAAAGCAGAGTCCTTAAGTCTGGGACTAAGAAACTGAAATGTAAATGCAAAGTCCAGATTCAAAGGCCATGGCTAGGGTATATATATAAATATATATGTATATAAGTATATTTATTTTTAAATATATTTGTAATTATATATAAATATAATAAACGTATACAAACGTGTATATACTTATAAGAATATGTTTATTTTAAATAAATTTTTATATAAAGTCTTGATTATTGGCAAGTTTGACTATTGGCAATATGGAAAGATGACCATATTCAGATGGATGCACAGATGACTAAGGTTTAATTAGAAGAAGGGCTTTGATTGAATAACCCTATAGTAGTAGTACTCAAATGTTACTGTGTGTAAGAATTAACCAGGAATCATGTTAAAAGATCAGTTGCTAAGCTCCATACAAGGTCTGTGTTAAAACCCAATAATCTATTTTTTTTTATACTTTTTAAATGTCATGGATTCAAATGCTGGTTGTCTGGGAATACCACTCTGAAGGATCCTTAAAAATCTGTACTAGACACATATACTCACATTAACTGTAAATGCAAAGTTAAAAATGTATACTTATTGTTAGAGGATTTTTTTCATTTTCTTTTTGTTGCCTGCCTATGAAAGGTATTGAATGAGGCATAAAAATATCACATGGGGCAAAGTATGGGTAATCTAGAGTGGCTGAGGAGTGAATTCACTTCAAAATAAAAAAATGAACAAACTAATGGATACCTGAATGCTTTTTTGAGGCTATCATTTCTCTTTACATTCCTGTTAGAAGAAAATGACACACAGTGGGACACTGAACACCATTTGATCTTTCTGCTTTTCTCTTTTTTAAATGAGAATTTTACTGAGGCTTTTTCTGCCTTTTACCTACCATTATTCAAATGTTTTAGGCTTACTGAATTTAAAATTTAGATAATATATTTCAGATGTATAAGGGGCTACATGTAGTTCTAAACTCTACAAGGAATAGAAATACCTCTAAGAGGAAAGAGTGGGTCTATGACATTATCTCTAGATAAACTAACTAGCTTATTCCTATTTGGAAGGACTGGAAAGAAATACATTTGTGGTAACACATGATAATTTTTAAAAATCCAATACTTGAAAAGAAGGAAAAATACTCTTGAGTATAATATTGAAGTCACACTAAAGAAATCCTAGCATTTTAATAAAATCATATATATGAGAAGAAGGACACTTGTTTACTGGGAAGTCAAGGGGTGGATTGTAATAGAAACATTTAAGTTAATTTAATGAACTAATTAATTAGTTAATTTACTTATTTATGTCTTCATCTTGTTCAGGTACATTATTTGTTTCCTTCTGGCGACTGCATATCCCCCAATTCTAATAATGTGGTTCTCATTGTAGATTCACAGAATGTGTATTGTAGATATACTTCTAGGCACAGTGATTTGATCCATGGGAAAATATTCAAATGAAGCCACACAGATTAGTCAGGTAAGTAGAATCTTTCCTTGAGATTAAAAAATAGATATATTAAAAAATAAATCAGACAATCTCTCCGAGAGTTGAAAGATGTCAGTTGTTAAACACAGGGTGTGATAGTATCATAGTATTTATTGGTGATGGAGGAAAAGAGTCAGAGAGACTGATTATATTCCATTACTTATCCTTTGGAATTGACACTATTCTTTATTGAGAAACTGACTCTGTTAAAATGTGGTTAATTATTCAATTCAAAAGCAAGTTAAAACATAGGATGCGTGTAACAATAATAATGCCAGCTTTGGGTCAGAGGAACTGGGTGTGTGCCATGCATCCCTGACCTACTATTTGAGTGAACATGGACAAAGCATTTTAGCTCCCTGTGTGTTGAGAGGCTCATCCATATAAAATAAAAATTTACTTAAAAGTTGTTCTGAAGCTCTACTAAATTAATAAAAGAGCTTCATAAATTGAAAATCATGCTACAAATAGAATGAATAAAAATATAAAATGAATAGGATGAGGAATATATTTTTTGGCAGTTCTGTCTCAGAAAAACAGCTATTGTTTACTCTGCATTTAATATGCCAAGCAGTATAACCATACACTTTATGTATATTATTTATTTCATTTAACCTCACTTTTACCCTGTAGCCTACCTCATATTACCCAAACTCTAAGGATAAAATATATGAGGTCTAGAGAATTTGAGTAGTCTGAAGAAAATCACACCTTAAGGTTTGTGTCTAGGATTAACACCAAAAAATGTTCCATAAAAAGAAATGTTGATAAATTTGACACATGAAAACAAAAAGTTTTTCTTCTGTGAAAAAAATTCTGATTTGTTGATAAATTTGACTCATCAAAACTAAAAATTTCTGCTCTGTGAAAAGGATAAAAAGACAAGCTACAGACTGGGAGAAAATATTTTCAAATAACATATAGTCTCAAAACTCAACTATAAAAAACCTCCAATTAGAAATGCACAAAAGACATGAACAGACAATTCATTGAAGGGGATATACAGATGGCAAATAAACTCATGAAAATATTTTTAACAACATTAGCCATTAGAGAAATGCAAAATCAAACCACAGTAAGTTAATGTTACACACTTATCAGAATGGCTAAAGCAACAAAATAATGATAACACCAAATGCTGGACTGAATGCAGAGAAACTTAATCACTCACACATTGCTGGTGGAAATGTAAAATGGTATAGTCACTCTGGAAAAAGCGTGGTAGTTTCTTACAAAACTAAACATGTGATTATCATACAACTCAGCAGTTGTGTTTTGGGTGTTAATCCCAGATAGTTAAAAGCTATGTCATACAAAAGCCTGTATGTGAATGTTCATAGTAACTTTATTTATAATAGTCCAAACCTAGAAGCAATGCAATGCTTTTTGATGGTGAATAAACAAACTCTGGCACATCCATATCATGGAATACTACTAAGGAATAAAAAGGAACAAACCACTTGTCTTTGCTCGTGCTGTGCCGCTGTAACAGAATACCACAGATTCAGTAACTTATAATAAACAGAAATTTATTTCTCAGAGTTCTGGAGTCTGGGAAGTCCAAGAGCAAGCTGCTGGCATCTTGCAAGGGCCTTCTTCCAAAGTTGTAACATGGCATAGGGCATGATATGGCAGAAAGGTAAAGAGAGGCTAAGAGAGAGAGAAAGAGGGGAGAAACCCACTCCTCAGATAATGGCAATCTATTTATGAGAGTGGAGCACTCTTGACCTAAACACCTCTTAAAGGCCCCACCTCTTAATACCGCTACAATGGGAATTTGATTTCAACATGAGTCTGAGAGAAATCAAACATTGAAACCACTTGTGAGGTCCAAAGCAACTCCATGTTGGATTCTAATCTGCCATGTTGACTTTGGATTAATTGTCCCAAGAAGTCTTCTAAGTTTCCAGTTTATCTATTGCTCCTTGTGTAACAGCGGGTACTTACTGTGAATCCTACCCTATGTCAAACAACCTTGATGTTACCCTACCTCAGTAGTCCTGCACATGCCTTCTGAATCATGTAAAGTGTTTTCTCATGCACATTATCCCTGGTTCTGGGGTGTTTGACGCAGGGGTTATGATGCACCATTTTGTCTCGCCACTGCCAGAGTCACAGACATGGCTTCTGTTCCCAAGTCCCTGTTAAATGTTTCTTTTTAAGAAACCGGATGCGTCAGCATCTTTCTTTGGCCTTTCAGCTTCCTCAGGTTTTGGGGTGGAGTTTCATAGACCTGCCTGAAGTGAAACATCACTGAGCTGTGCAAAGAATTGGATGTATCACAACAGAAATGCATGCAGTGAAAACAGCCAGTCCCAAAATATTACATAACACAGGATTCTGTTTGTGTGACACTTTTAAAATGAAAAATTAGAGAGATGGAGATGAGATTAGTGCTTGTGGTTGTCAGGGTGTAAGGCACAGGGAAAGAGAGAAGGTGACTATCGCTATACAGGGTAGCATAAAGGATTCATGTGACACACCTGCTTTGTGTCTGTATTGTGGTCACACTTATGTAACTATACAAACTCACAGACAACTTCTGCTGAAATATCAGCATTGTTGTTTGGTTTCATTGGTGTCAACTTGTTGTATAAATTTCCTGGTTATGATTTTTTTTACTATAATTATGCAATATGTTATCAGTGAGAGAAACTGGATAAAGGGCACATGAAGTCTCTGTATTATTTATTACAGTTGCAAGTGAATCTGCAATTTCCTCAAAATAAAACTTTAAAAATCCGTGTGGTTGGGCGTGGTGGCTCATGCCTGTAATCCCAGCCCTTTGGGAGTCCGAGGCGGGCAGATCATTTGAGGTCAGGAGTTCGAGACCAGCCTGGCCAGTATGGTGAAACCTTGCCTCTACTAAAAAGAGTTATAAAAATTAGCTGGGCATTGTGGTTTGTGCCTGTAATCCCAGCTACTCAGGAGGCTGAGACAGAGAATTACTTGAACCTGGGAGGTGGAGGCTGCAGTGAACCGGGATGGCACCACTGCCCTTCAGCCTGGGTGACAGAGTGAGACTATGTCTCAACAAACAAACAAACAAACAAAAATAAAAAACAGGCACTGTGGAGTAAATTCTCTGTGTTCCCATCTAAGAATCTCTGTTTACTTTTTAGATGACATTGGGCATTTTGCCTAAGTTTTCATGGCGACAGTGTGCTCATCTGGAAAATGGAACCACCCTAACATTTAACTCAGACTTATTGATGAAATAGTTATATATATATATATATATATATATATGACATATATATGAAACATATATATATATGAAGTCAGCATAGTGCCTAGCACAGAGTCAGCAATCAATCATTGTTATCTATCATTGTTAATTTTAAGAGAATGCTGAGAGTTAAACACTGACCTGTCTAGTATAAATTTTATTATTTCATTCAAAATTAAAATGATGGGCCAGCTGAGTATTATTTTCTCTAAATTCATTTGGAAGTACCAGAATCACCCAAAGAGCCTTTAAACATTATCAATACTGAGCGTTCACGCCCCTAGAGATTCCAATTTAATAGCCTGGAGTGGGGTCCAGCAATTATTTTTAATGCTTTCCAAGAAACTCTAATGTGCAGCCTTGGTTAGACATCACTACAGTGTATGTAGTTATTTTCTTATTCTGTATGTTTAAAAGTATCAAGCTGATTTAGTCCAAAACTTGGTGACATTGTCAGTTTTGCTCTCCCTGCTCTGGCGAAGGGCATCATTTATTAGAGGATAGCTCATCTAAAGGATTATGACTCCCCTGGATGCTTCAAAATGGAGTGATTCCTAATCCATAGATATTCCACAGTCAGATGGAGGCAGCATTTTCCCAGGAGAATCTTGGAATGCCTCAAGGAATCAGCAGGCACTGGAGCATCAATACATAAATTCGGCTCGGCTAAGACCCAGCACAGACATGAATGGGAACATTTGGAGGAGAATTTCTTTTTCTAGTCACCTATGAATGACAATTTTGGGCCTCTCTTACAGAGCAAATTATGCTTTTCAATTCTTGTTATTCAATGGCAGATAAAAGACATGGGAAATATTCTAATCGATACCACTTTGATAGTTTTCAGAAGAGAGATTTAAAAAGAAGAAAGCTTGTTTGGTTTTTCAATATTCCATGTGTCTTAATAAAACAGAGGACCATACTATCGAATTAAAAAGATTTTTTTTTTGTTTTTCTTTCATTTTAAAAAAAGTTGTATGAAATTAATATAAAGACATTCCAACTTATTTACTTATTTCAGATACAATCTCTTTATTCCATGTCTGCAAACCCTCAAACTCACTCTGTGAGGCCTCTAAACTTTCACCATGGTCCTCCCCTGGCCTCTCTGTGCATGCAGGCCCTCTTCTGGGGCAGAACTGGGTTGTCACAGGCCTAGAACATGTGTTTGGAAGGTTTTGACCTTGCTGTCTTGGAAATCAGTTGCCGACAAGGGTGACTGAGCTCGTCTGCTAGAGATAGGCAAAGTCCAGAGACCCTGGAGGAGGACATAACCCCTAGAGGGAGAGGCAAGGGTAGGGAGAGCCAGCCTCCCACTGACAGTCAGCACCAAGGCCTGGGTGCAGGAGGACTGCCTGGAGAACATCCAGCCCATCCCAGCTTGGCTGCCCACTGAACCCAGCCTCCTTGTGAATGGTGTGTATAGCGGAACTGTCCAGACCAACCACAAAAGCATGGGAAATAGAAAGTCCTTATGGTTTTATGCCACTTAATTTGGGGGTCATTTGTTATATCTCAATTGATAGGTGAAACTCATGCCAGCTTCCCGATTTTAGGAAGAGCTGATCCAATTTATCTGGTGCTCAGGATCACAAATATCTCAAACAATGCTCCTTGGTACTCCGTCTCTAAAAATTCTATTGATATTTTTCTTACGAAACATAGTTCTTCATGATTATCTTCTTAAACACATAGATGCACACCACTACCACATTCACTATTAATAATAATAACAAAAACAACAAAACTGGTATATTGTGATTTGCTTGGAGTGGCCAGTTTCAGAAGGGAAATGAATAACTGTGTTCCAGAATCCAGGAAGATTCAACTCGAGATGTAACATTAGGCAGGCAGACCAGTGTTGAAGCGCTGGTTTACTGGGCTGGAGATGGGTAGTTCAGAGCGGGGCCAGTGTTGAAGCACTGGTTTACTGGGTCAGAGATAGGTAGTTCACAGCGGGGCCAGTGTCGAAGTGCTGGTTTACTGTGATGGAGATGGGTAGTTCACAGCCTCCATGCATGGTTTGACTATGAAAGAGGAGTTCATGAACACTGATTACATGTCCGTTCTCTCAATGCAGTTTTTGGCTAGGTTGCATTAATACATATTCATCAGTAGATCAGTAGAAAAAACGCTGAGCTCTGTTAATCGTACTATAGACCTGTAGTCAAAAGGTGTTTTTTTTTTTTAAGGTGTTTTTGAGGAGAAGTAATGTGAAAAAGGGAGCAAACAATTTCATAACACAGATTAGATGCCACATAGTATGCAAAGCTAAGAGAAAGGAAACTTATTTTGGGCTCCAAAAATGTTGGGATGTGAGACTGAAATTAGTACTCATGTTTCTGATGAACGGTCTCAAACTGAGTACTGTGGATTATTCTAGGCCATTAATAACCACAAACTGCTTGAAATAACCATGGCAACAACCAGTAGCTATGTACAGTACAATCACCCTGATTACCATAGAATTAGCACAAAACAAATGTTTGTTCTTTTCCTAAATAGATGTATTATGATGATGATAACAGCTTCCTATTTACCCCAGGTTTTCCCATCACCACTCCTACTCCAAACAATGGAAAGATGACATCTTTGTGCGATATTTGTTTCCATTTCTTTTTTTCCTTAAGGAAATTTTATTGTGTATATTTAAGGTATGTTTCTGATTCTTTTCTAAAGAGCCCAGGACAGAGACTAGAGGAATGGGTGGTAGCTGACCTTTCATTCCCATCTCTCTTTGGCTCAGTTATACACAAGAAAACATAACACACACATTGATTCATTGATCACAGTCTGGGCTCCAGGAGGAGGGATGATAACCTTTAAAAATCTGCCTGGAAGCTTCAAATTCAAACGGCCAGCCTGAATTGCATGTTAATGGAAATCATATAATTGGCGTCTTTGGTATCCACGGAGCATGGGCCCCAAATTTCATCAGCTCCTGACACAGAGAGGTAAACACTCCCCAGCCTAGGGCGTGCTAAGTTACCTGTCTCTGTGCCGCCATTGTGTGCAATTCACAAAGACACAGCCAGACCAGGTATCATCGAGGCGGGCCAGCAAGTGAAGACTGAAGTCTAGTCTCAGCCTCTCAGCTTGCTGGCATTGTGAGCCGTGACGACAGCTGGCACTTGGCTGTCCCCAAAACCCCCTTTCACGGTACCCAGCACCACGCTTCCACACGCGATTGAAGCAATTAGCTGCCGTGCGGCTGATGTACCCCGCAGAGGACTGGTGGCTCGTCTGACACATCTGGGCACAGAAAGTAATTGAAACAGCTGCTTCCGCCCATATGGCAGCAAAAGCTGGTTGTGCAAAGTCTGCTGCCTGGGCTGCACCAACCTCGGGCAAATTAGCCATCATTAATCCCCAGATCTGACCAGCATACGCAGAGCCACTAATCAAGACAGCTGGGGGGTTGGGGGAGGTGGCTGAGAAGGAGAGCCCCTTTAAGATTGCGAAATGGCATCCCAGGTTAAAAAATAAAACACACACACAAGCACAAATTGCAGTCTTCCTCTTTCTGAACACTTTCACTTCCTCTGCCTGACGAGGACAGGCTGTGTCTGTTGGTGCTCGTCGTTAGGAGATTGCTAAAATAGCAGTGCGACTTTCTGGAAGTGTCACACTGCTCTATGCAAGCCTGGCATCCTGCAGTTATAAATAGCTGGTTGCGTGGAGAGTGAGAACACGGTATTGTGCTGTCGTGGTGAGCTGGCTAGCCATGAAGCCCAGAAAACTACAGTAATTGGGGGTCTGCTTGAGAAAGGGGAACAGCACCTGACTTGGGTGGGGGAGCACAGGCAGCTCTGCCTCTCTTCTGCAAGGTGCCATGCTGGCTTTGGGCAGGATTTGCCTTCCATCTCTCCACTGGCCTCTCAGGCATGAGCATTCTATTATGACATGGAATTTTTAGGTAATGACTAAGAGTTAGTTGTTGCAAATGAGTCTTGTTGACAGGGGAAAGGTCACATGCCATCTGGCAGGTAAAGGGTAGCTGTCTCACCTCTGACACAGACATTGATTAAAATATATGCTGTAGCTTCAAAGGACTGTGTTGACTCAACTTCCACATTGTGGGATGGAATAGGCGGCTGTCTCATTTACATTCCATAACTGATGTCATTATTCAGATGGCTCATCGTTATGCCTGATGGTGACCCATGTAGGTGGTGCAATGCATCTGGGCAGGGAGTGGCAGGGTTGATGTGTCACCCCAGAGGTGTCAGAGACTCATCCTGAATGGTTGGGGTACAAGCACAGGGTGGGTCTGCATGTCCCTGTCACTAACCCCTGAGGGCACAGAGGCAGTCCAGACTTGGAGATTTCAGTTCTTTGAGAAATGGAAGTT
Source organism: Macaca nemestrina (assembly GCF_043159975.1). Classification (NCBI taxonomy): domain Eukaryota; kingdom Metazoa; phylum Chordata; class Mammalia; order Primates; family Cercopithecidae; genus Macaca; species Macaca nemestrina. The sequence goes on from NC_092131.1 coordinate 93,641,984, forward strand.
TACAGAATGAGTTAGATTTGAACAACAACAACAAAAAAAATAGCTGCTATTAGCTGCTATTAGAGTCATTGTCAATTACTCAGAGATAAGGGTTTTCTTCATTGGTAAGTCTGGACTTCAGACAGATAACAAAACTTCAGAGAACAACTTCATCCTGTGCTTTGGAAGAGACAGAGGGGATGGAGAGGTCGGAGAGAACTTGATGCTTCTTTTTCAGTTCAGCATGTCAAATGAATCACTAACTTCATCTTCAGTTCCATAAGGAGAAGTCTTTCCTGCAATAGAAGCTCTTGTCTCCACTGCACAGGCCCTGCAGACTTCTTCCTGGTGTCAATGTGAGCTGATTCTACTTGCTTCTTTGGAGAATGTTTTGACTTTCTCCCCACTGTTGTTCACCTCTGCCAACCTGTTCTAGGTGATAACTAACATAAAATGAATAATAAATAACCCTTGCAACATGAGACAGTTATTTAGCTATTGCTAATCTTTCTCATCAGTCTTGAGGTCATTGTGATGTCTGTTGTATTCTGGCACTTTTGTTTAGGGCATGAAGGGGAGGAGTGAAATCCTCCTGGAAAATATAACAGAATAGCAGTTTTTGCCAGAATAGCTACTTGGAGAAACATGGTCAAAGGTATAGAAAAATATATCCTGATATATCTTCAAACCCTTCCCATCGTAACTGTTATTATGTCGGGTTGACTTTTAAAGTAGAGGTTAGTTTTACAAACAGTAAGTGATATGGTTTGGCTGTGTCCTCATCCAAATCTCACCTTGAATTATAATCGCCCTGTGTCAAGGGCAGGGCCTGGTGGAGATAATTGAATCATGGGTGCAGTTTCCCCCATACTGTTCTCCCGGTAATGGATAAGTCTCATGAGATCTGATGGTTTTATAAATGGGAGATCCCCTGCACATACTGTTCTCCTGGTAATGGATAAGTCTCATGAGATCTGATGGTTTTATAAACAGGAGATCCCCTGCACATACTGTTCTCCTGGTAATGGATAAGTCTCATGAGATCTGATGGTTTTATAAATGGGAGATCCCCTGCACAAGCTCTCTCTTGTCTGCCACCGTGTAAGATACGTCATTCTTCCCCTGAGCTTTCTGCCATGATTGTGAGGCCTCCCCAGTCATGTGGACCTGTGAGTCCATTAAACCTCTGTTTCTTTATAAATTACCTGTCTCAGGTATGTCTTTATTAGAGGCATGAGAACAGACTAATACAATAGGTTTTTTTTTTTTTTTAACATTCTTCCCCCTCAGATATTCCTTTAAGAGGATTCTTTAGCCCAATGGGCATGTCTTCTTCTTTAGCGCATGTTCTGTGTTCTTGTCCATATTTCATATTTATTCCACTTTGGCTGCATGCTTTATAGGCTAGATAATTACCACCATGTATAAATAATAGTAGTCATTGCAAAGTAACAATTGCTCATATTTACTAATTTATTTTTATTAATGCATTTATTTGTCAAATATGTGTTAAGTGCTCACTGTGTGCTAGGTACTGTGGTATAGCCACTGGGGATGTCATTGTGTCTTGTCTTTCTAGAGGCCAAGGGAAAATGTCCCTTTTCCCTCTGAAGATTTGCTGAAAGTCAACTGACAAAAGGCAGATTAATAGGAGAAAAGGCATACAAACTTAATAACATGCATGGAAGGGGGTGGGAAATCAAAGAGTGATTATCCCACCATGCAATGGGGTACAGATGGTTACATACCCTTTTTCTTAAAGGGAAGGGAGGTGGGTAAATGTGGATAATTTTAGAGGGATAGTAAATGATTTATATGGGAAGTCAATGGGCTTGAAACACATACAGTGTCCTGGGACAAAGTGTTCAGCCCATACAGCAGACAATGCTTGTGACAAAATTCTGTCCTGGTGTGTTGACAGATTGTAGTCTTTCTTCCTGAGATATGAGTTCAGTTAATGAAAATTCCAAAAAGGGACCAGAGGTAATTGTTTCCTTCTTTGGTGAGTCTGGACTTGAGGCAGAGAAGGAAACTTCAGAGAGCAACTTCATCCTGTGCTTTGGGAGAGACAGAGGGGATGAAGAAGGTCAGAGAGAACTTGATGCTCCTTTTTCAACTCAGCATGTCAAAGCACCCAGTTGTAGGGTATCACTACCTGAGCCCCAGCACCTTCATGGAGTTTGCAATCTAGTGATGGGAGACAAATGGGAGACAAAGGAGAAATGAATAAGTAAAATACACGCACACACACACATCACACACACATACACACACACACACGCATATGTATAGTATAGTACAGTATAGTATGTCCAATCGTGGTGAGTACTAGGGGGAAAAAAGAGTAAACATGGAGGAGGAGTGGCCGTGATTGGGTGTCAAGCCCTCAGAATATCCCTGAAGGGTGGATATCTTAGCAATGACCTGAGAGAGGAGCGGGCAGGAGTAAGGTGAACAGGACTGAGAAGAGCCTTCCAGTGGGACAAGCAGGTCTCAAGGCAGGAGTTGTGCTCTGTGGGCTGGAGAGCACCAGGTACCCAGGGTTGCTGTAGGCAGGGGCAGGGGATGAGCTGTAGGAGTTAAAACCGGAGAGAAAGGGGTGATGAATGGGGGCACAGATGCTGTAATTCTTTGCAGTATTTATGTTTTTTCTAGATGAGATGGTAAACTACTGGAGACTTTCAAGCAGTAGACTGTTAAATTAAGCTTATCCTAAAGCTGCCTCCTCACATATTTCAAGTTCAGCCTGAAGGTCTCTTCCATAGTGAGCTGTAAACTAACTGGATGTGTAAACAGACTATAACCTACTCTTGTGTCAATCACTGAGTTTCTGCCAATCACAGGTGGCCAACTGTTCAAACCGGGTTTAAATAAGGCAAACACTGAGCTGTGACCAATCCAGCTGTTTCTATATCTCACTTCGGTTTTCTGTATGTCATTCTCCTTTTTCTGCCCATAAATTTTATTTGACTGTGTGCAGCTCCAGGATCTGCCTGAACTTATTCTGATTCAGGGGCTGCCCAATTTGGGAATTATCCTTTTCTCAATTAAACTATTTTAAATTTAATTTGTCTAAGGTTCTGTTTTAACAAGAGTGATGTATTCTGACAACTGTTTTAGCAGAATATGCTGATTACTCTGAAAATTGTTTGTGAAAAACAGGAGGAAGAAGCAAGACCTGTTAGAAGGCTATTGTGATAGCCATGTAAGAGATTCCTGTAGCTTGGACCAGGTGGCCATGGAAGTGAGCAAGGGCAGAACCTGGATGCATGTTGAAGGCAGGGCCCAAGGACTGTCTGAGGAATCCCATGTAGGGTATGAAAAGGAAGAGTCAAGAACCACTACAAGGCTTTTGGCTAAGGTTACTGAGTTTCTGCTCTGCACCAGACTCTGTGTTCAGCACTTTTTATTTATTATCTCACTCATTGAATCATGAAACCATAGTGAGTTAGGCTTAAAGATCCTCACCATGCTACAGAATTGAAGTCACTTGCCAAGGTCATGTCAGAGGAGCAGTGACAGACACAGGTGGAAACCTGAGACTGTGTGACTAGCACCCTAGAATTTCATCACCACTGTCCTTCTAGATGCCAAAGGGAGAGTAAAACTGGGATCTAATTCTCAATGTTGGCTTGGTTTTTCAGTCATTACTTGCCTTCAGCCATCCCCTTTTCTATTTCTGTGTCAGCTTCTTGTTTATGAGAACCGGGATGGAATGATTCTGATGTTATGCTTAGTTAACAGCCTCTAGTTAAGAACAACAAAAAAAATGACTTTGCCTGGATGGTTCTGTGTACCTTTATAAAACTGGGGTCCCCATTCCCAGTAAGCTCTTTATTTTTATTTACCACACTGATTATATAATATCCCCTATTTCCTTAAATTGTCTTCCTCATGGGATAAAATTCCTGATCCAATCATGATAGAATGACTTCATCATTAGATAAATGTTTTCAAACATTATCTAGATAGTCACTGCTAGGACTTAGGTCTCTAAAGTTTATTTTCTAGTGTGACCATATATCCCCACTGAGCTTAGGGTGATGTAGTCAGGACTCACATTTCAGAATTCATCAGACGCTTCTAAATGGAGTGTTGCTTGGGGAGTTACTTGACAGCATAGTATTTAAGAATCCATGTTCTGAAGTAAAACTGCCTGCAGTTGAAGGCTTGCTCTGCAATTCCTAACTGTGTGATACTGGGTGAGTTACTTTACCTCTCTGTGCTTATGTTCCCTCTTTATTAAAATAGAAATAAATAGTATCAATGTTAGAGAGTGGTTATAAGTATTGTTACCATGCATATGGTCCTTAGAATAGAGCCTAAGAAATTCTTAGTAAATGTTAGCAGTTTTAAAATCATCATCATCATCATCACCACCACCATCATCATTATATAACACAATCCTAGCTAAAATGTATCTCACCAAGTTCTGGTTGAATTGTAAACAGTCAACTGGAGATAAGTAATACTGACATTGCCTGCCTCAACCATTTAGATGTGTTTTCCATCTAAACACTGATATATTATTTGCATATATAGCTTAGACAATTGCTAAAAACGTATGCTTTTAAATTATGGATTTACAAGCAATTTGGGGACTATGACTAATTGTGATTCACAGTCGATTACTGTCAGTCCAACTAAAAATTATGAAGCACTTTCCCAAACCCACCGGTAACATTTAGGAAGCCCAGGGAAAGGGCACAGATGGAGGATCACATACCATATATTTAAATATTTAAAAGAGATTGCACCCTGGACTGTGTAGCCCATATCTGAGAACGACTGCTCCCTCCTGGCCTCTGGATTGGATATATGATCATTGGAACGGAACTTTATGCTTCATTCTCACTCCATGCACTAACAGTCCATTTGCCTTGTGCCCCTGAAACCAGAATGATCTTGATGGCAGGTTCATAGCAACGAGTTATCTCATGAAGACAAGAAAAGAGTCTGATGGTTTCAGATAGCGCTGGTGGTAGGAGCCCTTGGAAAAACAGGACCACACAGCCCAATAACATGCCCCAGCATAGCTAACAGAGAAGAAATAGTCTTCATGCAGACCTCAAGGAATCTTACCTATTTGGACTTGCTAGAAATTAACCGCAAATGAACTTTGGGAAAAAGAATATTGGCTCTTCGCAATGCACCCAGTAGGCTTTGTTCTTCCTTTTCAACCTAATTTTAGGTTCCTAGAATGACTCTTTTCAAGAGTGAGGGCTAGAAAGATATATACAGAGAATTAGAATGGTACAGAAGAAAGACCCACAAGAAAACTCCCCTTACCTTTCATAGGTCTAAGGTTTCTTTGTCCTTCCACTTCTTTTGTAATAATGGATGACATTTTCACTAGACAACATGCTTCCCTGTTTTGTCTCCAGAATAGACTTCTATTTTGCTTACTTGACATTTGTTGATTCATCAGAAAGTTTTAATTGAGTTATCATCAGGATAGAGATAGGAACTAACTTCCGTGTCACATACAACACACTTCACGTATTCCAAGAGTGAAGAAAGACCTCATGTTCTACATGAGAAAGATTGAATCAGACACAATTATGAAACCCCATTCTGTTGGCCAAGAGTATCTTCATTTCAACTGCTACTTCAGGGCGTTTATGGATAAAACTTCTTTACTGGCCAGCTGTGTAATCCCAGCAATTTGGGAGGCCAAAGGAAGAAGATCACCTGAGCTCACGAGTTTGAGACCAACTTGGGCAACATTGTGAAACCAAGTCTCTACATAAAATTTAAAACTTAGCTGGACACAGTGATGTGTGCCTCTAGTCCCAGCTACTTGGGAGGAAGAGGTGGGAGGATCTCTTGAGCCCAGGATGTTGAGGCTGTAGTGAGCCACAATTGCACTACTGCAAACCAAGTGTGAGTGACAGAGCAAGACCCTGTCTCAAAATAAATAAAATAATAAAATAAAATAAAATAAAATAAACTTCTTTACCATCCAGCCCTGGAGGGCAGGGAATCACCTCCAGTGCAATATAATTTGCTTCTGCTGTGTGTGTGTGCGTGTGTGTGTGTGTGTGTGTGTGTGAGAAATGATGGAACCTCCCAAATCATGTTAAGAATTTTCATGGTGTAGTGGAATCTGAATCTGGGGATGGGGATGGGTGGGTTACAAATAACCATCTTTTGTTGTTTTAGTTTAATACTTCAGAAAAGTGAATACATGCCTCGACAGGGCTAAAGAGGCTGATAAATTAGTTTTTTCTCTCTCTTTTTCTACTAACATTTTGGGTTCCTTTTCTTTCATAGCATTGTGATAAATATGAGTAGGAAATTAATTCACAGGGTAAAATAGACACAGTCCAGTTATTTCCTCTTTTAGTTATTTGCATCTCGCTTCTATTGTAGACCCTTTGAAAGGTGATCTTTATGGATACTTAAAAGAGGAGAGTAAGCATCCCAGTCACAAAGAACCTGATGTGCAGCAATGTATTCAGTATTATTTTGCAAATTTCCTCTACGAAAGCTGATAAATAAGCAGTAGAGTTGGAAAGTGAAATCCTCTATTGACTTCAGACTCAAATTTTGTCTCAATTGCTGACAAAACATAACCAATCTTTTAGCTATTGCCAGTAAAGATTATATGCTTTAGCAACCAATTTCTTCACTTATTTCCAAGTGTATTTTTAACAGCCTAATGGGACAAGAGCTCTTGTCAATATTTTTACTTATTAGAAAGTACTTATTTTCTCATTGACAAAAAGATTTCAAGCTCTCACATAGAAACAGTGGTTAAAATTTTTGATAAATATACCTATTACTAGAATTCTCTGAAATATGATGTGTCCTTATTCTATTTTCTTATGTTTCAGGTCAGAATTGTTTAGTTTCTGGTTACAGGCTGGTATGATACATACAGGGAAAAGGGTAGATACACTGTGATCTTTCTATGTTTGTTTGTTTTTTCTAGTGATCTATAAACTAATATCATAAAGATTCGAAATGAATATACTGTGTTTCTGAGTAAATGAAGAGATAATAATTTAGAACGGACTGCATAAGAATAATCATTAAACCAACATGGTTTTTTTTCTTAAAATGGTGTTTGTATTAGATTTTCCTCCAGTTTTTGAAACAATCAGTGCTAAATATGGTCAGAGGAGAGCGTATATAAATTATTTTTCCCCGGATGCTTCCTGAGTACATGCTAACTACAATCATCATTTCCCTAGGCATTTTTTAATTGGACGCTGAGGAGAAAGAGGTGAATGCAATGCCAGTCGTGTGCGTATTGGCTCCCAGCTTCCAAAACACCTTTTGTGGTATTGAGGGAGAGACTCTGAAACCACACTTCTGCTTTGCCAGCTGCCCATGTTAGCCCCTGTTATAGGCTCTGCAAATAGCGGGCGATAGAGAGAGTGAGGCTAAAGGAGGAGGAAGGCACCACCCAGTCTTGCCTGTTTGCTTCCTGTGCCTTTCAATATCACTCCAACTATGGATGCTGTTTCCTGCCCCTCGTTTCATTCTCGGCTCACAGAACAGCCTTATTGTGTCCTTTCAGAAGTTTGAGGAGCAGCCTAGAGGTGTTTCCTCATTGGAGGTCTGAGCCCAAGCACCACGGAGTTCCTCCTCTTTGCTCCCAAGATCTGATAACCACAGATCTTCCCTTTTATTCCTCCAGGTATTGTCTTTGGGTTATTTAACTTGGTGCTGTCTTTTATTCTTTAAGCAATCCAGCACTCATAATGCCAATTCCTTATATATTAAATTCTGGACACTGGCATACAACAAGTTCGTATATTCCTGATAGTGTGGAGGGGCTGGGAGATGTAGGGGAGAGAAAAACTTCCTTTTGAGGCAGGAGAATAGGGTGTGCAGGCAGGGAACCTAAGGCCGTTTCACACTGCCTTACTGGAACTGAATCTAAAGGGGAACCTCAGCTTTCCACACCTAAGTGACAAGGGGGAAGCTACTCCCTTTGCAAACCACACCACCCCCTCTCCCACTCACCCCAACTTTTTCTGCATGGCAGATGGAAATTTGAAAGTTTGCCTAGGAGTGTAACTTTGTAACTTTGCTTCAGCCTCTAATTGGTTGCTTTCCACAACCAATCAGACTGATTTCAGGCCACTTCTATTTTTGCATAGAGTATACACCACTTGGCCAGTGGAAAGCCTCTAGAGGGTATTTAAACCCCAGAAAATTCTGTAGTCGGGCTCTTGCGCTCCTATGCTTGAGGGGGTTCCCACCCTGTAGAGTGTACTTTTCTTTTCAATAAATCTCTGCTTTTATTGATTCATTCTTTCCTTGCTTTGTTTGTGTGCTTTGTCCAATTCTTTGTTCAAAACGCCAAGAACCTGGACACCTTCCACGGGTAACACTTTCGCTCCTTTAGATTCTGAGGCTGGGCTTAAGAATTCAACTAACTAGGACAGGTTAACAAGAGAAAAGAATGCAAATTCATTCATTATTTTGATGTGTACATGGGAATCTTTCGAAGAACAATGAAGACCCAAAGAAGTCACTGGGCCCAAAAGCTTGTATGTCTTTGGACACACACACAAAAGATAAATTGTGGGGATGTGACAAGGCAAAGGGTGTGGTCCTAGGGGCAGTAAATTGTTCGACAGTGACTAAAAATAGATGGGAGAAACTAATGGCAAGGTTGACTTTAGTAGCTTGATTTGTGTTACAGGTCTATTTTGGCATTGACTGCCAGTCTCTGGTGCTTGCTAAGAATGTTCTTGTCTTTCTGGTGTAGGGAGGGCACCTTTCCTGTGGGAAATTGTATGACTTCCTTTTAGGTAGAAAAAGGGAGGTCAGAAAGCCCTTTCTGCATCTGCTAGTTCTTAAGTGCAGTCAGCTGAAAATAATCAACATGCCAAAGCAGCATATTTTGGGGTGATATGTTCTGAACTCTATTAGGAGAAACACAAAGAGTAATTATTACACTATCTAAAAAAACTGCTGAAGAAATTTTACACACACACACGTGCAGAGTTGATTCTCATGATTTCTGGTAGTTGCGTTCTATAAAGTCACCATAAATACTGAATTGGTGAATATAGAACCATTGGTTTTAGGGAAATCAGGATTAAGTTCCTTCAAGCCTCTAGTCACAATATCTTCATCAACAGATCAATACATAGGTGCACCTGTATATCAGTGCATCTTGTTTTACGTATGTTTCTGTTTAAAGACACCTTATCTAATATATATTGTTGATTCATTAACATTGAATTCATAAACATCAGCACTGTATCTCATGCCTGGATAATACCTATCTAGTGTACATATTTTCCCCATGAGATACCTTCATGGCTACCTTCTTGTGCTTAGGAATCCTAGCCAGCACTGGGCTAGGAGGGCCATTTAAAACAATGAAATCACCAACAAAAGGCACAAAAATGTGAAAACCACTGAAATACATGGTGGAAATAACTCTCATTTACAGGATGAGAGCTAAAACAGGAAGATAGAGAATAGCCTTCTTCCACCTTAGCAGGGAACATGTGTGTTGGTTGACTCAAATTTTATTGCCACTCTGATAATATATGAAAAATGACTGCAAATGTGCCAAAGTATTAATTCTAGGGATTCTAATAAATATCATCAAGTAGGAGAACTGGCAAATACAGAATCTATGAATAATGAGGATCTACTATGTGTATATATATATAAAATGTCCCATATGACCTCATATCTTTGAAACTGTATTAGGCCATTCTTGAGTTTCTACAAAGAAATAGCTGATACTGGGTAATGTATAAATAAAAGAGATTTAACTGATTCGTGGTTCTACAGGCTGTAGAGGAAGTATGGTGCTCGCATCTGCTCAGCTTCTGGAAAGGTCTCAGGAAGTTTCCAATCATGGCAGAAGGTGAAACGGGAGCAGGCATCTCACATGATGAAGGCAGCAGCAAGAACCAGAGAGAGGTGACACGCACTTGTAAATTACCAGATCTCATAACAGCTCACCCAAACACCTCCCATCCGGCTCCTCCTCCAACATTGGGGAATCACACTTCAATATGAGATATGGGCAGGGATAGGTGTCCAAACTGTATCAGAATCAACTGTTTACTAAAGAACTTTTGTTTTCCGCTTATTTCTGCTCCCGACATATCACTAAGAACTTCCCGTTGTCTTGCAATGTCATCCTACAAATCCCAATATTTTGGGGAGTAACAAAAGGGTTTTCTGGGGTAATAATGAAGTCAGTACATCTAACCTATATTTCCTATTCTCTGCTTGCAGCATTGTTTGATGGGATTCTGTTGGTTTCACCAGAGGCATTAGTCACTGTGAGCAGGAAAATGATGATTCCCCTGATTCTCCCAAGATATAACATGCTGGAGTGATGTGTGCTTCTGTGCAGAAGTCAGGACAAGGATCACACTACAAGTCTGTGCTATTATATATTTAATTGTGTAGTGAAATATAACCTAATGGAATTAAGGAACTTAAGAAATTGATTTTCTATAGACCTGTGTTAGACTGGCTGCCTAAAATTTACCAGGCTGTCTTTAACACATGCAGATTTTGGGGGCATTTTTGGTTGCCTAGCTAACTGTTATTTGCCCACCACTCCTTGGTAGCAAGGTGGCTACGTATTTTAGGTGACTAGATCCTCTCCAAATCCAGTGTAGAGGACCTTAATCAGTTACAAATTGTGTCAATTCAATTTCTTTAGCCAGAAATTTTTTTAGGAATAGACCTATGATGCAATTCTGGTCAAGGGAAAGTGAAGGTAAATCAAATGGGGAGACTAAGGACCAGGGAAGGGACTGTCTCTTCCATTGTGGGCATGCTGTGTAAAGATATGAGCTGCAGCAACCATCCAGCAACTATAAGGGAATAAGTCTGAAGGCAGAAGCCAACACACTGAAGATGATGGGGAGGAAAATATCTGGGTTCTTGGCAGTACTGCTGTTGAATTAGTCAGTACTGAAATGCTTTTCTGGATATGTCATGTGATAGTAAATCATGTTCTTCTTCCTTCTCCTCCTTTCCTCCTCCTCCTCCTCTTCCTCTTCTTCCTCCTCTTCTTCTCCTCCTCCTCCTTTTTCTCCTCCTCCTCCCCTTCCTCCTCCTCCCCTTCCTCCTCCTCCCCTTCCTCCTCCTCCCCTTCCTCCTCCTCCCCTTCCTCCTCCTTCTCCCTCTCCCTCTCCTTCTCCTTCTCTTCTTCTCTTCTCCTTCTCTTCTTCTCTTCTCCTTCTCTTCTTCTCCTTCTTCTCTTCTCTCCCCTTCTTCTCCTCCTCCTCCTCCTCCCCCTCCTCCTCCCCCACCACCTCCTCCTCCTCCTCCTCCTCCTTGTCCTTCTTGAGTTTTGCTTTTGTTGCCCAGGTTGGAGTGCAGTGGTGTCATCTTGGCTCACTGCAACCTCCTCCTCCTGGGTTCAAGTGGTTCTCCAGCCTTAGCTTCCCAAGTAGCTGGGCTTACAGGCACCCACCACAATGCCAGGCTATATATATATATATATATATATATATATATATATATATATATATATATATAGTATTTTTAGTAGAGACAAGGTTTCACCATGTTGGCCAAGATGGTCTTAAACTCCTGACCTCAGGTGATCCACCCACCTCGGTCTCCCAAAGTACTGGGATTACAGGCTTGAGTTAATGTGCCTGGCTGTAAATCACCTTCTTATATAAACTATTCTGCAATTGTTCTTCTTTTACTTTCATTCAGTAGTGTCTCAACTGATTTACAGATTTATCAGTGGAGGTCCAGATTCAGTAGGTGTGGGGTAGAGTATTCCTATGAACTTGTGATTTTGAAAAGCTCCTCCTGAGTTTCTCATGGGCAGCCTGGAGACTGTCCTTGTAATAAGATTTATTAACTTGGGTCAAAACCAGAAGGGTGACTTTGTACCCCAGATTAAAGGAAACATACTTGAATCATAGATTGGCATGGTTCCCTTCTCCTCTTTAGCTAAATATGTCCCTGCCATTATAATTAGATCTTTGGTAGTAAGGGTTGGATGGGGATAGTTTACAAAGAGCTCTAAATTCAAAGGCTTTAATCCAATCTAGAGCCCAGAGCTTTTCCTTCATCCACTCTCCTCACCCCATTCTGCTCTTCCTGTGCATCTGACTACATTTCTACCCCAGCATTTGGAGGGTCAGATTCCTTGAAGGCCATGTTTTTTTGCTTGTTCGTTTGTTTTTTTTGACAGAGTTTTGCTCTCTCGCCCAGGCTGGAGTGCAGTGGCATGATCTTGGCTCACTGCAACCTCCTCCTCCCGTGTTCAAGTGTGCCTCAGCCTCCTAAGTAGTTGGGATTACAGGCATGCACCGCCACACCCAGCTAATTTTGTATTTTTAGTAGAGACAGGGTTTCTCCATGTTGGTCAGGCTGGTCTTGAACTCCTGACCTCAGGTGATCCACCCATCTTAGCCTCCCAAAGTGTTAGGATTACAGGCATGAGCCACTGCACCAGGCCAAGAACATGCTTCTTATTCAGAAACTATGCATATCTTCTTCTTTAAAAATGTGTCTTTTGGTTGGGAATGGTGGCTCATGCTTATAATCTCAGCACTTTACGAGGCCAAGGCAGAAGCATCACTGGAGGCCAGGACTTCCAGAAGAGACTGGGCAACATAGTGATACTATATTTCTACAAAAAAACAGAAAGAAAAATATACATCTTTATACAGTATATTTTCCTAACAACACTTAGATACATTGTTTTTCTTGAGAACTTAAACGCAGATTGTTAAATCCTGATAGAAGAGAAATAATTATAATACATATCTCATGTCCTGAGACTCAGCTAAGACAGAATTTGCAAATGCACCTCAACTGTTTTAAGTCTGTGGTGGAGTGATGTAAAAATTCAGCCATTCTTCATCCAGACCATCTTCTCTCATTTCAGCATTTACAATCTTCCTCCCTGCCCTTTTGGTTTCCGGATTTTTTAACCTGTTTTTGGACCTTCAAATTTGGACATTCTATTCCAGTTCAATGTGGCATCCCCTTGGACTTAATTCTGCTATTCAGCAATTGGCTTCAGCAGCATATTTCTCTCTTTTTCTGGTCATTGTGAAGTTAGGTGATATAGAGTTATTTTTCTTAGATGATGTATTTGGATGGCAGGCAAATTGCAAGAATGGAAACACTAGAGCTCAGGACAATCTCAAATACATATGGCTTGTGCATAAGCCCCAAAACTTTAAGACAGATATCTATATCTCCTTGACCACTGTTAAGATTATTGGCTGTATTTACAGAGTTCTTGAGAATTTTCATAGCAGATTAGCATTTATTCTTGTAGGGAGATAGTACTTTGTCAACAGCCATTCCATTTCTCAGGGCATAAGTAGAGTCTCAGGAATGGTCCAAGAGTCACCCAAAGGCACATTGCTTGATGAGGCAGAATGAGTATGAGAGTCCAAGTCTTCCAATTCTGGAGACTCCACCAGATCACTCACGTGGAACTGAGACAGTTCAGAGCCAGTCAGGCCAGTGCTCTAGTTTCCAAATTTAGTTTCCCTGACCAATGCAGCTAGTTCAGGAAGAAAAGAGATAGAAATATATTGGCTGTGCTTTGCATATTTAATTTACATAAAAACATATTTAATTTGAAGAAGTTCCTGTAAGGTGATAAAACTAGTAACTGTCACTATGTCCATCTTTCCACTCTGTTACCATGAACTTTGGTAAAAGTTACTAATAAGGATGGTATGTCTGCTTCAAATATTCAAATCCAATTTAAGAAATAGTTTGTCCAACCAACACATGCATGGATTTTCCCAGCTCAAATTTACCTTGTAGCTTATTCTCAGTTATCAAATGAAAATTTTATTATAGGTGCTTTCTCTTATCATCTGTTGACTTAGGAATTGTCCACCTGTGTAACAGATGGAATGCACACTGCCTCAGCCCCACCACTAGTCTGGGTGGGAACCTAGCTGTGCAGGGGGATGACATCACCTAACAATCCCACTTACTTCTATTACTCCTGCAGTAGCCCAGGGCTGTTTCTGGGCTCTGTATTATCTGTAGTCCCATCACTCAACATCCTCCCTACCTACTGCCTTCTGTGCTTCCCACACGTTCAGCATTCAGCTTGCATCTAAGAATGCAGGACCTTGACTCTGACAGGCCTCTGGGAGTCATGTTAGAGGTGAAACTTCTCTCCTTCTTGTCCTCTGCTCCCAGCTCTACCTCTGTATTTGCATTTGCTGAGTGTCTGTGGTTGCCTCCTGCACCTGAGACTGATTTTGACTGCCTCGTTTTGAATCATGTTATTCCTTAGGCCAAGGCTTGAAGTTCCCCTCTGGCTCTTTCTTGCTGCCCCAGGACATAGTTACATTCCATTTGGGTCCAACTCATAGGCTCATGGTTTCTGCTCAGAATTAACAATATTTCCTGCTTGGATGACGACATTCTCTATGGCCATATACACTCTATCCTTCTCTCCTACTCTTCTCCAGCTTGCAAATATCTCTTTTTTCAACCCTTTAATGGCACTGATTTTCTTGCTGGCATAACATAAAACAATATTACATACTATATCTATCTGTCTACACTTGTAAATTAATGTGAAGGATAGGTACAGATGTGCAAATTGTTTTAAATCAGAAACATACCGTTTGTCACTTACATGCCAGATTTTTCGTTTGGCATGTGTCTCCTCACTGCTATGTGCGTTGACTCTTCATTTCTGTATGCCATAGTGATTTGGCCACTGTAGCTACTTAATAAATGTTTATTGATATTGACTGACAAGGATGAGATATTTAAGTCAGTAAGTTCTGGTAAATTCATTTTCATCGTATTTCCCCCCTTCGAAACCAAAATATTCATAATGTTAACATAATGTTAAAATGTTTAGTTTTGGAGATATGAAATTCAAATAGAAGATTTTTGAAAGTCTGTAAGTGAAGGAAAACAGTTATTTTGGGAATAGCTGGTTTAAGTGGGAGTAAATGAGGTGCAATTTGGGAGAGAGAAAAGAACAGTGTAAACTGAAGATACTATGCTTAAGATTAAGAGATATTCAAGTAAATTTGAATACACTTGAGTAGTCTCTTCAGTAAGGTTTCATTTGTAGATTAATTTTGCAGTTTACTAATTTTGAAAGATGATATAAATTATTCTTTGATACTAATAATATGTTGCTGCTTTTCTGGTCCCTTTTAGCTTGTTTGCTAAGACTTCACATTTTCTCTTCATTGATTAATGTTGTTTTACATTTCTGGCACAGTATATTTGATACCTATACAACCGCATTGCCGACATTGGTCTTATCCTAGCTATAGCATGATTTCTCCTACATTACAACTCATGAGACTTTCAACAAATACTAACCCTAAATTCCAACTCAAGCTCCCTCCCCCTAATAGGCCTTCTCCTATCTACTATCTATGATAGTAGATACACAATGGTGTTTTGGTAGGCCAAATACTGATATAAATACTGTTTTAACATCACTTTTTTTCGAAGCTAATATTTTATTTTAAAAATGTGGGAGACACAACATTCCATAACAAAAGAAAAGGATGTGTTTATTGAAGTAGTTTGTAAGAATATTTACATTGCATGCTAATCTCCAATTCAAACAATTGTTTTCCTATCCATTCATCCTTCTTATGTGACTCTGTAAGACTGTTTCTATATCTCTGCTGGGTTATTCTTAAGTTAGCTTTTATCTCCATGCTTATTACCCAGTGGTTGCAGGAAGACTACTACAACTCCAGATAATATATCTACATTCCAGACAGAACAGAATAAAGGCTTTTCGCTAAGCTCCATTTAAGAGAATTCACTTATCCCTCATCAACCATAGCTAGGCCCCATGGCTACCACTAGATCTATCACTGGCCAAGGGAAAAGAAATTACCAATGTTTAGTCTAGATACTCTCAGCAGCCATTGAAGTAGATACCTGCCTTCTCCAAGATCAAGAGATTTCAATGGCTACCTGAACAAAATAGTTTCGTTTTGCTTTATTTTATTTTTTTACTTGGTAAAGAAGTCAAGGAATAAGTATAGTAGGAAGAGTTTAGCCAACTGCAAAGTTAAAGGGAGCAGTCCTTTAACAAGTCCACACAATTTCCCTTTTATTTCTCATACAAATTGCAGTTTGGGGGGCTCCCCATAAAGCATGCTCACATTTGATCCTACACTAACTAGAAAACTCACAGAAATCACTGAGAACTGTTGTACTTCTTGCAGTGATTTATTACACTGAAAAACAATACAAATTAAAATTAGACAAAGGAGGAAGCACACGGGGCAAAATCTAGGGCAGCACCTAATGTGAAGTGTCCTCATTGCCCTATCTCTGTGGGGTCAGGACAGCATTACTCTCCTGGCATTGACGTGTGACAGCATGCACAGGACTGCCAACCAGAGAAGCTCACCTGAGCCTCTGTGACTAGAAGTTGTATTGGGGCCCCATTATGTAGGCATAATTGTTTACTGAAATGTCTAGTTCCAGCCTCTCTGGGTGGGACCCAAAGTCGTCACCATAAATCATATTTTTTGAATTTCTCATGTGGCTTGTTCCCATCCTAAGACTATGGGGTATGGCCAGCCTCATTTGAAATCACATTGTTAGACAATCTAGTGTGTCCCAAGACCCACAAGGAAACAAAGATATTCCCATCAGGTAGGACATTCCAAGGACTTAGAGGTTACCTCTCAGGAGCCAAGACTAAAGGTCAGACCTTTCTTTGGGCAACGTTAATTTCTTTACCATATTTGTGAACAAAAGATAGTATTCATCACAAAGGCAATTTTGGCTAGGACATTCAGGAACACTGGGGAAATGATAAAACTGAATGAGATGACTTTTTCAAGATCTTGCGTTTTGAAGATTTAGTAATTTAAGAATTACAAGAGGTAAGATCATTCTCTATGCAAGAATTTTCCCAACTCTGCCTTACAGAATATGTATTTCTAGAGATAAGGACACTGCATGTGAAAGAGAAAAGTATGATAAAATATATTTGAAAAAGACTGGGCTTTACCAAAGTTAAGCAAGTCTCTATACCACTGGACTCTCTATAGTCTTTAATATGTTGATATAGTAGTTCTCAAATTTTTGGTCTTAGGACACTGTACATTCTTAAGAATTATTGACAACTCCAAACAACTTTTGTTTAGGTAGGTTTTATCTGTTGATATTTATCATAATAGAAATGAAACTAAGAAGTTTTATATTTATTTAGTTATTAATTCATCTAAAAGTAAAAATAAACACATTAACATTAACATAAATAACTTATTCTTATGAAAGTAACTGTTTTCCAAAGCAAACAAAAATTAATAAGAACAGTTATAATACCTTCTATTTTAAAAAATTATATAGTGTTTAAATGAGTAGAAATCAGCTAGGGCCAGGTGTGGTGGCTCACACCTGTAACCCCAGCACTTGGGATGCCAAGGCATGTGGATGACTTGAGGCCAGGAGTTTGAGACCAGACTGGCCAACATGGAGAAACCCTGCATCTACTAAAAATACATAAATTAGCTGGGCGCAGTGGCAGCTGCCTATAATCCCAGCTACTCGGGAGACTGAGGCAAGAGAATCACTTGGGCCTGGGAGGCAGAGGTTGTAGTGAGCCGAAATGGCATCACTGCACTCCAGTCTGGGTGACAGAGCAAGATTCTGTCTCAAATAAATAAACATACAATAAATAAATCAGCTATATTTTCATATCTGTATCTGCATTTAATCAGTTAAAATATATTATTTTAGTTAAAATATATAAAGAAAATCTAGCCTCACACCTAAATGTAGTTGGGACAAGACAAACCATTCTAATAGACTTATAAGATAATTTCAGATAGATTTTTAAATAATATACTAAAACTTTATAAGTCATGGTTTCTTAAAAATTAGTTGCAATGTAGAATTTTAAAAAAATCAATGTAATATTCATATTCTATACTAGTAAAATATATTATTTTATCTTGCATTTTAAATGGCTCTTTTACTCATGCATGGTTTTGAAACATTATGTGTTGGTTGTTTGAAAAAATATTGTATTACTAAGTTATATAGATCATCCAAATATTAACACATTTCAGTATATAATATCAAACATTTATATTTCTTAATATCAACACCAGTCTCATCAGAAAGTTTTTAAAAATTGAGAAGCTGTCAAGATCAAGAAACAAGGCTTGCAAACTTAAACTTCTGTTTTTTCAGGAGCAAAATTATTGCACTATTAGTTGTCCTTGAAAACTACAGGCTCACTTAGTTTATCATCAAGAAAGTATCTGCCAAATATCCATGTTGAATTACCAATAGTTTTTCTATCTTTTGTTTATGGAAAACTGATGTTCCATTTAAAAAATGGTTAATTCATCTTGTGATTCAAACAGTTCCACAAGTGATTTTCCTTAAAAAGCAAACAACAACAATAACAACAAAATGTTAGGGAAGCAGGAAGCTAGGAAAGCCACCGTGACACTATTTTAAAATCAAGTCCATCTTAAAACTGACAAGGTACATTCCTGCCAGTCATGACCCATGGATCCAAGATGTTTACAGCTAAAGAATCAGTTTTGCAATGTCTGCAAAAACAAACTCCCACCACAACGGAAAGTCCAGATGTCTCAATACTCATAACAATATATGTTTTCAAGAAAATTAGAGTTATGCTTTGATGTACTTACACGTTAAAATGTCAAAGGATAATTTTCTTTAAAACAATAGAATAATAAATTTTGTCATGCTGTCAGCCCACCCACATGTAGTTTAATCTCACAGCCTAGTTAAGTCTTTATATAGACAAAACTCCTATATACAAAAAACGTAAAGCAAAGACAGTGCGTTCCTTCACTTGTTTCCTGAGGACGTGCTACTGTGTAATGGAATAGCTCTCAATAAACTATCTCTCTTCTTTACTGCACTCTGCAACTTGCCTTGAATTCCTTCCTGCATGAGATCCAAGAACCCTCTCTTGGGGTTTGGATTGGGACCCCCAATTTTTTTTTTTTTTTTTTTGAGATAGGGTCTCACTCTGTCACCAGGCTAGAATGCAGTGGTATGATCTTGGCTCACTGCAACCTCTACCTCCAGGGTTCAAGCAGTTCTCCTGCCTCAGCCTCCTGAGTAGCTGGGACTACAGGTGCATACCACCACCAGGGTTCAAGGAATTCTCCTGCCTCAGCCTCCTGAGTAGCTGGGACTACAGGCACATACCACCACGCCCAGCTAATTTTTGTATTTTAGTAGAGACAGAGTTTCACCATGTTGGCCAGGATAATCTTGATCTCTTTACCTTGTGATCCGCCCACCTTGGCCTCCCAAAGTGCTGGGATTACAGGCATGAGCCACCGCGCCTGGCCACACATTATATTTTAATACGTAGAAGTGCTTTAAGATATGTACCGCTTTGTCACTTTTTAGTATTAAATATTAAAAAGATATATATTGAATTTGATTTTCCATATCACATGCAAGGAGCTTGGAAGTGGCCACTGTATCTCAACAAGTAAAAAGTTGAACAAACTGAAAAATCATATATATTCTTATGTCTTAAGAGAAGTGAGCTCAGAGGGCAAACTCCTGCTCTCCCAATTGGAGAAACATGCAGGTAAAGAGAATCACAACATCCTGGAGCAGAAACCTCCTTGGGAAACACTACTGGGGTAGGAAAGCCTTAACTGTAATTGATGAATTGTTCCTTGGGGACTCAGTGTGGCCAAGACTAAGTTAAAAACTCCAGGGGATCCTGTTTTGGGGCAGTGTGCACGCTTTTGTGAGTCTTACCTCCAGGAGCACAACCAAGTTCCCACAATAATATCAGGGAAAATTCCCCTCATGTTTCCAACAGGGGAAGGGGAAAAATAACTATTTTGAAATACACCAGAGAGAAACTATTTAACCAGAGCTTAAATTGCTGGGGTTTTATTAGACCCCAATAGACCTGGGAAAAGGAAAATACCAGTTGCAGCCAACTCTGGACATCTTGTCCTGTCTAAGGAGGGAGAAAATAAAATTAGAAAAAGAAACAAACAGAAAGAAATATTTGTGAAATTCCAAGTCCAGAGGCACACGTTCACCAAAAGCCCGGGACGTAATCATGGCACTATAGAATGCTTCCCCTCTCCCAAACTTTAATGTCCCTCACCCAGTACATCATGTTTGTCTTAAAAAAAATTAGAAAGCATAGTAAAAGGCAAAAAAACACAATTTGAAGATACATAGCAAGCACAGAGCCAGACATAAATGTTTCCTTTCCCCCAAACTTTAATGTTCCTTTACTAACTACATCATGTCTTGTTTAAAAAAATTTACAAGGCATACTAAAAGGCAAAAAACAAAATTTGAAGAGACAGAGCAAGCACGGAGTCAGACATGGCAAGGATGCTGGAATTATCATACCTAGAACTTAAAACAGCTTTGATTAATGTGCGAAGGGTTCTAATGGCTAAGTAGATAGCATGCGAAAACAGCCAGGCAATTCAAGCAAAGAATGAAACTTCTATAAGAAAAACAAAAAGAAATGCTAGAGATTAAAAACCAACTACAACACTGTAATAGGAATGAAGAATGCTTTTGATAGGCTTATTACTAGACTGGACACAGCCAAGGGAAGAATCTCTGAGCTTGAGGATATCAATAGAAATCTTCAAAATGGAAAAGTAAAGAGAATACAGACTGAAAAAAAGCCCTAGAACATCCAAGAACTGCGGGACAACTACCAAAGGTGTATATATCTGCAATGGGAAGATCAGAAGGAAAAGAAAGACAAAGGAATAGAGACATATCTTGAGAAATAGTGACTGAAAATTCCCCCCAAATTAATGTCAAACATCAAACCACAGATTCAGGAAACTCAGAGAACAACAAGCCAGAAAAATGTCCCAAAAAACTACTTAGATGGATCGTTTTCAAACTACAGAAAATCCAAGATAAAGAAAAATTCTCATAAAAAAGCTGGATTAAAAACACCTTACTGAGGCAGAGCAAGATGGCAGCATAGAAAGCTCTATCAATCATCCCTCCTGGAGGGATACCAAGTTAACTGCTATCTACACAGAAAATAACACCTTCATAAGAACCAAAAATCAGATGAGCACTGACAGTGCCTGGTTTTAGCCTCATATTGCTAAAAGAGGCACTGAAGAGATAGAAGAAAACAATCTTGAATTACTGACCCCACGCTTCTTGCATCCCCAGTAGCAGCAGCTTGGTGTGGAGACTATCTCAGGGCACTGGGGGAGGGAAAACACAGCAATTGTGAGGCATTAAACTCAGTGCTGTCCTGTTAGAACAGAAAGAAAAAATGGACCAAACTCTACTGTCAGCCACCCACAGAGGGAGAATTTAAACCAGTTCTAGCCAGAAGAGAATCACTGATCCCACTGGTTCAAAGTTGAGTGCCTGCAAATCTTGCCACTGACAGCTACAGCAGCCTGTGTCTCCACATAAAGTTGAAAGGCAGTCTAGCCCATGAGGACTGCAACTCTTAGGCAAGTCCTAGTGCTGAACTAGGCTGAGACCGTGGACTGAGGGTGCATACAACATCTTAAGACACCAGCTGGGACAGCCAAAGGAGTGTTGGCATCACCCCACCCCCTGACCCAAACCCAGGCTGCGCAGCTTGAGGCTTCAAAGGAGACTTCTTCCTTCTGCTTGAAGAGAGGGAGGAGGTGGAGGACTTTGTCTTGCATCTAGAATACCAGCTCAGCCACAGCAGGATAGGGCACCGATTAGAATCGTGAGGCCCCCATTCCATGCCCTAGCTTCCAGATGGCATTTCTAGACACACGCTGGGCAAGAAGAGAACCCACTGCCTTAAAGGGAAGGACCTAGTCCTGGCAGCATTCATCACCTGCTAACTGAAGGGCCCTTGGGCCCTAAATAACCAGCAGCGATACCCAGGTTCTACACTGAGGGACTTGGGTGAGCCTCTGAGACTTGCTGGCTTCAGGAGAGACTCAGCACATTACCAGCTATGGTGGCTATGGGGCCAAACTCCTTTTGCTTGAGAAAAGCATAGGGAAAAGTAAAAGGGTCTTTGTCTTACATCTGAGGTACCAGCACAGCCACAGAGGAGTAGAGCACCAAGCAGGTTTTGGAGTCCCTGATTCTAAGACTTGACTCTTAGATGGCATTCCTGGACCTGCCTTGGGCCAGAGGGGAGTCCACTGCCCTGAAGGATGAGTCCTGGGCCAGGCAGCATTCGGAAGAATCTGACTTAAGAGACCTTGGGCCTTAGGTGAACACCAGCAGTAGTCTGACCATACTTCTTGTGGGCTGGAGTGGTGGCAGCTACAGGGTGAGGTTCCTCTGCCTTTGGAGAGGGGAGGGAAGAGTGCCAAGGACTACATCTTATGATTTGAGTGACATCTCAGCCACAATACAATAGAACACCAGGTAGACTTCTAAGGTCTATGACTCTAGTCCCTGACTCCTGGATGTCACTTCTAGAGCCACCTGGGGCCTGGGTGACCTCACCATCCTGAAAGGAAAGACATGGGCCTGGCTGCCTTGCCACCTGCTGATTGTAGAGCCCCCAGGGCCTTAGGTGAATGCAGAGAGTAACCAGGTAGTGGATAAAGCAGGCCTTGGGTGAGACCTAGTTCTGTGCTGGCTTCAGATCTGACTCAGCATAGTCACATTAGTGGTGGCCACAGAGGTGATTGTGTCACTTCATCCTCCAGCTGTACGTGGCTCAGAACAAAGAGTGAAATTCTGTATGTTTAGGAGAAAGTAAAGGAAGAGAACACGAGTCTCTGCCTGGTAATCCAGAGAATTCTCATAGATCATGTCTAAGATCATCAAAGCTGTACCTCTATGAATCTGCAAGAACCACAGTGTTCCTAGACTTGGGGTGCCCCCTATAACAGATAAAGCTTAGATCACAATACTCTAGTATTTTCAAATAACTGGAAAGCCTTAACAAGAAGTTTGCCTACAAATAAGCCCAGACAGTGGAGACTAAAATAAACATCTAACTCTTCAATGCCCTGACACCAGAGAACATCTACTAGTATCAACACCATCCAGAAAAGCATGACCTCCCCAAGTGAACTAAATAAGGCAGCAGGGACCAATCCTCGAGAAACAGAGATATGTGACCTTTTCAGATGGAAAATGCAAAATAGCTGTGTTGAGGAAACGGAAAGAAATTCGAGATAACACAGAGAAAGAATTTAGAATTTTATCAGATAAATTTAAGAAACAGATTGAAATACTAAAAAAGAATCAAGCAGAAATTCTGGACATAGCGAGTAGAAGGATGGTTACCAGAGCCTGGGAAGGGTAGTAGGGGGCTGTGGCAGAGGTAGGGGTGGTTAATGGGTGTAGAAAAAATAGAAAGAATGAATACAGCTTACTATTTGACAGCACATCATGGTTGACTATACTCAATAATAACATAGTTATATATTTTTAAATAACTCAAAAAGTGTAACTGGATTGTTTGTAACTCAAAGGATAAATGCTTGAGGGTTTGGATACCCCATTCTCCATGATGTGATTATTTCATAACACACGCCTGTGTCAAAACATTTCATGTACCCCTTAAATATATGCACCTAATATGTACGCACAAAAATTTTAAAAATTAAAAAAAAATTAGAAGAAAAATCGAAGGAAAAAAATCTTACCTATAGAGGAATACACCTGCTATGGAGAGCAGTTTGGAGATTCCTCAAAACACTAAAAATTTAGCTACCATGTGATCCAGCAATCTGACTGCTGGGTATATGCCCCAAAGAAAGGAAACCAGTATATCAAAAATGTATCTACACTCTCGTTTGTTGCAGCACTGCTTACAACAGCTAAGATTTGGAAGCAACCCAAGTGTCCATCAACAGATGAATGGATAAAGAAAATACATATACACAATGGAGTACTATTCAGCCATTAAGAAGAATGACACCCAGTCATTTGCACCAACATGGTTGGAATTGGAGATCATTATGTTACGTGGAATAATCCAGGCAGCACAGAAAGACAAACATCACGTTTTCTCACTTATTTGTGGGATCTAGAAATCAAAACAGTTGAACTCATGGACATAGAGAGTAGAAGGATGGTTACCAGAGCCTGGGAAAGGTAGGGGGATTTTGGGGGTGGGGGGTGGAGATGGTTAATAGATATGAAAAAAAATAGAAAGAATAAATAATAACTACTACTTGACAGCACAACAGGATGACTATAGTCAATAATAATTTAGTTATCTATTTTAAAGTAACTTAAAAACTGGAACTGGATTGTTTGCAACTCAAAGGATAAATGCTTGAGGGAATGAATACCACATTCTCCTTGATTTGATTATTCCACATCACATGCCTGTGTCAAAACATCTCATGCACCCCTTAAATATAGGCACCTATTATGTACCCACAAACATTAAAAAAAATTTTTTTTGAGACTGAGTCTCACTCTATCACCCAGACTGGGGAGTGCAATGGTGCAATCTAGGCTCACTGCAACCTCCGCTTCTCAGGTTCAAGCGATTCTCCTCCCTCAGCCTCCTGAGTAGCTGGGATTACAGACATGCACCACCATGTCTGGCTAATTTTTGCATTTTTGGTAGAGATGGGATTTCACCATGTTGGTCAGGCTGGTCTCGAATTCCTGACCTCATGATCCACCTGCCTCGGCCTCCCAAAGTGTTGGGATTACAGGCGTGAGCCACTGCACCCGGCCAAATTGTTTTAAAACTTTAGTAGAAAAATAGAAGAAAAAGAAAACCTTGCGTATAGAGGAACAAAAATAAGAATTACGTTTGACTTCTCAGAAACCATGTAAGCAGGAAGAGGATGTCATGAAATATTTAAAGTGTTGACGGAGACAGCAAAAAACCCCACCAACCTAGAATTCTATAACCTGCAAAAATTATCATTTAATAGTGAAGGAGAAATAAACACTTTCTCCGACCAACAGAAATTGAGGGAATTTATTGCCAGTAACAATGCCTTGCAAGAAAAGTTACAAGACATTCTTTAGAGAGAAACAAAATAATACAAATCAGAAACTTGAGTCTACATAAAGAAGGAAAAAGCATCAAAGATGGAATAAATGAAGGTAAAATGAAACTTATTTTTTGAATTCTTAACTGATCTATCATATAAGAGCTTGTTCAAAATAATAATGGCATCAATGTATTTAATTATTCTTTCACAAACAAAATCTGTATTAGTATCTTCCCATATAATGAATGACACCAAAATTTAGTACTTAAGGCAACAAACATTTATTACCTCACAGTTTCTGTGGTTCAGAAACGCCAGCTTTGCTGGGTTGCTGTGACTTAAGTTTTCTCATGAAGCTGTGGTCAAACTCCCAGGACTGGATCTATCTGAGGGCTAGGCACCAGAGGATCGGTGGATATTTGCCTAGAAACTCACTCATGGGTTTGGCAGGATTCAGTTGCTTCCAGGTTGTAGGCTAGAGGTCTCTTTCTGTTGCTTGCCATGTGAGCCTCACCAAAAGACAACTCACAATACAACACGGCAGCTGGCTTCCTTCAGAGTGAGCAAGAGCAAGAGAGAATGAGTGCCCAAGCCAGAAGCCAGTCTCATTGTAACTAACCTTGGAAGCGACATCCTTTTATCTTTGCCACAGTATGTTCATGAGAAGGGAGTTCTAAGGCTGGGCACGGTGGCTCATGCCTATAATCCCAGCACTTTGGGAAGCCAAGGAGGGTGGATCACTTAAGCTCAGGAGTTCAATACCAGATTGGGCTACATGTGAAACTCTGTCTTTACCAAAAAATACACACACACAGACACACACACACACACACACACACACACAATTATCTGAGTGTAGTGGCACATGCCTGGGGTCCAAGCTACTGGGGAGTCTGAAGGTAGAGGGATCCCTTAAGCCCAGGAGGCAGAGGTTGCAGTGAGCCATGATTGCACCACCACACTCCAGCCTGGGTAACAGAGCAAGACCTTGACTGGAAAAAAAAAAAAAAAGAATGGAGTTTTAGGAGCGTTACTTCAAGGTGATGGAAATTGTAATTACCCTAATGTGACCATTGTGCAAGTAATATATGCATTGAAACCTCCCACTCTACTCCATAAACATGTACAATTATTATGTATCAATTTTAAATAAAACATTAATTAATGAGAAAAAATGAAGAGAGTCACTAGTTCTAGTCACATTCAAAGGAAGGGGACTGCACAAAGGCATGAACACCAGTCAGTGAAGGTTGTCTTTGAAGTGTTTATATTCACGTTTATGAATGTAATTGTGAATTCTCATTTATGTGAATGTAAAGATAAAATACATTTCTTAATAATTCATGAGTTGCAGGAGAAATCATAATGGGACGTAGTGATTTAGAAATAAGCAGCAAACTAAGCAGCAATAATTATTTTATATAATAAAACTTGCAAATGTAGCTGTAATAGTATCTTTTGAATGAAATCTAAATGGTATATGCTTATATTAGAAAACAAAGAGGGCTAAAAATGAGTGAGTAAATACAAGTTAAAAATTTGTTACATCAAGAATAATTTTTTTTTAAAAAATAGAAAGGGTAAATGAAAACAAAAACTAAACAAACAAACAAACAAAAAGAATAAAAAAGCAAACAGTAGATTCTCTGAAAGTATCAGGCCCAGATGGTTTACCAAAGCTTAAAGGAAAAATGTAATCTTTATATTTGCAATTCAGAAACTAAATTAGAAAGATAGCTAAATCTAGCAATGTATTAAAAATAATTTATCACAAACAAGTAGAGTTTAACTCAGGCATGAAAGAATTGTGTAATGTTAGAATGTCTATTGATGTGATTACTAAATTACCAGATTAAGGAAAAACATTAAAATCTCAATAGGTAAAGAAAAAGGTCTTTATATGATATTCAACCCTATTGATGATAAAAACTTCAAGTTCACTATAAATGGAAAGGGACTTCCTTACTTGGTTAAATGGTTTCTATTAATACTATAAAACAAGTAAAATTCTTAAGATTCAACTACTTGAAATCAGGAACAAGACAAGGATCCCTGCTATTATTCATCACAGTTTTGGATGTTCTAGATAATGCAATAAGACTAACAGAAGAAATAGATATTAATATTAGAATGGAAGAGTTGACATTATTTGGAAACACAGTATATATTTTTTGAGAAAAGGTCTCTCTGCTGCCCATGTATGAGTACAGTGGTATTTTCATGGCTCAATGCAGCCTTGAACTTCCAGGCTCAAACAATCCTCCCACCTCAACCTACTGAATAGCTGTAACTATACACGTGCACCACCATGCCTGGCTAATTTTTAAACATTGTTTTGTAGTGATGGGGTCTCACTTTGTTGTCTAAGTTGGTCTCAAACACCTGGGTTCAAGTGACCCTCCCTCCTTTGCTTCCCAAAATGTTGGGATTATAGGCATGAGCCACCACATCTGGCCAACAATATGATTTTCTAATACAGAAAAATACAAACCAGTCTACTGAAACTATTAAGGTTAACAAGGAAGTTCAGCAAGTTTGCTAGCTATAAGACCATCATAAAAATAATACAAAACCTTTTAAGTGTCCTGTATACCCCAAATTACTGGTGAGTTCCTTAGTCCCAAATCTAACAGAAGAAAAATTCTAAATTAAGAAAAATTATTATGTTTGAACAGGAAGTATTAGAAGTATAAATAGATAATCCTATCTAATTAGGTTTATAAAATAAATTATATGACAGCTAAAATCCTCAAAGGATATTTTTGTTGGATTGGACAAATTGATTCTAAAATATTAGAATAAATAAACCAACCATAGAAATCCCAGGAGCAGACTAGATATACAGGAAACCTTGATAAATGACAGAAGTAGCCCTGCAAGCTAGTGCAGAAATGATGGACTATATCAGATAGCATTGGGATCGCTGGATATTCACATTGGAAAAGTAATTAGATGCAACAATGCTTTCAGATGCATTGCAGTTATAACTAAAAAAAGTAAATCTTCCAAACCTTTAGAAAATATAGAAGAATCTATTGATGATATTTGGATAGAAAACATTTTGAAAATAAGACACAAAAATTACAAAGAGAAATTAGGATAAGTTCAACTCACAAAAATTATAAAATTCAGTGTAACAAAACCATTAATAAAAGTTGAAAAAAGCATGTTGGCAATATATATCTGCAACAGCAATCATAAGTAAATGATTAGTGGGGTCAGGTGTATGAGAATACTTAGTATTAAAAAAAAACCAAAAACAATTAAAAAAAAGCAAAATAATGTAAGGTTATAAAGATGTCTGCAGAACAATGCTTGAAACTGTGGAAAAATGTATAACCTGAATATCTCTCAAATGAATGGAATAATACACAGCAATCAAAACAAATAGATCATGCACATATATGTCAACATTAACATCTTAAAAAGCAAATCAATACATTAACATCCTAAACAAACAAAAACATTGTATTGACTAGAAATGCCAAGCTGTAGAATGAAACATGCAATATAGTAAACTTATTTATATTAAAATACATGACCAATATTAATATACATCTAGATGCATTAAAATATTTTTAAAAACACATGGGCAAGATAAATATCACATTACTTTTGTGGAGAAAAAAAGGACTAAGAACAGGGTGGGGCCTCTTCTTGCTTTGACTTTGATGTAGGAGATAATTGTAAGTAGCATGTCCAATGACTCATATCAGTGGTTCAGCCCATGCATACCTTGACCTGTTTTTCAGGGATCCTCCAAATCAGTGGGAGAGAGGATGGGTGGTCCTAGGACAACAGATGGGTGCATTCAGACGGTACATTTAGACGGTGGTGCTTTTTGTTCTCCACCTAATCTTAGAAGCTTCATTTTAGATGGCTGAGTGAGAATTCACCTACAGTTCTTACTCTTAAACACATCATGAATCTAAAGTGAAACAATTTTCTTGAATTCTCCGAACATCAGTCGTGAGTCCCTCATCTCTCTGGATCCTATGTGAGCAATCTTCTCCCTATACTAGGCTTCCATTGACAACCTGTTTACTGACTTCTCAAGGATTTTCTAATGATCAAAAATATATTTTTGTATTTTTTCAGGAATTTTCTATAACATTTTTATGGTTAACCATCATGGGAGATTAACAAAATAACTTTTTTGAAAGAGATCATCTATAAATTAGAACATGCTTATATGTATATAAATACTTAACTTCCACTGGGGCCTCATGGAGAGGGGAAGAGTGAATGGGTGGGAAGTTGGGATGGAGAGTACTGCCGGCGTGCTTTGATCTTGAGCGTCATTACGGTGTTGGTAGAAGAAAATTCCAAGTCTAGCTGATATGGGGTTTACCTTCCCGTAACACTCTTTTCTGTCTCAAATGTAGATAGATATGGCCAGCCCCACATGACTTAGTTTCTCTGTTAAGCTCCTGGCATGATAATTCCATTTCAAAAAGAAGACTGGAGATTTGCCACTGTGAAGGGAAACAGAGGAACGTGATGGCATAGGTCAGGGATGGGCAAACTTCCATCGTGAAGGGCCAGATAGTAAATATTTTAAGTCTTGGGTCCTTTGGGGGCATCCAGGCTCTGGAAGAGAGAGTGAATTTGCTCTTTATCTGACTTTTTGTTCCATTCAGGACCTCAGCTGATTGGATGATGTCCACCATATTGGGGGAGGATCTTCCCCACTCAGTCTACCAACTCCCATGCCAATTCCTCCAGAAACACCCTCACAGACACACCTGAGCAGCCGACTCATTCTAATCAAAAGCTAAAACACCTGGATTTTCCTTACAGCAGAAGAGGAACAGGGTCAGTGCCTACTGAAGCACTGAGAATAATGAATGTTTTCCCAGCTACCTGGGTATCCCTTAATTCCGTCAAGTTGACACTTAAGTCAACTATCACAGAACTTAAGAAAAGCAATTTTTCTGAGTTAGGGAATGTAAAGAGAAATTGTATAAAATTAGCTTTTAGTTTCAAAAAGGGATGCAGAAATAAAAGAGCCTATCTCCAGCTGGCTGAAGGCCCGGGAAGAAAATTATCTGACAATGTTATTTGGGAACTGCAGGACAAATGGTTTCTAGAAAGACTCATTGAACATTTGCAGGAAGACAAGCATGCAGAAGTCAAACCGTATTTGTAAAAGGCGTAGAGTGAAAGACAGAGCTTTACTTTTTTGTCATGCAACAGGATTCCATCTGAAATGAAACTTCGAGCCATCACCTTTCCCACTCAGACCTGTTCCATTTTCACAATGTGACCTCTTCAGAGAGCAAAATCAATAATGTGTCTGTCTCAAAAGCTCTGGCTGTGATACTTTTAAGGTTTCTCATGACTTTCATAAAAACAGCAATAAATGTCCTGATAAATGTGCAATTCTAAATAACATAAGGATAGTTTCTTAAACTGGCTGAGGGCAACCCCCAATTTGGTCATTTACCTCTGTGGATCAGATAAATCATGACTAATATCAACTCTAAGATTTAGTTTACCAAGAACAGCTTTAGCAGACTAGAGAGTTACGATGTACAATTAAAATGAGAATTACAATCGGTTTAGTTTTTTCTCTTATGTGAATAAGTTCAGTCAAAATAGCATTTCTGTCCTTGCATAATTTTAGCATTGAAGATCATCTCATGATTGCTAAAATCTCTGCAGGAACTTTCATACGGCTATGTGGTACATACTGAATGCAGATTCAGAATAAAGTCAACAAAGGCAAGAAGAGGCAAGCTGGAGGGGTGCTGTGAAAGGGAGAGAGAAAAGAAAAGGACCGATGACCTTATTTGAAGTCCTAGATTCAGATATCCCTAAAACCAATTTAGGCCTTGGTATTCTAGTTATATGCTCTAACACCAGTTATTGAGGTATAGCTGACATTACATTACAAAACACCCAGATATTAAGGGCATGAGATTTGATGCATTTTGGCAAATGTATACACTCTTGTAACCCACAACCTCTTTTAAAACGTAAAATATTTCTATCATCTTCTAGAGTTCCTCCATGAACAACCTGCCCCAGAAGCAACCATTGTTCTTATTTCTATGTCTATTGGTTAGTTTTGACTATTCTTGAACATCAAATAATAGAATCATTGAATGATTCTCTTTCTATTTTCTTTTGCGTCTATCTTCTTTCACTCAACATGTTTTTGAGGTTCATATATGTCGTTGCATATAGCAGTAGTTATTTTTATTGCTGAATTTTAACTTACAGTATGAATATGCTGCAATTCATTTATGTTTACCTGCTGACTGACACTGAGCTATTTCTGAGTTTTCATGATTCTAAATGAAGTTGATGTAAACATTCTAATATCCCTGTACAAGAGTTTTTGTGGACATACTATTTATATTTGTGGGGAATGTAAATACCTAGTGGTATAATTTCTGTTTCATGGGGTAAGTAGATAGATTTATTAGAAAGCGTCAGTTTTCAAATGAGTTGTACCATCTTAACATACCTCTGTGTCCAGAATTGGTTCCTTCCAGTGGGTTCTTGGTCTCGCTGACTTCAAGAATGAAGCTGCGGACCCTCACAGTGTGTGCTACAGTTCTTAAATATGGTGTGTCCAGAGTTTGTTCCTTCAGATGTTCAGATGTGTCCGGAGTTTCTTCCTTCCGGTGAGTTCGTGGTCACGCTGACTTCAGGAGTGAAGCTGCAGACCCTAGCAGTGTACAGTTCATAAAGGTAGTGCAGATCCAAAGAGTGAACAGCAGCAAGATTTATCGCGAAGAGAAGAGCGAAACAACAAAGCCTCCACAGCATGGAAGGGGACCAAATAGGTTGCTGCTGGCGGCTACATGCCCAACTTTTATTCTTATTTGGCCCCGCCCACGTCCTGCTGATTGGTTCATTTTACAGCACACTGATGGGTCCATTTTACAGAGTACTGATTGGTCCATTTTGCAGAGTGCTGATTGGTGTGTTTTTACATGGTCCATTTTACAGAGTGCTGATTGGTGTGTTTTTACAGAATGCTGACTGGTGTGTTTTTACAGAGTGCTGATTGGTGCATTTACAAATCTTTAGCTAGACAGAAAAGTTCTCCAAGACCCAGGAAGTCCAGCTGGCTTCACCTCTCACCTCCAGCAACACATACTTGCCAGAATTTGGTATTGTCAGTGATATGGTTTGACTGTGTCCCCACCCAAATCTCATCTTGAATTGTAGCTCTTTTAATTCCCATGAGTTGTGGGAGGGACCTGGTGGGATAATTGAATTACGGGGAGATTTCTCCCATACTGTTCTCATGGTGGTGAACAAGTCTCCTGAGATCCAACGATTTTATAAGGGGTTTCTCCTTTTGCTTGACTCGCATTTCTGTCTTGTGTGCCACCATGTAAGACATGCCTTTTGACTTCTGCCCTGATTGTGAGGCCTCCCCTGCCATGTGGTACTGTGAGTGCATTAAACCTCTTTTTCTTTATAAATTACCCAGTCTTGGGTATGTCTTTATCAGCGGCATGATAATGGACTGATAGAGTCGGTTTTTATAATTTTAGGTATTCTGTCTATAAAAGTTATTTGCTTATTTAAAAATTTTGCATTGTTTGTATTTTTGCAATGTTTTGTGAAATTCTTACATGTGATAGATATAATCACTTGGTCAGACACATGAGTTACAAATATTTTCTTTTAGTATGTGACCTCTCTGTTCATTTTCTTAGTGATATCTTTTGATCATTGGAAGATTTACATTTGATGAAGGTCAATGGTAGTAGACACTGTTGGTGCCTAACTCAGGTCTTCTTTATTAATGGTTCTCCCATTCCTCAGGTAATGTGACTTTGGCTGTTAAAGGCTTATTGCAATAGCCTTCTCCAGAGAACTGGCCTCAGTCAATGGGAGCCATCTCATCTAGAAACAGCTGGGAGTCCATGTGCTCTTTGGGTGTGGCTTAGACAAATGACTGGATAATATGAGGGTATAAACAGCATGTCCACCGACCTCCATGTGGAATGACTATGAGGCATCATTTTTGTTCTGGAACTCTCTGTGGGATTAAACAGAGGCTGGATGCCAGCTGACCCCACTTCTTTCCTGAGCTTCTTCCTCTGCCGTATCTGCTTCCCTTACTTTCACAGATTTCTCTTGCAGTCACTGAGTAAATGACTCATACAAGAATTTCTTTCTCTAGAGAACTTACTCTAAAACACCAACTCATCAATTTTTCTGCCTCTAGAGAACTTATTCTAAAACACCAACTCATCAATTTTTCTTTTCCTTTTTTTCTTCCTCTTGAGACAGGGTCTTGTTCTGTCACCCAGGCTGGAGTGCAATGGTGTAGTCTTGGCTCACTGTAACTTCCACCTCCTGAGCTCAAGCAATTTTCCTGCCTCCATTTCCCAAGTAGCTTGGACTACAGGCACACAACACTGCACCCAGCTAATTTTTGGATTTTTTTGTAGAGATGGGGTTTTGCCATGTTGCCCAGGCTGGTCTCAAGCTCCTGAGCTCATATGATCCACTCACCTCAGCTTCCCAAAGTGCTGGGATTATAGGTGTGAATCACCATGCCTGGCCTCCAATTTATTTTTTAATTTGTAGTTCCTTGTTTACAGCCTAAGAAATCTCTGCCTACCCCATGTCATGAAGCTATTCTTTTGTTTGCCTTGAGGAGCTTTATCATTTTACTATTTACATTTATTTAGGTCGAGGATCTATTTTTAATTAGTTTTTGTGTATGACATAAGAATCAAGTTTTATTTTTCTTTTTTATTTATTTATTTATTTATTTATTTGTATTATACTTTAAGTTGTAGGGTACATGTGCATAACGTGCAGGTTTGTTACATATGTATACTTGTGCCATGTTGGTGTGCTGCACCCATCAACTCATCATTTACATCAGGTATAACTCCCAATGCAATCCCTCCCCCCTACCCCCTCCCCATGATAGGCCCCGGTGTGTGATGTTCCCCTTCCTGGGTCCAAGTGATCTCATTGTTCAGTTCCCACCTATGAGTGAGAACATGCGGTGTTTGGTTTTCTGTTCTTGTGACAGTTTGCTAAGAATGATGGTTTCCAGCTGCATCCATGTCCCTACAAAGGACACAAACTCATCTTTTTTTATGGCTGCATAGTATTCCATGGTGTATATGTGCCACATTTTCTTAATCCAGTCTGTCACTGATGGACATTTGGGTTGATTCCAAGTCTTTGCTATTGTGAATAGTGCCGCAATAAAAATACGTGTGCATGTGTCTTTATAGCAGCATAATTTATAATCCTTTGGGTATATACCCAGTAATGGGATGGCTGGGTCATATGGTACATCTAGTTCTAGATCCTTGAGGAATCGCCATACTGTTTTCCATAATGGTTGAACTAGTTTACAATCCCACCAACAGTGTAAAAGTGTTCCTATTTCTCCACATCCTCTCCAGCACCTGTTGTTTCCTGACTTTTGAATGATCGCCATTCTAACTGGTGTGAGATGGTATCTCATTGTGGTTTTGATTTGCATTTCTCTGATGGCCAGTGATGATGAGCATTTTTTCATGTGTCTGTTGGCTGTATGAATGTCTTCTTTTGAGAAATGTCTGTTCATATCCTTTGCCCACTTTTTGATGGGGTTGTTTGTTTTTTTCTTGTAAATTTGTTTGAGTTCTTTGTAGGTTCTGGATATTAGCCCTTTGTCAGATGAGTAGATTGCAAAAATTTTCTCCCATTCTGTAGGTTGCCTGTTCACTCTGATGGTAGTTTCTTTTGCTGTGCAGAAGCTCTTTAGTTTAATGAGATCCCATTTGTCAATTTTGGCTTTTGCTGCCGTTGCTTTTGGTGTTTTAGACATGAAGTCTTTGCCCATGCCTATGTCCTGAATGGTACTACCTAGGTTTTCCTCTAGGATTTTTATGGTATTAGGTCTAACATTTAAGTCTCTAAGCCATCTTGAATTAATTTTCGTATAAGGAGTAAGGAAAGGATCCAATTTCAGCTTTCTACTTATGGCTAGCCAATTTTCCCAGCACCATTTATTAAATAGGGAATCCTTTCCCCATTTCTTGTTTCTCTCAGGTTTGTCAAAGATCAGATGGCTGTAGATGTGTGGTATTATTTCTGAGGACTCTGTTCTGTTCCATTGGTCTATATCTCTGTTTTGGTACCAGTACCATGCTGTTTTGGTGACTGTAGCCTTGTAGTATAGTTTGAAGTCAGGTAGCGTGATGCCTCCAGCTTTGTTCTTTTGACTTAGGATTGTCTTGGAGATGCGGGCTCTTTTTTGGTTCCATATGAACTTTAAAGCAGTTTTTTCCAATTCTGTGAAGAAACTCATTGGTAGCTTGATGGGGATGGCATTGAATCTATAAATTACCTTGGGCAGTATGGCCATTTTCATGATATTGATTCTTCCTATCCATGAGCATGGTATGTTCTTCCATTTGTTTGTGTCCTCTTTTATTTCACTTAGCAGTGGTTTGTAGTTCTCCTTGAAGAGGTCCTTTACATCCCTTGTCAGTTGGATTCCTAGGTATTTTATTCTCTTTGAAGCAATTGTGAATGGAAGTTCATTCCTGATTTGGCTCTCTGTTTGTCTGTTACTGGTGTATAAGAATGCTTGTGATTTTTGCACATTAATTTTGTATCCTGAGACTTTGCTGAAGTTGCTTATCAGCTTAAGGAGATTTTGGGCTGAGACAATAGGATTTTCTAAATATACAATCTTGTCATCTGCAAACAGGGACAATTTGACTTCTTCTTTTCCTAACTGAATACCCTTGATTTCTTTCTCTTGCCTAATTGCCCTAGCCAGAACTTCCAACACTATGTTGAATAGGAGTGGTGAGAGAGGGCATCCCTGTCTTGTGCCAGTTTTCAAAGGGAATTTTTCCAGTTTTTGCCCATTCAGTATGATATTGGCTGTGGGTTTGTCATAAATAGCTCTTATTATTTTGAGGTACGTTCCATCAATACCGAATTTATTGAGCGTTTTTAGCATGAAGGGCTGTTGAATTTTGTCAAA
Source organism: Macaca nemestrina (assembly GCF_043159975.1). Classification (NCBI taxonomy): domain Eukaryota; kingdom Metazoa; phylum Chordata; class Mammalia; order Primates; family Cercopithecidae; genus Macaca; species Macaca nemestrina. The sequence goes on from NC_092131.1 coordinate 93,677,810, forward strand.
AGCCTTTTCTGCATCTATTGAGATAATCATGTGGTTCTTGTCTTTGGTTCTGTTTATATGCTGGATTATGTTTATTGATTTGCGAATGTTGAACCAGCCTTGCATCCCAGGGATGAAGCCCACTTAATCATGGTGGATAAGCTTTTTGATGTGTTGCTGAATCCGGTTTGCCAGTATTTTATTGAGGATTTTTGCATCGATGTTCATCAGGGATATTGGTCTAAAATTCTCTTTTTTTGTTGTGTCTCTGCCAGGCTTTGTTATCAGGATGATGTTGGCCTCATAAAATGAGTTAGGGAGGATTCCCTCTTTTTCTATTGATTGGAATAGTTTCAGAAGGAATGGTACCAACTCCTCCTTGTACCTCTGGTAGAATTCAGCTGTGAATCCATCTGGTCCTGGACTTTTTTTGGTTGGTAGGCTATTAATTATTGCCTCAATTTCAGAGCCTGCTATTGGTCTATTCAGGGATTCAACTTCTTCCTGGTTTAGTCTTGGAAGAGTGTAAGTGTCCAGGAAATTATCCATTTCTTCTAGATTTTCCAGTTTATTTGCATAGAGGTGTTTATAGTATTCTCTGATGGTAGTTTGTATTTCTGTGGGGTCGGTGGTGATATCCCCTTTATCATTTTTAATTGTGTCGATTTGATTCTTCTCTCTTTTCTTCTTTATTAGTCTTGGTAGTGGTCTGTCAATTTTGTTGATCTTTTCAAAAAACCAACTCCTGGATTCATTGATTTTTTGGAGGGTTTTTTGTGTCTCTATCTCCTTCAGTTCTGCTCTGATCTTAGTTATTTCTTGCCTTCTGCTAGGTTTCGAATGTGTTTGCTCTTGCTTCTCTAGTTCTTTTAATTGCGATGTTAGAGTGTCAATTTTAGATCTTTCCTGCTTTCTCTTGTGGGCCTTTAGTGCTATAAATTTCCCTCTACACACTGCTTTAAATGTGTCCCAGAGATTCTGGTATGTTGTATCTTTGTTCTCATTGGTTTCAAAGAACATCTTTATTTCTGCCTTCATTTCCTTATGTACCCAGTAGTCATTCAGGAGCAGGTTGTTCAGTTTCCATGTAGTTGAGCGGTTTTGATTGAGTTTCTTAGTCCTGAGTTCTAGTTTGATTGCACTGTGGTCTGAGAGACAGTTTGTTATAATTTCTGTTCTTGGACATTTGCTGAGGAGTGCTTTACTTCCAATTACGTGGTCAATTTTGGAGTAAGTTCGATGTGGTGCTGAGAAGAATGTATATTCTGTTGATTTGGGGTGGAGAGTTCTATAGATGTCTATTAGGTCTGCTTGCTGCAGAGATGAGTTCAATTCCTGGATATCCTTGTTAACTTTCTGTCTCGTTGATCTGTCTAATGTTGACAGTGGAGTGTTGAAGTCTCCCATTATTATTGTATGGGAGTCTAAGTCTCTTTGTAAGTCTCTAAGGACTTGCTTGATGAATCTGGGTGCTCCTGTATTGGGTGCATATATATTTAGGATAGTTAGCTCTTCCTGTTGAATTGATCCCTTTACCATTATGTAATGGCCTTCTTTGTCTCTTTTGATCTTTGATGGTTTAAAGTCTGTTTTATCAGAGACTAGTATTGCAACCCCCGCTTTTTTTTTGTTCTCCATTTGCTTGGTAAATCTTCCTCCATCCCTTTATTTTGAGCCTATGTATGTCTCTGTGTGTGAAATGGGTCTCCTGAATACAGCAGACTGATGGGTCTTGACTCTTTATCCAGTTTGCCAGTCTGTGTCTTTTAATTGGAGCATTTAGTCCATTTACATTTAAGGTTAATATTGTTATGTGTGAACTTGATCCTGCCATTATGATATTAACTGGTTATTTTGCTCATTAGTTGATGCAGTTTCTTCCTAGCCTCGATGGTCTTTACATTTTGGCATGTTTTTGCAATGGCTGGTACCGGTTGTTCCTTTCCATGTTTAGTGCTTCCTTCAGGGTCTCTTGTAAGGCAGGCCTAGTGGTGACAAAATCTCTAAGCATTTGCTTATCTGTAAAGGATTTTATTTCTCCTTCACTTATGAAACTTAGTTTGGCTGGATATGAAATTCTGGGTTGAAAATTCTTTTCTTTAAGAATGTTGAATATTGGCCCCCACTCTCTTCTGGCTTGGAGAGTTCCTGCCGAGAGATCTGCTGTTAGTCTGATGGGCTTCCCTTTGTGGGTAACCCGACCTTTCTCTCTGGCTGCCCTTAAGATTTTTTCCTTCATTTCAACTTTGGTGAATCTGGCAATTATGTGTCTTGGAGTTGCTCTTCTCGAGGAGTATCTTTGTGGCGTTCTCTGTATTTCCTGGATTTGAATGTTGGCCTGCCCTACTAGGTTGGGGAAGTTCTCCTGGATGATATCCTGAAGAGTGTTTTCCAACTTGGTTCCATTTTCCCCCTCACTTTCAGGCACCCCAATCAGACGTAGATTTGGTCTTTTTACATAATCCCATACTTCTTGCAGGCTTTGTTCATTTCTTTTTCTTCTTTTTTCTTTTGGTTTCTCTTCTCGCTTCATTTCATTCATTTGATCCTCAATCGCTGATACTCTTTCTTCCAGTTGATCGAGTCGGTTACTGAAGCTTGTGCATTTGTCACGTATTTCTCGTGTCATGGTTTTCATCTCTTTCATTTCGTTTATGACCTTCTCTGCATTAATTACTCTAGCCATCAATTCTTCCACTTTTTTTTCAAGATTTTTAGTTTCTTTGCGCTGGGTACATAATTCCTCCTTCAGCTCTGAGAAATTTGATGGACTGAAGCCTTCTTCTCTCATCTCGTCATAGTCATTCTCCGTCCAGCTTTGATCCGTTGCTGGCGATGAGCTGCGCTCCTTTGCCAGGGGAGATGTGCTCTTATTTTTTGAATTTCCAGCTTTTCTGCCCTGCTTTTTCCCCATCTTTGTGGTTTTATTTGTCTCCGGTCTTTGATGATGGTGATGTACTGATGGGGTTTTGGTGTAGGTGTCCTTCCTGTTTGATAGTTTTCCTTCTAACAGTCAGGACCCTCAGCTGTAGGTCTGTTGGAGATTGCTTGGGGTCCACTCCAGACCCTGTTTGCCTGGGTATCAGCAGCAGAGGCTGCAGAAGATAGAATATTTCTGAACAGCGAGTGTACCTGTCTGATTCTTGCTTTGGAAGCTTCCTCTCAGGGGTGTACTCCACCCTGTGAGGTGTGGGGTGTCAGACTGCCCCTAGTGGGGGATGTCTCCCAGTTAGGCTACTCAGGGGTCAGGGACCCACTTGAGCAGGGAGTCTGTCCCTTCTCAGATCTCAACCTCCGTGTTGGGAGATCCACTGCTCTCTTCAAAGCTGTCAGACAGAGTCGTTTGCGTCTGCAGAGGTTTCGGTTGAGTTTGTTATTGTTTACTGTGCCCTGTCCCCAGAGGTGGAGTCTACAGAAACAGGCAGGTTTCCTTGAGCTGCTGTGAGCTCCACCCAGTTCGAGCTTCCCAGCAGCTTTGTTTACCTACTTAAGCCTCAGCAATGGCGGGAGCCCCTCCCCCAGCCTCGCTGCTGCCTTGCCGGTAGATCACAGACTGCTGTGCTAGCAATGAGGGAGGCTCCGTGGGTGTGGGACCCTGCCGGCCAGGTGTGGGATATGATCTCCTGGTGTGCCTGTTTGCTTAAAGCGCAGTATTGGGGTGGGAGTTACCCGATTTTCCAGGTGTTGTGTGCCTCAGTTCCCCTGGCTAGGAAAAGGGATTCCCTTCCCCCTTGCGCTTCCCAGGTTAGGCGATGCCTCGCCCTGCTTCAGCTCTCGCTGGTCGGGCTGCAGCAGCTGACCAGCATGGATCGTCCGGCACTCCCCAGTGAGATGAACCCAGTACCTCAGTTGAAAATGCAGAAATCACCAGTCTTCTGTGTCGCTCGCGCTGGGAGTTGGAGACTGGAGCTGTTCCTATTCGGTCATCTTGCTCCGCCCCCCCTATTTTTATTTTTTCTTAAAAATATTCGGGTGTTCCAGCACCTTTTTTCCCCTAAATAATTGTATTATCACCATTATAAAAAAATCAGTTGACCACATATCTCTGCAACATTTATTTTCATTTTCATTTTCATTTTAACTAGTTTGGATTGGGTTTCTATTTTTTGGACTGAAATTCCTGGCTAATTTAAGGTATCGTTTTTATTTGGCTTTCCACTAGGGCTGCTAGATTTAGCAAATAAAATATAGGACACTGCCTTAGTCTGTTTTCTGCTGCTATACCACAACAGACTGGGTCATTTGTAAAAAAGAGAGTTTATTTGGCTCATGGCTGTGGAGGATGGCAAGTCCAAGAGCATGGCACTACATATGGTGAGGACTTTCTTGCCACATAATTCCATGGTGGAAGGTGGAAGGGCAAATCAGTGCAAGAGACATTGAGAAAAAGTGGATCTAACACCACAATAACTAACCTGTTCTGGTGATAATGACACTAATCCATTCATGAGGGCAGAGCCTTCTTGACCTAATCATGTCTTAAAGGCCCCACCTCTTAGTATGATCACAATGGCAATGAAATTTCAACATGAGTTTGGAGGGGGCATTCAAACCAGAGCAGACACCATGTTAAATATGAATTTCATATATACAACAATTTTTAATAAATATATTCCACAAAATATATGGGATGTACTTATAGTAAAAAAGTATTAATGTATAACTGAATATGCCCTACTTTGTGGACATTTAATATTGCATCTAATACAAATGGGCATCATGTATTTTATCTTAAAACCCTACTTCCACCTGACTTACTGAATTCTGATGTTCTGCATCCTGTCACTGCCTTTTTTCTGGCCTTCTCCTAGCTCATCTTTTCAACTACGTGCAAGATGAGGCTTTCCAAACCTCTTCACTCTGATGTCTTAGTTCTCTTGTCTGGAAAGCTGGAAGGGACAATTCACACTCTTATCACAATCTTCGACTCTCTTGGCTGTCAGCTACCAAAGCAACTTGATTATTTTTAAAATAATGATCCACTTCTGAGGTGCAAATTCGATGTTATTGACCTGTCAGAACAGACAGAGAGGTGTTGTGACTTCCTGACTCTTGTCAGCAGTGGGAGTGGGTTTAGGGCAATCAACTCATATCCTCACACCTGAAGCTCTGTGACTAGGACTCCAGCTGCCACCTTTGACTACTAGACAGTGCCAAACTATCAGACTTTGGGGAAATTTAATCTGTGATCATGACACCATAAGGATCAATTTGTGAGCCGCTGGGATCACACCTCCCCTAACCTGCACACAGGCATTACAACCCTCAGCCATGGAGTGGGAAGACTGTGGGACTCTCCATAGGGATTGTGAGAGATGCAAAGTGAGGACGGCAGGCATGGAGGGAAGATCACAAGCCCACAGCCTGTTCCACCAGAACACTTTTTTTCCTTACTAGGAGACAAGGATTTTAAAAGCCCATATGTTGTCTTATCGTGAAGCATTGCCTGACTCTCTAAGATGAGATGAACTGAATGCAGAACCACAAAAGGTAACAAGCTAAAGTCTCATTATGGATTCTTGGTGACAGAGGCAAATTTCCTACAAAGCCAGTAAAATACAAGGCCCTCCTTTGATGAGTCCCGGTGATTGTTGGACATGCTCAGCGTTGAGGCTCCTCCAGGTGAAGAGGAAGCCAATGTGCAGTAGAGAACCATTGTTGTGTAAGGATTACTAGCAAACTGAAGCTACCACACAAGAATGGATCTGGATTTCCAAGTCTCAAATAATTTGTTGTGATTTCTTCCTTTATTCTAAATAAACATTTTCATTCATAACTAAATTTGTATTTGTAATTAATTTGTTTTTCTTTCTTTAAGAAGGTCTCCCAAAAGGTGTGAGTCTTAGGCCCCACAAAGCCTGAAACTTACCCTACTCATTGCTGTGAGGGCAAAGACAGAGATGTGTGCAGATTGGCAATTCATGGCCCGTGGACATGGTGGCCCCACACTTGGCTCATCTGTCTCACAACCTTCAGGGCAGTCCCCAATAATCTACGCAGGACAACAGCTATGAGACCACGATTTGGTTATAATTTGCTTCTGTAATCTCTCTGAAGAGAGCATTCCAAAAGTGCCTCTTTTTGCCCTGCTCTGCTCATGCATACTCTTTCCCTTCCCAACACATTTTTAACCACCTTCCAAAGCAGTAATTTAATTCACATGCTTATGAACCAAAATTACTTTGTTTCTGTAAAAGCAATGCAAAAGTAAGGCTGCAGAGACTTGATTTTGAATAAAAAACACATGAAATAAGGATTTTGCTCTATTCCCATTAATGCGGTATTACAAAGACTAGTACATTCTTAGTATTTATTAACTAAAGAACAAAACAACAATGATTGATGTACAAAAAATATGCAGTTATGTCCTACTTTATGAATATTTAATATTGTATTTAATACAAACTGTTATGTAAAATCTAACCTTAAATATCTTAAAGAATTAAATTGTTCTTATTCTTGAATGATATTTGGCAGAGTCTCTAAATTGAGTTCCCTTAGTTCTTTTAACAAATTATTTTGATTGATCATAAATCTATTTCTGATAAATTTCTAGAACAGTCTTTATGAGTAAATAGTAGTATACTTACATTTAGCCTCTCTAGAAATGTTTGATTTATTATCACCAGAATTAGAGAATTGTACATTTTATCTTGTTCTGGCTAGAACTATTAGACAATTACAGAAGTTTAGTAGCTTAGTTGTTTAAATTGTGCTAAAAGCTTTACTGTGATTCTGATTCTGTTTGTTTCACACACATAGCTGCAAATCATTCCACTAGTCTATAATTATTTTAAACTATACTCAGTACTTAGGAAACAAGTAGAAAATATCTTGGAATACCATTAAATATTTTTCTTACGATTAATTTATATAAACTCTTCTTTATTCTACTTTATAAAATGTATTTTTATGTATCTTTTAATCTTTACAACAATCTTATGACACAAGCTGAGCAGGTAATTTTTTTCTTTATTTTAGAGGTCAAATATCTAAAAGCAGACACAAAGTTGGTACATAGATTTATAACGTATATCTTGGAACTCTTTCTACTGAATTTTGTATACTGCCTCTTCCTTTCTTTATCCTCCTCTTTATCTGCCTGACCGATTGGTATGTACCTGCTTACTATGTGCTCAAAATTAGAAAAGTTATATAGACACTGACTTCAATGAGTTTAAAGTTTAGTTGGCAGGATATATATATACACATATATGTGCATACATGTGTGTGCACAAATTTACATATGTATGCATATATAGACACTATTATCAATATATGCATACACAGACACTAATTATTTTAAAAATCATACAAAATGGCATATCAACAGCTGTCTCAAGATGTGATTTATATATTTATTTTGAAAATTTATTTAGGGCCCTACTGTGTAAGAGCCAAATGAAAGCTTCTGTTAAAAGCTCTTGCTGACATTTAGAGGGAAAGGGACATTTGGGTTGGTCAAAGAGAAAAACATAACCTTCCTGAGTCCTTATGAATCTTCATGGATCTTTAAGGAGAGTGAGACCAGGATAGGCAGAGAGAAGCTGACAGGTCGTTAAGAGGAAGAAGTCTGGAGGCAAGAAAGAACAAAAGTATTGTGGGCACTGGTGAAGCTATTTGACTGCTCAGAGAAGGATTTGGTAAAATAGTATGTATTTGCATACAGAAATGGGCACAAATTGTGGAAGACCTCATATTCAACATGAACATCAGTTTCTTAACTATTGATAATGCTCATAGTTCCACCATTGACTCTCTTTTATTGTCTACACAGATAGTTTTTAGAGGGTTATTGATCCCTCTGAGAATTTGTTTTACATAACAAATTTTGCCTCATTAATGTATATATAAGAATGCATAATTTTACAAGAATGTTAAGGACCTTAAATGCCCCTGAGGCCGATGCGAAGACTACTAGCGTTAGAAACTCTTCCTGCATATTCTAACTAGAACCTAAATCTTTTTCCTAAACTCCAGATCTACTTATTCAGTTACCTACATTTTGATGCCCCAAATGAAACTAATTATGTATCCTAAATAATCAATTTATCTGATATTTCATGACAGAATAATTCAATACCCCTACCTACAGTAAATGGCAGAATGGTAGATCCTACACATGGGCACCGAAGCCAGAAATTCAGGAGACACTCGGCCCTACCTCCTCCTTTCTTACCACTTCTTGTTAATTTCTCAGACAATGCTTCTTCCCACCCAATGAGCTCTTTCCCTATTTAAGGGTTTTATCGTTTCTCCTCTGGATTGTCACAACAGCTTTTTAACTATGGTCTCTGCCTGCAGTCTTGCTTCTCCCTTCCAGTTTATTCTCCCTATTGTTAGAAGAGTAACTTTAGTAACACTAGTAACAAATCTGATCACATCCTTCACCTGCTGAAAATTCTTCAATGATTCCCCCAATGTCTTAAATAATACAATCTATACTCTGATATCGTATGGCTATTTGTCCCTGTCCCAATCTCATTGACATGTAATCCCCAGTGTTGGAGGTGGGGCCTGATGGGAGGTGTTTGTGTCATGAGGGCAGATCCCTCATGGCTTGGTGCTGTCCTTGCCACAGTGAGTGAGTTCACTTCATAGGAGATCTGGTCATTTAAAATGTGTGGCACCTCCCCTTGCTCTTGCTCCCACTATGTGACATTCCTGTTTTTACTTCATTTTCTGCCATGAGCAAAAGCTCCCTGAGGCCTCCTAGAAGCTAAACAGAAACTGGTGCCATGATGCTTACACAGTTTGCAGAAACATGAGCTAATTAAACCTCTTTTATTTATAACTCACCTAGTCTTGAGTATTTCTTTATAGCAAACGAGAATGGCCTAATACATACTCCTCAGTATGATGAGGTTCAGCTTCTATTTTCTTTGCTGGCCTCATGCCTTTCACATGCTCACTCTTAGCTTCACGTCTTTGCATTGCTATATTTTTCCTCCTGTTGAAATGTGCTAAGATTGTCTTCTTTTCCTGGCCAATACAAATTCATCCTCAGAGATGCAGCCCCTGAGTCATGCTGTTAGGCACCCTTTTCTCACCTTTCAAATCCCAGAAAGGTGCTGGTCCTCTGCACAACCGTAGTGCTCTGGTCTTAACTCTAGTAGGACATTTTTTTTCACATCAGAATTTCCTGTTTCCTGTCTGTCTCTTCCTAAAGTTGTGACTCCCTTAAAAGTTGGGGCGGTTCATTAGTTTCCGGTGCAATGTCCCCGCACGAATATCAGAATGAATACATGCTGTAGGCCAGCAGTTTTCAAACTGTTCCCAGGTGCTCCAGAGAACACTTCTATGATGGCACAAACATGAAATGTTTTCTTAGAAACAAAAATTTAAACTATCCAAAGAAATTTTTCATGTCTAGTTGGCAATTTCCTATTTCTCAATTCCTATAATATTTTATTTGCCAAAAAGGTTACATTCTAAGAAATATTTTTGCAGGTAATAATGGTAAATATTTGAATTAAGGGCCAATAGAATAATACTGTTTCAATAACAATTACTTGGCAGAGTGAGCAATAGGTATTGGAAAACAGCAAATATAAATTGATCTAGTGAGAAATATAGATTAACACAATTCATTTCTAAGTCCAATGAAATGTACATTTATTTTTTAAACATTTCTTTTGTTTCTAACAGGGGGCTTTGAATTTTAGAACATTTCTTTGTTAAGAAATGTTAAAACTGGTGCCATGATGCTTATGCAGTTTGCAGAAACATGAGCCAAGTAAACCTCATTGGCTGTTGAGGTTTAACAGGGGGCTTTGCATTTTAATAGCAAGCACTTTTGTTCAGCTCCCTATCTTGGTTGTATATGGTAAAGTTCAATATTCTAGAAGTCAACAATGCCACACATTCAGTGTTTTCAAATCCTAGCAAAAAGATACAACCTCCACTATGTATGCTCTAAAAACATAATTTCTACTTTAAAAAAACTGAATACTCACCTGTGGTTTATTGTCCAAAAGTTTTAAAAAAGTAGAAAAGACTTTGCATCCTGAATAAAACACCATCGATATTTCATATTCCTTACTTCTGAAGTACAAACAAAGTAAAATGGTCTTCCCCAAAAGGAAAGCTCTCTCTTACATTTATGTTTAAAAATAAACAAAAATTCCCTATTGGATAATCATCTGAAAAGTCCCAGTCTATAGGAAATATATACTCTGACTTTTAAATGTCGACCAGCCTTGGAAATCTATATGACATAAACTTTTGCCAAAAAAATCAATCTTGAGTTATGATTTGATTAGCAGAAAATTGCTATCACATTTGTTTCTACATTTGTCTACCTCATGTCCTTTTCATTCATAGGCTGGCTGATTCAAACCTTCTTTAAAAACTCCCCGAGAAAGTCTGTGACATTAAAATGTCCTTTGATGCTCTTTCGCTAAGCAGTGAATATTAACAGTTATGGTGACCCTGTTCCCTAATGTGTCTCAGCAGGATCAATAGCAGTTAAGTGCCACTGTTTTACAATTAAAAAGGGGATCATTTTAAATTTAAAAGCTCATAGCTAATTTTCTTCTTGGCACTTAATGGCATAATTCATTTTTGAAAAACCTCATTGGGAGAACACTTTTTTTTTTTTTTTTTTTTTTTTTTGGTGGCAGCAGAGGAAGAGGCTAGTTTCGCACCCCTTGTTGCCTCTGAAATGATTTGTAGTGTTCCTTCATTAAGCTGTCAGCAGGGCATCCGTAAAATTTTCTCCAAAATAGGGACCCGAATGGAGAGCGTGAGCAAGCATGGCGATTCTCTGTAAAAGTGTTCAGCAGCCAATTTCCTTGGAAGTTTCTTTCTGAATGCTGCTGTTTTCAGCCAATTTTGTCTTTTTATTCGCAGTTTTTTCCTCATTTTCACTATTCTTTTTGGTGACTGCCTCCTGTTTCCTATTAGGAACCTAGGCACATGACAGGTGGTTCAGAGCAGTGCATACATATTTCCAACATGTAATTGGCTAACATTATGCTGGAAATGTCATTCTGATCCTACCTCATTGACATTGCAGAGAGCCTCAGCTTCTTTCTACACAACGATGGCTTTCCTTTTTCCCAATTACAACAGTAACAGACGCATCGAGTTACATATATACTATATCCCTGGGGATAAGCACTCATATAGATCCACTTTGGGGTAAGTCTCATGTCTGCTTATGGAATTTCCATTATCTTGAGGCAAATGAGAGAGATACTGTCATTTATATTTGTTGGTCGAACTTAGAAGAATATATTAATTCACTTAGTTCTTTTTTGAGGTATTTTTGAATGTCTATCTTAAAGGCCAAAGATATTTACTTTTCTCCTAAATAATAATACTACTCCTAGGAATTAAAAAAGCAATCAGTTGAATACAAGGCACAGTGCTCAGAGCTTTATACATCTTTTTTCTATCCTTCTAACCTTACAAAATGGACATATTGTTCATAAACTACAGATAAAGACACTTAATCTCAGAGAGGTTAGGTTAGCAGCTTAAAGTCACACAGCTTACAAGTATTGCAAATGAGACAAAAGTCTTGAACTTCATTGCTTCTAAATCCCTCATCTTTTAACCACAGCATCTATCACATTCAATGAAACTGCTTTAGGTTTACCTATATATCCTTAGACTTACATTCAAAACTAAATTCCTCAGAATTCATAGGTTTTTCAAGAACATTTCCAGGATATCAGCAGTTAGAAAATTAGGACCAGTCAAAATATATTGCATTATTTATTCTTCATGTAAAATTTCATCTGTCTTTTACAATTGTTTTTGACTTTTGTTACTTTAACACAGTATGTCTATCACAGACCATGAGCTGTTATTCATTAAAGACTAGATAAAATATTCCACCTTATTCAGGTTTTTCTGTGTGTGAATCTGATAATTGCCTCTGTAAATATAAATTTTTGGTGGAATGCTAATTTTCCAGTAAGTAACCTTCAATAAAGAGGGGCATATGCATATCGTATTAGAGTTTGGAATAGAATATTAGAGAATCCAAGGACCAATGTTCCCTGAGATTTCAATTAATTTCTACTACATAAGTTTATCTTTATATCCAATTGAAATTTTCATAAATTCCCCCCTCCCCACCATTATTTTTTTAAATTATTATTTTAAGAAATAATATTATTTTTACAAAATAATAATAATTGTGGGAAGGGGACATTTATGAAAATTATCATGCCTTATAGAAAATAGAAGTGATTGTAATTTTAAAAAATATATGTATACAAAACTCATTTTCCCTTTTTCTTCCTTTTTTCTGTCCTTTTCCCTTTCCTCCTTTGCTTTCTTCCCTCCCTTTCTTCCTTTGATTTCTTCCTTTTTAAATATTTTTCAAACATATTAAAATCCAATATAGCCTTTGCAAGGGTAAGATAAAGGCTCATCTGTGCATGCGTTCATCTGAGTGGAACGTGAGTCCTGGGGGCTTTTGCCACCGCGCCGTTCCCTCCTGTAATCCAAGCCTGTGTCAGAGGACGCGGCGCCTGCGAGGCAAGTGCAGTGGCTCGGGTTGCCCTAAGCGCGCTGGTCTAACATGCCACCTTACAACACAATTAGCCGCTGACACCAGGTGCTGCCTGGTTCTTGCCACGTTACACTTCTCACGTTTCTTGTAATGGTGTTTGTAAAGTGCTCCCCCTTTTCAGTTAGCAGGGCTGCTCCCTCCACTTCCCCATTCATCTGTGCTGTTGCCGGGGACTCAGGGAGCCCGCCACTGGCAAACAGGCTCTGCTAAGCGCGGCGTCCGCGCCCAGTGGTGGCAAAATAGCTGAAAGCCTGTCATTAGGCAAAATTTATTCCACATGCTGTTGATGAAGCCAATCAGTGCTGTGACTCCCCTTTTGTTTATGTTTAAAGAAGAGACGAAGGAAAGCGTCTATAAATAAGCTCAAGCAACATCGTCACTGCGTGTGTCCGTTTGCTACTGTTGCGTGCTGGGCGTGGAGGGGTTCAATCTCCCAGTTTCACACTGTGCCCCTCTTTGAAGTGGCTGCAGGTTACCGGGCTGCTTCGCACATTCAAAGCCCCTCTCCTCCTCATCCCTGCAATAAACAATACCTGCTTCATTTTTTTCCCTGTAGTAATTATCCTTTTATATTTACATAAGGGGGCTGCCCTCTGAGTGGGCATAAATGCTGACGACCACAGGAGTTAGTTACTGTGTGCCTGCCTGAATTGCATTAGCTGCTAATTACTCTGAGGTCTCCCTAATGTCTCTGGTCTTCTCCACCAAAGCACACTGTGTAATTTAAATTTACATTGTGTCATATTACACTGGGGTTATGACACAGCCAAGTGTATTTTGACATTACGCTTTGTTTTCCCCCTAATGGTGCTTGCAGGAAGAAGGGTTGCTGTAGGTGTGGCCAGATCCCCTAGGCAAGAAGTGTGGATACAGGTCCTACCAGTCTTACTCCTGATGAAGTTGGGCAAATCAGTTGGCTCCGGAGTAATTAGTAGCCCCTTCCTCATTGACCACTGCAAGGTAAGTGTTTTTGCATTCTTTCTGTTCTGGTGAGAGATAATGTGTTTACGAAACACTAGTTAGGTGATTTACATTTATTTCTACAGCACCCCATGAACTAGGCATCATTATTCTCATTTCACCACAAGGAAAATGGTACTACTCAGCTTTATAAAGCAAATTCTCTCAAGACCATCTTCTCAGAGAGTGGGTGCAAGGCCTGAATGTGAATCCTGTTCTCTGAGTCTCTTAAGTACTAGTGTGCACCGCTACACCATAGGATTAGGGGCTATATTGGAAAATCAAAAGAGTTAAATTGTTGTAGGGTTGAGGTGTGTTTATATGTATTATGCAGATGTATCTTCATTGATATAATTTTTATTTATTTACTTTTTTTGGGATAGAGTCTTGCTCTGTCACCCAGGCTGGAGTGCAGTGGTATGATCTCAGCTCACTGCAACCTTCACATCCTGGGTTCAAGTGATTCTCCGGCCTCAGCCTCTCAAGTAGCTTGGACTACAAGCATGCACCACCTTGCCTGGCTTTTTTTTTTTTTTGAGATGGAGTTTTGCACTTGTTACCCAGGCTGGAGTGCAATGGTCGGCTCACCACAACCTCTGCCTACTGGGTTCAAGTGATTCTCCTGCCTCAGCCTCCCGAGTAGCTGGGATTACAGGCATGTGCTACCACTCCTGGCTAATTTTGTATTTTTAGTAGAGATGGGGTTTCTCCATGTTGGTCAGGCTGGTCTCGAACTCCTGACCTCAGGTGGCCTGCCCACCTAGCCTCCCAAAATGTTGGGATTACAGAAGTGAACCACCGTGCCTGGCCTAATTTTTTTATTTTTAGTAGAGATGGGGTTTTGCCATGTTGGCCAGGCTAGTCTTAAACTTCTGACCTCAAGTGATCCACCTGTCTTGGCCACGCAAAATGCTGGGACTACAAGCATAAGCCACCATGCACGGCCAATTTTTAATTTATTTCATTTTTGAAAATAAGAATGGGGTCTTGCTATACTGTCCAGACTGGTCTCTAATTCTTGGCCTCAGATGGTCCTCCTGCCTCTGTCTTCCAAAGTGCTGGGATTATAGGTATGAGCCACCATACCCAGCCTGATATAAGTGATTAACTGATCTTCACAAACACCATACACAGTGGGTCAGACCTGTTGCTCATGCAACATTGCACATCATTCCACAGGTTCAAGGTGAACAGGCAATCTGCCATCGGCCAGATTGCCAGAAACTCCCATCGGCCCTTTGTCCAACAAAGCACGCATTACCTCTAGCACATTTTAAAATTTGTTGTTATTCTACCAACTTGATCACTAAAAATCAGTGGTCCAAACTAGCTCTTTATTTCATTGGATACTTTTGAGTGCTATAGAACTATATGATACATTCTCAGGAATGGAGGTTCAGGAGTAGCAAGACATGAGTGCAGTACCTTTTCTATTATGTCAGTTCGGGGGTATAACTTCTATTAAAAACTAGTTAGTCTCTGCTGCTTTAAGCAGGGAATCATACTCAAAAGGCATTTGACAGTAATCAGAGCAAAATTTCAGACTAATGCTAAGACTCTCTGAAGCTAACGTGGTTCAATAAAAGGGATTAGCCTTTTTCATAGTTAGCCCAGTCGTTCTGGGATGAAGCTGCCATATCATGAGCAAACACAGGAGCAGAGAGTTGTAGTAAAGTAAAGGGCGTGATTTGAAATCTATCTCCACTCTTCACTAGCTCAAGGGAACAGGCAAGTTACTAATTCCTCTGAGGCTCAGTTTTCTCTTCTGCAAAGTGGAGATAATAAATACACATGTATTTTTTGGAAATACAAGCGCAAAGTAAAATAGGGATCTAATAGCCTCTGGTACAGAATAGGAACTCAAGGCAAATCTTCCTCCTTTTCCTTCTTTTTCTCTTCATTGTCTTCTTTCCTTACTTATTGTATATCTTAGATTTTACTACTGAATTCCAAAGACAATGGAAACTGACTTCTCCCTTTCTCACAACGCTGGCATTTCACCTGGACAACCTCCTGTCTCTTCCGCATTTTCAGTGTTTCTCGCAGCCTTGTGGCCATTCCCACGGCCTGCATCATTTCTCACTTCCTGTGTCCTTTTCTGACCTTCCAGCCACCTTTCCTAATGCTGGCGGACTTGTCCTTCTGAAATTCAGGCCGATCCATGTCATTCTGTTTTATTTATTCAATACTAACTTCTTCAAATCTTCAAAGAGTAAAGAAGCCCAGTTTTTTTATTTGTGTGTTTTTACTGAAGTATATTTGATGATGGTAACTATTAACATTTTATGGGGTACTAGAAATACAAGGTCCGCAATTTGAGAATCAAAAAGCTACACAGTAGCCTCCCCCTTATCTGCAAAGGCTAGCATCAAGTCCCATACCTACTGATTTTTCCTATGTATACCTACCTATGATAAATTTAATTTATAAATTAGGCACAGCAAGAGATTAATAAGAAAACTAATAACAAAGTAGCAGAATTATAACAATATACTGTAATACAAGTTACGAATGTGGTCTCTCTCTTTTTTTCTCTCTCTCTCAAAATATCTTATTGTGTTGTACTCACCCTTCTTCTTGTGATGATGTGAGATGACAAAATGCGAAGTAATAAGTTAAGGTGAGGTGAATGACTGAAGCGTTGTGATACAGTGTTTAACACTTGTGAATTATTTGTTTCTAGAATTTTTTATTTAGTATTTTCAGACCACCATTGACCTCAGATAACTGAAAATGTGGAAGGAGAAACTACAGATAAAGAAGAACTATGATACAAAGTTTTTTGTTTAGCTTCATGGAAGCTTTTCTTCCTCTTCCATTATTACTTTGTTGATGACAGTAAAGGGAAACATTGTCAGTAGGTTCATTTTTAGGCTAACCTTTAATGAGCATTTACTCTATGACAGGCACTGTGTTAGGCATTTTACATGCACCACCTTGCTTTAATCTTTCTCAGCCCCTATTTGGAAACAGCTACTAATACTATTTTCCAGAGTGAAAAAGAGGCTAAATAATTCTTCTAAGCAGTTAGGTAGGCTAGTTGAGCTGGGATATAAATGGAAACTACGTTGAAGCTGTTTTCAAGCAGGCAGACCTATTTTGATGTTTTGTTTGCACCTGAGGACTATTTTGAAAGTTTGGCACACATCAGGACGTTTGCCAATCCAAATTCTTCTAAGTTGCACTTGCCTTGTTGTAATTAGGGAAGGGCCTCGGACACTCGCATCTGAAATACAGGGAAGACATTTAGATGAAACTTAAAAAGACTACATTTGTTCTCCCAACTCTGTCTTGTGCCTCCGGTCATGTTGTAAATGAAATCAATTATTACCCCTGCCATATGATTTTCAACCAACAGTTAAAATTTCTACCGCCTTTTTTTTTTTCTTTTTTACTAAAGGGTTTCTAGTTTAAAATGATTTATCTCCTTTGGTTTAATAACAGGAGGTTGGGATTGCAGTCCTGAGTTTGGTTCAGAAATAAAGTAAAACCACATGGTCTGCAGGTTGAGGGGAGAAGCCAAATACCCAGGCTGGAGTGTAAGGAGAACTTGTGGGAAATCTCAAGCAGCTGTGAACATCCTGGTGCATGGTTTCTTGGCTGTCCCATTGTAACAGCGCACACTGCAGCTTCAAAACTGAGTGGAGGGCCTCCTTTGGATGACACGAGACTGCTCATCGTCAAGAGAACAACTGAGTTTCTATCTGACCGATCTGAAAATGGATAGTTGTGTAACCTCAAGCAAGCCACGTCTTTCTTCTGGATTTGGAGTTTTTTAATCCATACAGCGAACCCACCCCAGTGACCCTGGCGTCTTGCTCTTTCTCAAACCCTGTAGGAGTCTTCATGCCTCTGCTTCCAAGGCTCCTTCTGTCTATCATGTTCCCCTTCCCTCAGATATACACAGCCTCACTTTTTTATGCCAAAGCATGTATCGTTGTTTAGCCTATTTTACTTTTTGAAAACTTCATTTTTAGAGCATTTTTACATTTATGAAAGATTGCACAAAAATAAAGTTCCCTTACAACCCTTCCTCTCCATCCTCCTCCCTCAGTTTCCCCTATTATTAAGATCTTGCAATAGTGTGGTACATTTGTCAGAACTAATGAGTCCATATTGATACATTATGGTCTACTAAATCCCACAGTTTACATTAGGGTTCAATCTTTAAGTTGTGCATTCTATGGATTTTAACAAATGTATAATGATATGTATCTTTTATAACAGTATCATATAGAATAATCCCTTTGCCAAAAAAAGAAACACAAAAAACCCACACACAAACCCTGTGTTCCATCTACGCATTTCTCCCTCCTTTATCCCAAACCTCTGGCAATCACTGACCTTTTTAATGTCTCTTCACAGAATTTAAATAGCTGGAATCATACAATATACAGCCTTTTTAGACGAGCTTCTTCTATTTAGTGATATGTATTTAAGGTTACTCCATCACTTTTAATGGCTTGATAGCTCATTTATTTTTATCATTCAATAATACTCCACTATATGGATATTTTTGTTTATCCATTCACTTATTGAAAGGATATCTTGGCTGCTTCCGACTACTAGCTATTATGAATAAAGTTACTATAAGCATGATGTGCAGGTTTTCTTTTAGATATACATTTCCAATTTATTTGCATTAAAAACTAGCAGTGCAATTGCTGGATGGTGTGGTAAGCCTGCATATAGCTTTGTAAAAGACACCAAACTGTCTTTCAAAATGGCTGTATTAATTTACTTTTTACTCTTAAAAGTTTAACTATGTGGCTCACCAATTATGAAAGTGCCTCTTTTTTACAGTTCCCTCAGTGGAACCTGTTGCCAAACTTTCGGATTTTTGCCATTCTGCTAGGTGAGAAATTGCATTTCAGGGTAGTTTTCATTTATGGTTCTCTTTGTGTGAGTGATCTTGGCATGTTTCACGTGTTTGAATTCACTTGGTTTTCTATTTCTGTGAACTGGCAATTCATATCTCATGCTCATATTTCAATCAGGTTCTTAGTGGGTTTTTTGGCCTCTATTTTTAACAGGTCTATGTATACTAGGGGTGTAAATCTTCCATCCGTGGTACAAATTGGAAATATTTCCCCAAATTTGACATTTGTCTTTTTACTTTACTTTTTTTTTTTTTTTTTACTATGACGTGTTGTCTTTATTGTAGTCAAATTTATAATTCTTTCCCTTGTAACTTAATGATTTTGAATTATAGCTAGAAAAACATTTCCCTTCTGAGGTTATGGAAGAATTCATCTCCTTTTTAAAATCTCTGATCCATTTGGAATGTGTTCTGCTGTAAACTGTGAAAGAAAGATCAAATTTTATGTTATTCCATATGGTGATCCATGATCCTAACATCATTTATTGAAAGCTCAACTTTGTTCCCACTGATATTTCAGATGTCATTTTCTTATATGCCAAATTTCTATTTGGAATTGTAGACTCTTTCTGGGTTTTATAATTGTTCTGTCCACCTGTTCATTTATGCAGGCATCAAAACATACCATTTTCTTTATAGTTCATTTATAATATTTTAATATCTGATAATAAATATTTCCCAGTATTTCTGCAGAAGAATATTTTTATCAATTATTGAGATATAATTTATGTGCAATAAACTTTATTCATGTAAATTCAAAGTACTTTGATAAGTATATTCACTGTGAAACCACTGCTACTATCACAATGCCAATAATTTCCAAAACCAGCATACATTTCCTGTTGCCCCTTTGAAGTTCATTCTGCTCCTAGTAAATGAATGATCTGCTTTATGTCAATGTAGATTAGTTTGCATTTTGTAGACTTTAATGTAAATGGAAACATGCTGTATTCATTCTTTTATATATCACTTTTTTCACTCAGCATAATTGTTTTCAGATGCATATTATGTGTCAGTAGTTTATGCCTTTTGTGATCACGTGGAATTTCATATTATATGAGTAGACTGCACTTTCTCCATTCACCTGTTCTTGGACATTTGGTGGGTTCCACTTGGCTCTTAAAAATGAAGCTGCTATAAACATTTCTGCACAATGTTTTGTGAACATATACTTTCCAACTTTAGGTAAATGCTTAGAAATAGAATGCTGAGTCATGTGGTAGGTGTATGTGGAGTTTTTTTAAAACTGCAAACTGTTTTTTAAGGTTAATGTTGCATTTTACATTCCACTGAAGTTCCAGTTGTTGCATCTTTCATCAATGCCTGGTTTTGGCGGTCTTCTATATTTTGACTATTATAATGGATAGGTACTGGTATCACTTGGTGATTTTAACTTGGATTTATCTCATGATTCATAAAGTTGAGCATCTTTTAATGGGATTATTGCCATTTTTATTTCTTTTAAGACGGGTATGTTCAAATTTCTGCCTTCTAAACTGTTATGTTTTTTATATTAGTGGATTATATGGGTTATTTATGTATTCTGGATATGTGTATTATAAAAAATGTTATCATTCTATGCTTTGCTTTTAATTGTTCAAAATGCAAACAGTTTTTACTTCATTAAAATCATATTTATCATTTTAAGTGGCTTGTGTGTTAAATGCCCAAGCTAAGAAATCTTTGTCTATCCCAAAGTTGCAGAAATTTTTTTCCACCTTTTTTAAAAAAGGTTTTACTTTGACATTATGTCTATGCATCATCTCTTATAAATGCTGTATATCATGTGATGTACAGGTCACTTGGTTTTTCATTTGGAAGTCCAGTTGTTTCAGCGTGATATGTTATAAAGGATTCTAATTTCCTTTTGCCAAGACTCAACTGTCAACATATGTGTGAGGCTATTTCTAAACTTTATTTTGTTCTATTTATCCGTATGTTTGTTCTTTCTCCAACACCACGTGGTTTTGAAATCAGGTAGTGTAAATTTTCTATCTTGATTCTTTTCTAAATTATGCAGTGTAAATTTTCTATCTTGATTCTTTACTCTTAGAACTTGTTTGAACTTGCACGCAAATTCTAAAACTGGCTTCACAATGTCCTAACTTTTATTTTTCTACAAAAAATGTCTCTTAAAATTATAATTAGCATGAAGTTGAACATTTAGATTGATTTGGGAAGAAACATTGTTTTTTAATTCAGGAAACCAGTATTTCTTTGTATCTATTTAGGACATCTTGCATATCCTGTAACAATATTTTGTGCTTTTCAGTATAAATTATATACATCTCTTTCATAATTATTCTAAGTATTTTGGTTTTTTTGATGTTATGGCAAATAGCAATTTTTGTTTTAGTTTCTTTTTTATTATTATTATACTTTAAGTTCTAGTGTACATGTGCACAAAGTGCAGGTTTGTTATATAGGTATACATGTGCCATGTTGGTTTGCTGCACCCATCAACTTGTCATTTACATTAGGTATTTCTCCTATGCTATGCCTCCACCAGCTCCCCACCCCTGTGACAGGCCCTGGTGTGTGATGTGCCCTGCTCTGTATCCATGTGTTCTTATTGTTCAACTCCCACCTATGAGTGAGAACATGCAATGTTTGGTTTTCTGTCCTCATGATAGGTTGCTTAGAATGATGGCTTCCAGCTTCATCTATGCCCCTGCAAGGGACATAAACTTATCCGTTTTATGGGTGCATAGTATTCCACGGTGTATATGTACCACATTTTCTTAATCCAGTCTATCATTGATGGACATTTGGGTTGGTTCCAAGTCTTTGCTATTGTGAGTAGTGCCACAATAAACATACATGTGCATATGTCTTTATAGTAGCATGATTCATAATCCTTTGGGTATATACCCAGTATTGGGATCACTGGGTCAAATGGTATTTCTAGTTCTAGATCCTTGAGGAATCCGCATTATCTTCCACAATGATTGAACTAATTTACACTCCCACTAACAGTGTAAAAGCGTTCCTATTTCTCCACATCCTCTCCAGCATCTGCTGTTTCCTGACTTCTTAATGTTTGCCATTCTAACTGATGTGAGATAGTATCTTATTGTGGTTTTGGTGAGCATTTCTCTGATGACCGGTGATGGTGAGCATTTTTTCATATGTATTTTGGCTGCATAAATGTCTTCTTATGAGAAGTATCTGTTCATATCCTTTGTCCACTTTTTGATGGGGTTGTTTGTTTTTCTCTTGTATATTTGTTTAAGTTCTTTGTAGATTCTGGATATTAGCCCTTTGTCAGATGGGTAGATTGCAAAAATTTTCTCCCATTCTGTAGGCTGCCTGTTCACTCTGATGATAGTTTCTTTTGCTGAGCAGAAGCTCCTTAGTTTAATTAGATCCCATTTCTCTATTTTGGCTTTTATTGCCATTGCTTTTGGTGTTTTAGTCAAAAAGTCTTTGCCCATGCCTATGTCCTGAATGGTATTGCCTAGGTTTTCTTCTAGGGTTGTTATGGTATCAGGTCTTACATTTAAATCTTTAATCCATCTTGAGTTAATTTTTGTATATGGTGTAAGGAAGGGATCCAGTTTCAGCTTTCTTCATATGGCTAGCCAGTTTTCCCAGAACCATTTATTAAATAGCGAATCGTTTCTCCATTGCTTGATTTTTGTCAGGTTTGTCAAAGATCAGATGGTTGTAGACATGTGGTGTTACTTCTGAGGCCTCTGTTCTGTTCCATTCATCTATATATCTGTTTTGGTACCAGTACCATGCTGTGTTGGTTATTGTAGCCTTATAGTATAGTTTGAAGTCAGGTAGTGTGATGCCTCCAGCTTTGTTCTATTTGCTTAGGATTGTCTTGGCTATGTAGGCTCTTTTTTGGTCCCATATGAACTTTAAAGTAGTTTTTCCAATTCTGTGAAGAAAGTCATTGGTAGCTTGATGCGGATGGCATTGAATCTATAAATTACCTTGGGCAGTATGGCCATTTTCATGATATTGATTCTTTCTATCCATGAGCATGGGATATTCTTACATTTCTTAGTGTCCTCTTTTATTTGGTTGAGCAGTGGTTTGTAGTTCTCCTTGAAGAGTTCCTTCACATCCCTTGTAAGTTGGATTCCTAGGTATTTTATTCTCTTTGTAGAAATTATGAATGGGAGTTCACTCATGATTTGGCTCTCTGTTTATCTGTTATTGGTGTATTGGAATGCTCATCTGTGTTTGTAGATGACATGATTGTATATTTAGAAAACCCCATCGTCTCAGTCCCAAATCTCCTTAAGCTGATAAGCATTTCAGCAAAGTCTCAGGATACAAAATCAATATGTTTTAGTTTCTAATTGGTGTTAGCATACAAAAATACATTTGATTTTTCTATATTTATTTTTAATCTAAGAGCTTTCTATATTTACTTTGTTAGTTGTTTTGTAGAATTCTTAGGATTTTTGTGTAAACAATTATGTCATCTTCAAACAAAGAGACTTTTGTTTCTTCCTTTCCAATCTCTATTCCTTTTGTTTCTTCTTCTTGCCTTTTAATAATAGGACATTTATTATAATTTTTACATTTTTTAATTTTTAATTTTTATGGGTAAATAGTAGGTATAAATGTTTATGGGGTACATGCGATATTTTGATCTGTATCATACACTGTGCATACAATGTGCAATAATCACTTCAAAGTAAATGGGGTGTCTATCACCTCAAGTATTTACCATTTGTTTGTGTAATATTAAATCATTCAAATTATACTTTTTATGTTATTTTTAAATTTATAATAAATTACTGTTGGCTGTAGTCACCCTATTGTGCTATCAAATACTAGATCTTATTTATTCTATCTAATTGTATCTTTGTACTCATTAACCATGCTCACATCCTCCTCTCCCACTACCTTTCCCAGCCTCTGGCAATAATCATTCTATGTAATATCTCCATGAGTTCAATTCTTTTAATTTTTAATTCCCACAAATGAGTGAGAAGATGTGAAGTCTGTCTGTGCCTGGCTTATTTCACATAACATAATGTTCACCAATTCCATCCTTGTTATTGCGAATGACAGGATTTCATTCTTTTTTATGGCTTAGTGCTACAATTTGAAGCCAGGAAATGTGATTCCTCCAGTTTTGTTCTTTTTGCTCCAGACAGCTTTGGCTATTCTGGGTCTTTTGTGATTTCATATAAATTTTAGGATTGTTCTTTCTATTTTTTTTTTTTTTTTGAAGAAAGTCATTGGTATTTTTATAGGAATTGCACTGAATTTGTAGATTGCTTTAGGTAGTATGACCATTTTAACAACATTGACTCTTCCAATTCCTGAACAGGGAATAGCTTTCCATTTTTTGTGTCTTCTTCAGTTTCTTGCATCAATATGTTATAATTTTCATTACAGAGATCTTTCACTTCTTTGGTCAAGTTTATTCTTGGGTATTTTATTTTATTTGGATCTATAGTAAATGAGATTACTTTCTTGCTTTCATTTTCAGATTGTTTGCTGTTGTCAGATAGAAATGCTATGAATTTTTGTACATTGATTTTGTATGCTGAAACTTTACTCATTTTTTTTTTTTTATCAGTTCTAGTAGCTTTTCGGTGGAGTCCTTAGGTTTTTCCAAATACGAAATTATATCATCTGCAGACAAGGATCATTTGACTTCTTCCTTTGAAACGTAGATGTCCTTTATTTCTTTCTCTTGTCCGATTGCTCAAGTACTGTGTTGAATAATGGTGGTGAAAATAGGCATCCTCATCTTGTTCCAGATCTTACAGAAAAGGCTTTCAGTTTTTCCCCTTTCAATATGGGTCTGTCATATATGGTTTTTACTGTGTTGAGGTATGTTCCTTATATACCCAGTTTTTTGAGAGTTTGTGTCATGAAGAGATGTTGAATTTTATGCAATGCTTTTTCAGTATCAGTTGAAATGATCATACGGTTTTTATATTTCATTCGCTTATTTGATGAATCACATTGATTGATCTGCATATGTTGAACCATCCTTGCTTCCCTGGAATAAATCCCACATGGTCATGATGAATGATCTTTTTAATGTGTTGTTGAATTCAGTTTGCTAGTATTTTATTGAGGAGTTTCGCATCAATGTTAATCAGCGATATTGGCCTGTATTTGTTGTTGTTGTTGTTGTTTTTAACAGGTCTTTTTTTCTGGTTTTGATATCAGGGTAATGCTGACCTTATAGAATGAGTTTGGAAGTATTCCAAATACTTCCTTCTCCTTTATTTTTCAAAATAGTTTGAGTAGAATTGGTATTCATTCTTCTTTAAATGTTGGGTAGAATCCAACAGTGAAGTCATTGGGTCCCACACTTTTCTTTGCTCTGAGCCTTTCTATTATAGCTCAATCTCATCACCTGTTACTGAATTATTGAATTACACCTATTATTTGGATTTCTTCATGGTTCAATGTTTGCAGGTTATATCTAAGAATTTATCCATCGCTTCCATGTTTTCTAATTTATTGGCATATTTGCTCATATTAGCTCCTAATGGTCCTTAGAATTTCTGTGGTATCAGTTGTAATGCCTCCTTTTTCATCTCTTGTTTTATTTATTTGAGTTTTCTCTTTTTTCCTTAGTTCATCTGGCTAAAGGTTTGTCAATTTTGTTTATCTTTGCAAAACATAAACTTGTCATTTCATTGATCTTATTATTTTTATTTTCTGGTTTTGATGTATTCATTTCTACTCTGATCATTATTACTTTTCTTCTATTGATTTTGGGTTTGATTTGTTTTGCTTTTCTAGTTCTATAAGATGCACTGTTTGTGTTATTTATTTATTTATTTTTTACCTTTTTGATGTAGGCATTTAGTGCCATAGATTTTCCTCTATGCACTGCTTTTGCTATTCTCATAAGTAGTGGTATGTGGTGTTACCATATGCATTTGTTTCAAGAAATTTCCTTCCTAGGTCTTTGAGTAACTGTTTTCTGTATTGGTTGCAGTAATTTACAGTCCCACCAACAGTGTAAAAGTGTTCCTATTTCCACAATCTCTCCAGTATCTGTTGTTTCTTGACTTTTTAGTAATTGCCATTCTGACTGGTGTAAGATTGTATCTCATTGTGGTTTTGATTTGAATTTCTCTAATGAACAGTGATGTTGAGCTTCTTTTCATGTTTATTTGCTGCATGAATGCCTTCTTTTGAGACGTGTCTTTTTATGTCCTTTGTCCACTTTTTAATGAGATTGTTTGTTTTTTTCCTTCTAAATTTGCTTAAGTTCCTTGTATATTCTGGATATTAGACCTTTGTCAGATGGATAGATTGCACATTTTTTCTCCCATTAAGTAGGTTGTCTGTTTGCTGTAATTATGGTTTCTTTTGCTGTGCAGAAGCTCTTTAGTTTAACAAGATCCCAGTTGTCAATTTTTGCCTTTGTTGCAATTGCTTTTGACATTTTCTTTCTTTTTTTTGAATTATTTTTATTATACTTTAAATTCTGGGATACGTGTGCAGAACGTGCAGGTTTGTTACATAGGTGTACATGTGCCAGGGTGGTTTGCTGCACCCATCAACCCATCATCTACATTAGGTATCTGTCCTAATGCTATCCCTTCCCTACCCACCCCCCACCCCACTCTCCGACAGGCCCCCGTGTGTGATGTTCCCCTTTCTGTGTCCATGCGATCTCATTGTTCAACTTGCACTTATGAGTGAAAAGATGCAGTGTTTGGTTTTCTGTTCCTGTGTTAGTTTGCTGAGAATGATGACTTCCATCTTCATCCATATCCCTGCAAAAAATATGAACTCATGCTTTTTTATGGCTGCATAATATTCCATAGTGTATATGTGCGTCATTTTCTTTATCCAGTCTATAATTGATGGGCATTTGGGTTGGTTCCAAGTCTTTGTTATTGTGAATAGTGCTGCAATAAACATATGTGTACATGTGTCTTTATAGTAGAATGATTTATAATCTTTTGGGTATATACCTGGTAATGGGATTGCTGGGTCAAATGATATTTCTGATTCTAGATCCTTGAGGAATCGCCACACTGTCTTCCACAATGGTTGAACTAATTTACACTTCCACCAACAGTGTAAGAGCATTCCTATTTCTCCACATCCTCTCCAGCACCTGTTATTTCCTGACTTTTTAATGATTACTATTCTAACTAGCATGAGATGGTATCTCATTGTAGTTTTGATTTGCATTTCTCTAATGATCAGTTATGATGAGATTTTTTTCTTATATTTCTTGGTCACATAAATGTCTTCTTGACTAAAACACCAAAAGCAATGGCAACAAGAGCAAAAATTGACAAATGGGACCTAATTAAACTAATGAGCTTCTGCACAGCAAAATAAACTATCATCAGAGTGAACCGGCAACCTACAGAATGGGAGAAAATTTTTGCAATCTATCCATCTAACAAAGGGCTAATATCAAGAATCTACAAGGAACTTGAAAGAATTTACAAGAAACAAACAACTCTATCAAAAAGTGGGCAAAAGGTATGAACAGACACTTCTCAAAAGAAGGCTTTTGACATTTTCATCATAAAATCTTTGCCCATGCCTATGTCTGGAATGGTATTACTTAGATTTTCATCTAGATTTTTTATAGTTTTGAGTTTTACATTTAAGTCTTTAGTCCATCTTGAGTTAATTTTTGTATAAGGTGTAAAGAAGGGGTCCACTTTTAATTTTCTGCATGTGTCTAGCTGTTCACCCACCACCATTTATTAAATAGGGAATTGCTTTATTTTGTCAGGTTTGTAGAAGATCAGATCATTATAGACACACAGTCTTATTTCTGAGTTGTCTATTCTGTTCCATTGGTCTATGAGTCTGTTTTTGTACCAGTACCATGCTGCTTTGTTTAATGTTGCCTTGTAGTATAGTTTGAAGTCAGGTAGAGTGATGCATCCAGCTTTGTTCTTTTTGCTTAGTATTGTCTTAGCTATTTGGGCTTCTTTTGGTTCCACGTGAATTTTAAAATATTTTTTTTCTAATTTTGTGAAGAATGTCAATGGTAGTTTAACGGGAATAGCATTGAATCTATAAATTAATTTGGGCAATATGACCATTTTCATGATACTGATTCTTCCTATCCACGAGCATGGAATGTTCTTCCATTTGTATCCTCTCTGATTTCCTTCAGTAGTGGTTTGTAGTTCTTGAACTCCCCTTTACTCCCCTTGTTAGCTGTATTCTTAGGTATCTTTTTCTCTTTGTAGCAATTATGAATGGGAGTCCATTCATGATTTGGCTGTCTGCTTCTCTGATGTTGGTGTATAGGAAGGCTTGTGAGTTTTGCACATTAATTTTGTATCCAAGACTTTTCTAAAGTTGCTTATCAGCTCAAGAAGCTTTTGGGCTGAGATGATGGAGTTTTCTAGATATAGGATCATGTCATCTGCAAATAGAGACAATTTGACTTTCTCTCTTCCTGTTCGAATACACTTTATTTCTTTCTCTTGCTTGATTGACCTGGTCAGAACTTCCAATACTCTGTCGAATAGGAGTGGTGAGAGAAGGCATCTTTGTTTTGTGCTGATTTTCAAGGGGAATGCTTCCAGCATTTGTCCATTCAGTATAATATTGACTGAATTTTTCATAAATGGCTTTTTTTATTTTGAGGTATGATCCTTCAATACCTAGTTTATTGAGAGGAGTTTTTAATATGAAGGGATGTTGAATTTTATCAAAGGCCTTTTCTGTGTCTATTAAGATAATCAGATGGTTTTTGTCTTTAGTTCTGTTTATGTGACAAACAACATTTATTTATTTGCATATGTTGAACCAGCCTTGCATTCCAGGGTTTAAGCCAACTTGATCTGGTGAATAAACTTTTAATGTGCTACTGGATTTTGTTTGCCAGTGTTTTATTAAGGATTTTTGCATCAGTGTTCATCAGGGATATTGTCCTGAAGTTTTTTTTCTTTTGTTGAATTTCTGCCATGTTTTGGTATCAGGATGATGCTGGCCTCATAGAATGAGTTAGGGAGTCCTTCCTTTTCAATTGTTGGAATAGTTTCAGAAGAAATGCTATCAGCTCCTCTTTGTACTGGGCTTTTTTTTTTTTTTTTTTTTTTTTTTTTTGGTTGGTAGTCTATTTATTACTGCCTCAATTTCAGAACTCATTATTGGTCTATTCAGGAATTCAACTTCTTCCTGGTTCAGTCTTGGGAGGGTATATGTGTCCCAGAAGTTATTCATTTCTTCTAGATTTTCTAGTTTATTTGCACAGAGGTGTTTAAAGTCTTTTTTGATGGTTGTTTGTATTTTTGTGGGGTCAGTGGTGATATCCCCTTTATAATTTGTATTGAATCTATTTGATTCTTCTCTTTTCTCTTCTTTATTAGTCTAGCTAGTGGTCTGTTTTATTCTTTTCCAAAAACAAGCTCCTGGTTTCATTGATTTTTTTGAAGGATTTTTTGTATCTCTATCTCCTTCAGTTCCCCTCTGATTTTGGTTATTTCTTGTCTTCTGCTAGCTTGGGGTTTTTTGGCTCTTGGTTCTCTAGTTGTTTTAGTTGTAATATTAGGATGTTTATTTGAGATGTTTTTTTATGTGGACATTTAGTGCTATAAATTTTTCTCTTAACACTGCTTTAGCTATGTCACAGGGATTCTGGTACATTGTTTCTTTGTTCTCATTGGTTTCAAAGAACTTCTTGATTTTTGCCTTAATTTCATTATTTACCCAGGAGTCATTCAGGAGCAGATTGTTCAATTTCCAAGTAGTTGTGTGGTTTTGAGTGAGTTTCTTAATCTTGAGTTTTAATTTGATTGCACTGTGATCTGAGAAACTGTAATTACTTCAGTTCTTTTCATTTGCTGAAGAGTGATTTACTTTCAATTATGTGATCAATTTTGGAGTAAGTGCCATGTGGTGCTGAGATGAATGTATACTCTGTTGTTTTGGGGTGGAGAGCTCTGTAGTCATCTAGAAGGTCCACTTGATCCAGAGGTGAATTCAAGACTTGGATATCATTGTTAATATTTTCTTGATGATCTCTTTTTTATTATTTTTGTTTTTTTGAGACAGGGTCTTACTCTATCCCCCAGACTGGAGTGCAGTGGTGTGATCTCGGCTCACTGCAACTTCTGCCTTCTGGGTTTAAGCAAGGATCTCTTTAATATTGACAGTGGGGTGTTAAATTTGCTCACTACTATTGTGTGTTAGTCTGAGTCTCTTTGTGGGTCTCTAAGAACTTGTTTGATAAATCTGGGTACTCTTGTATTTAGTGCATATATACTTAGGATAATTCACTCTTATGAAGCTTAGTTTGGCTGGATATGCAATTCTGAGTTGGAAATTATTTCCTTTAAGAATGTTGAATATTGGCCACCAATCTCTTCTAGCTTGTAGGGTTTCCACTGAGATGTCTACTGCTAGTCTGATAGGCTTCCCTCTGTAGGTGACCTGGCATTTCTCTCTGCCTGCCCTTAACATTTTTCCTACATTCTGACCTTGGAGAATCTGATGATTATGTGTCTTGGGGTTGATCTTCTCACAGAGTATCTTACTGGGGTTCTCTGGATTTCCTGAATCTGAATTTTGGTCTGTTTTGCTAGGTTGGAGAAATTCTGCAGGATGATATCCTGAAGTATGTTTTTCAATGTGGTTCCATTCTCCCCATTTCTTTCAGATTCCTCAATCAGTCACAGGTTGATCTTTTTTACACATTCCCTTAGTACTCAAAAGTTTTGTTCATTCCTTTTCATTCCTTTTTCTCTAATCTTGTCTGCCTATCTTATTTCAGCAAGCTAGTCTTCAAGATCTGAGATTCTTTCTTCCACTTGGTCTATGCAGCTATTGATACTTGTCATTGCATTTTGAAATTCTCATGTTGTGTTTTTCAGTTCCATCGGGTCATTTATGTTCCTCCCTAAACTGGTTATTCTGGTTGACAGCTCCTGTAGTGTTTTATCATGGTTCTTAGCTTCTTTGCATTGGGTTAGAACACAGTCCTTTAGCTCAGTGAATTTCACTTTTAACAACCTTGTGAAGCCTACTTCTGTCAGTTCATCCGTCTTGGTCTCAGCTCATTTCTGTGCATGTGCTGGAGAGGTCTTGCAATCATTTGGAGGAGAAGAGGCACTCTGGCTTCTGAGTTTTCAGCATTTTTGCGTTGATTCTTCCTCATCTTCATGAGCTTATCTACCTTTGATCTTTGGGACTGCTAACCTTTGGATGGGGTTTTTGTGGGGTCTTTGTTTTGTTGATTATGTTGTTGTTGCTTTCTGTTTGTTTTTCTTTTAACGGACAGGGCCCTCTTCCATAGGGTGGCTGCAGTTTGGTGTGGGTCCACTCCAGACACTATTCGCCTGGGTCCTGTCCACACATGGAGGTGTTGTGGAGGCTGCAGAACAGCAAAGATAGCTGCCCACTCCTTCCTCTTGAAGCTGTGTTCCAGAGGGACACCAACCTGATGCTGCCTGAAATGTTCCTGTATGAGGTGTCTGGAGATCCCTGTTAGGGGTTCTCACCCAGTCAGGAGGCACAGGATCAGAGACCTGCTTAACAAAGGACTCTGGCTGCCCCTTGGTAGAGCAGGTGCCCTGTGTTGGGGAGAATCCCCCTCATCCAGACTGCCCAGATTCTTCAGAGCCAGCAAGCAGGACAGACTAAGTCTGCTGGACCCAGAGATCATGGTCACCCCTTCCCCCAGGAGCTCCATCCCAGGGAGATCAGAGTTCAGTCTGTAGACTCCTGGCTGGAGTTGAAGTTCCTGCAGGGAGGCCCCACCTAGTGAGGAGGGATGGATCTGGGTTCCACCTAAATAAGCAGTCTTGCTACAATCTGCCACAGTTGCTATACTGTGCCATGGGGGGAATTCCTCCTCATCCAAACTGCCCAGTCTCCCTGGCACTGACAGGGGAAAATGGCTCTCTGGTGCCACAGTGATGGTGGCCACCCCTCTCCCTGGGAACTTGGTTATCTTAGGCAGTCTCTAGCCTGCTTCTGCTGACCACAAACCCAAGCAGTACCGACAGTCTGCACAACTCTGTGCTTGGGACCCAAGGCCTTGGTGGCATGGGATCATGAGGGGATCTCCTAATCCACAGGTTGCACAGATCTGTGGAAAAAGCGTGGTTTCCTGGGCTGGGTAGCACGTGCATTCCCTGACTCCCTTGGCTGGGTGTGGGAGGTCCCCTTGTCCTGTGTGGCTCCTGGGTGGGCTGTCATTCCACCCTGCTTTTCCTTGTTCCTTGTAACCACTTAGTCCCAATGAAAGAACCTGGATACCTCAGTTGAAGGTGCAGGATTCACTCACCATTTTTATTCTTCTCTGTGAGAGCCACTGACCACAGCTGCTTCTAATCAGCCATTTTGGTCCCTCCCCACCTAAATCTAATTATTAATAAACAATATTCATTAGCTGATAAATTATTTGAGTCACCTCATGTACAGATGGTTACAGAACATCATTGATCTTTAATTAATAGATTGCATAGCACTGATTAACGATCAGTAGATCTGGAGATGAGTATGGTCAATCCAGACTAACTGAAATTAACCAAAGCTATGTTATTACACTGATTAATTTTTGAATATTAAAACAATCTTGCAGGCCTGTATAAAGCCTTTTGGGTTATGGCATATTATCCATTTTATTTTTTGGATTGAGTTTGCTAATAGTTTTTTATAATGTTTTATCTTTGTTCATGAGTGATTTTATTTATTCATTCATTCATTATTTATTTATTTCAATAGCTTTTGGTGTACAAGTGGTTTTTGGTTACATGGATGAATTACATGGTAGTGAATTCTGAGATTTTAGTGCACCTATCACATGAGTAGGGTACATTGTACCCAATGTGTAGTTTTTTATTCCTGGCTCCCCACTCCATCTCCCCCTTCCGAGTCCCTAAAGTCCATTATATCACTCTGTATGCCTTTTCATACTCATAGCTTAGCTCCCACTTATAAGTGAGAACATACGGTTTTTGACTTTTCACTCCTGTGTTACTTCATTTAGAACAATGGCCCCTAGCTCCATCCAAGTCACTGCAAAATAGATTATTTCATTCCTTTTTAATGGTGGAGTAGTATTCCATTATTCCATGCTGTATATATACTACATTTTCTTTATTCATTAGTCAATGGACACTTAGGTTGGTTCCACTCTTTGCAATTGTAAATTTTGCTGCCATAAACATATATTTGCAAGTGTCTTTTTCATATAACGACTTCTTTTCCTTTGGGTAGATACCCAGCAGTGGGATTGCTGGATCAAATGGTAGATCTGCTTTTAGCTCTTTAAGGAATCATCATTATGTTTCCATAGTGGTTGAAGTAATTTACATTCTCACCAGAAGTGTATAAGTATTTTCTTTTCCCCATGTTCACTGCCCCCAACAACTAATGTCTTGTGACTTTTTTTTTTTTTTTTGAGACGAAGTTGCCCAGGATGGAGTGCAGTGGTACAATCTCAGGCCACTGCAACCTTCTCCTCCTGGGTTCAAGCGATTCTCCTGCCACAGTCTCCTGAGTAGCTGGGATTATAGGTGCGCACCACCATGCCCAGCTAATTTTTGTATTCTTAGTAGAGATGGGTTTCACCATGTTGGTAAATCTGGTCTCAAACTCCTGACCTCGTGATCCGCATGCCTCGGCCTCCCAAAATGCTGGGATTACAGATGTGAGTCACCATGCCAGCTGTGAATTTTTAATAATGGTCATTCTTGCAGGAGCAAGGTGATATCTCATTGTGGTTTTAATTTGCATTCCCTGATGACTAGTGATATAGAGCATTTTTTTTCATATGTTTGTTGGCTATTTGCATGTCTTCTTTTGAGAATTGTCTATTCATGTCCTTTGCCCACATTTTAATGGGATTGTATGTATTTTTCTTGGTGATTTGTTTGAGGTCTTTGTAGAGTCTAGATACTAGTACTTTGTCAGATGTATAGTGTGCACATATTTTCTCCCATTCTGCGAGTTGTCTGTTTACTCTGTTGATTATTTCTTTTGCTGTGCAGAAGCTTTTTAGTTTAATTAGGTCCTGTTTATTTTTGTTTTTGCTGCATTTGCTTTTGGGTCTTAGTCCTAAATTCTTTGCCTCAGCCAATGTCTAAGAGAGTTTATCCAAAGTTGTCATCTAGTATTTTTATGGTTTCAGGCCTTATATGTAAGTCTTTGATCCATCGTGAGTTGATTTTTGTATATCGTGGGATATATGAATCCAGTTTCATTCTTTTACATGTGGCTTGCCAGTTTCCCCAGCACCATTTATTACATAGGGTGTCCATTCCACAATTTATGTTTTTATATTCTTTGCCAAAGATCAGTTGACTGTACATATTTGGCTTTATTTCTGGGTTCTCTATTCTGTTCCATTGGTACAAGTACTATGCTGTTTTGGTGATTATAGCCTTGTGGTATAATGTGAAGTCTGGTAATGTGATGCCTCCTGATTTGTTCTTTTTGCTTAGGGATTGCTTTGGCTATTTGGGCTCCTTTTTGGTTCCATATGAATTTTAAGATTTTTTTTTTTTTTACAATTCTGTGAAAAAATGATGTTGGTATTTAATGGCAACTGTGTTGAGTCTGTAGATTGCTTTAGGTGGTATGGCCATTTTCACAATAACTGATTCTTCCAATCCATGAGTATAGGATGCATTTCCATTTGTTTGTGTCATCTATTGTCTCTTTCAGCAGTGTTTTGTAGTTCTCCTTGCAGAGATCTTTCACTTCCTTGGTTAGGTGTATTCCTTGGTGATTTTTTTCTTTTCTTTTTTCAGCTGCTGTAAACAGGATTGAGTTCTTCATTCTCAGCTTGATGATTTTTAATATATAACAATGATACTGATTTGTGTTCATTAATTTTGTAACCCAAGACTTTGCTAAAATTTGTTTATCAAATCTAAGAGTCTTTTGGAGTAGTCCTTTGGATTTTCTATGCATATAATCATATAATCCACAAAAGGCAATAGTTTGACTTTCTCAGATTCAATTTAGATGCCCTTTATTTATTTCATTTTCCTAATTGCTCTTGCTAGTACTTCTAGAACTGTGTTAAATAAGACTGGTGATAGTGGGCATCCTTATCTTGTTCCTCTTCTCAGGGGGAATGCTTTCAACTTTTTTCCATTTACTATGATGTGGGCTGTGTGTTTATCATATATGGCTTTCATTATTTTAAAATAATATGCCTATGTTTTTGAGAGTTTTTATCATAAAAGGGTGCAGGATTTCATCAAATGCTGTTTCTGCATCTGAAGAGATCTTATGGTTTTTGTTTTTAATTGTTCTTATGTGATGTATTACATTTATTGATTTGTATATGTTAAACCATCCCTGCATCCCTGGAATGAAATGCACTTGATCACAATGAATTATCTTTTTGATGTGCTGTTGAATTTGGTTAGCTAATATTTTGTTGAGGATTTTTGTCATCTGTGTTAATCAGGGAAATTGGTCTGTAGTTTTTGTTTTTTGTTGTGTTTTTTCCTGGTTTTGAAATCAGGGTAATACTAGCCTTATAGAATGATTTGGGGAGGATTCCTTCTTTCTCAATCTTTTTGAATAGTTTTGGTAGGATTGATACCAATTCTTTGAATGTCTGGTAGAATTCAGCTGTGATCTACCTGGTCCTGAGCTTTTTATTGCTGGTAATTTTTAAATTACAGTTTCGATCTTGCTGTTTGTTATTGGTCTGCTCAAGGTTTCTATATCTTCTTGATTTAATCTAAGAGACTTGTATGTTTCCAGGAATTTGTCAATTTCCTCTAAATTTTCTAGCTTGTGTGCATAAGGGTCTTCATAGTAGTCTCAAGTGATCTTTTGTATTTCCATGGTGTCTGTTGTAATGTCTCTAGTTTCATTTCTAATTGAGATTATTTGGGTCTTCTTCTTTTCTTGATTAATCTAGCTAATGATCTATTGATTTTGTTTATATTTTTCAAAGAACCAACTTTTTGTTTCATTGATACTTTGTATTGTTTTTCTTGTTTAAAATTCATTTAGTTCTGCTCTGATCTTTGTTATTTCTTTTCCTCTTATAGCTTTAGGTTTATTTTGTTCTTGTTTCTCCAGTTCCTTCAGGTGTGACTTAGATTGTCAATTAGTACTCTTTCAGCATTTTTCAGCATTTTTGATGTAAGCATTTAGCACTATAAACTTTCCTATGGTACTGCATTTGCTCTATCTCAGAGGTTTTGATAACTTGTCTCATTATTATAATTCAGTTAGAAGAACTTTCAAATTTCTGTCTTGATTTCATTGTTAACCCAGATATTATTCAAGAGCAGATTATTTAAGTTCCATGTATTTGCATAATTTTGAGGATTCCTTTGGGAGTTGATTTCTAGTTTTATTCTGCTGTGGTCTGAGAAGATAGATACTTGATATAATTTTGGTTATTTAAAATGTATTGAGACTTGTTTTGTGGCCTATCTATCTTGGAGAATGTCCCATTTGCTGATGAGAAGAATATTCTCTTGATCTTAGGTAGAATGTTCTTTAAATATCTGTTAAATCCATTTGTTCTAACATGTCATCTAAGTCCATTATTTTTCTATTGATGTTCTGTCTTAAAGATCTGTCTAGCGCTATCAGTGGTGTATTGAAGTCTCCCACTATTATTTTTTTGCTGTCTACCTCATTTCTTAAGTGCAGTAGCAATTGTTATATGAATCTAGAAGCTCCAGTGTTTACCACTGTATAGTGACCATCTTTGTCTTTTTTTTTTCTTTTTACTGTTGTTGCTTTAAAGTCTGTTTTGTCTGTCATGAGAATAGCTATTCCTGCTCATTTGTGTTTCCATTTGTGTGGAATACCTTTTTCTATCCTTTTACCTTGAGTTTGTATGAATTTTTCTGTGTTAGGTGAGTTTCTTGAAGACAGTAGATATGTGGATTGTGATTTTTTTTCTCCATTCCGCTATTCTGTATCTTTTAAGTGGAGTTAACAATAATGTAATTTAGACCATTTACCTTCAACATTAATATTAACATGTGAGGTACTGTTCTCTTCATCATGTTGTTACCTAGTTTGTTGTTGTTGTGTTATTGTTTTATAGGCTCTGTGTTTAAGCTTTCAAGAGGTTCTATTTTGGTGTAGATCAGGCTTTTGTTTCAAGGCTTAGAACTCCTTTTAGCATTTCTTCTATTGCTGGTTTGGTCTTGACAATTTCCCTCAGCATTTGTTCGTCTGAAAATGACTTTATTTCACCTTCATTTATGAAACTTAGTTTTGGGGGACACACAGTTCTTGGCTGACATTTGTTCTGTTTAAAGAGATTGAAGATAGAACCCCAATCCCTTCTGGCCTGTAAGGCGCCTGCTTAGAATCCTGCTGTTAGTCTGACAAGTTTTCCTTTGTAGGTTACCTGCTGCGTTTGTCTTACTGCTCTTATAATTTTTTCCTTTGCATTGACTTTAGGTAGCCTGATGGGAATATGCTTTGGTGAAGATCTTTTTGCAGTGAATTTCCCAGTTCTTTGAGCTTCTTTGATTTGAATGTCTAGATCTCTAGCCAGGCAAGGGAAATTTTAAATTATTCCCTCAAGTAAGTTTCCCAGACTTACTGTTTCTTCCCTCAGGAAAACCAATGATTCATAGGTCTGTACATTTTACATAGTACCATATTTCTTTACATGGTTCATTTATTTTGATTCACTTTCCTTTATTTTTGTCTGATTGGGTTAATTCAAAAGCCTTGTTTCTGAGCTCTGAAATTCCTTCTCTACTCATCCCAGTCTATTGTTAAAATTTCCTACTGCATTTTGTAATTCCCTCAGTGTGTCCTTCATTTCCGTAAGTCCTGATTGGTTTTTCTTGATGACATCTACCTCTCTAGAAAAACTGGTTTTTCATTCATATCCTGAATTGCTTTTTAAATTTCTTTATGATGATTTTCATCTTTCTCTGATATCTCTTTGAGTAGTTTAAGAATTGACCTTCTGAATCCCTTATCTAGTGTTTCAAAGATTTCATTTTGGTTTGAGTCCATCATTGGAGAGCTAGTGTGATCTTTTGGAGGTGTTATAGCCCCCTGTGCTGTCATATTACCAGAGTTATTTTTCTGCTTCCTTCTCATTTGGGTACACCATTGTATTCTAATTATTCTTGAATTTGTGTTGGATTTGACTGTGTTTGTTTTGTTTGTTTTTAAATTTCTTTTCCCCCTAAACAATGAGACTTTAATGCTTTAGTTATTTATAGCCCAATTTGGTTCTTAGTGCTTTTAGGAATGAGTACTGTAAGAATTCCTTGGTTATAGCATCTTTGTATGATGCCTTTCTCATATACTGGCTGTAGTAGTCATGTGCTTGGTGTGTAAGCAAGGTCAGTGTCTTCTGCGGGGTTGAAATGATAGAGGGCTCATAAAGCTTATCTTATTCCTCCATCTCGTGCACTTTTTATTTATTTATTTCCCCCCAGTATTTTATTTACTGGCGTCATCATTCAGGCTTCAGACCAATAGAGAGGTGTCCCTGGGTAGGAACGGGTTTTGGCTAAAGCAGGTGAGTAAATGAAGTTCCAGGCTTGACAGAGGTGGCTGGAGGAGCTCCTGTGAGTCACACTGAGATATTATCAGGGGGAAGGGTTGGGCTCACTTCAGCTTCCCTGCCAGGTGAGCAGGAAAGTTATCAACCTCTTAGACATGCTCCTGTACCAGTACTGTGGCTACTCAGATCAGGCAGACACACCTTTTAATCTGTAGGAATGTTAATGTTCCAAATAGAGAGGAATTGTAACTGACTCTTATGCAAGCTTGAACTTAGAGGATGCTTCTCCTGTGAGACTGCAGTTGCCATGATGTGTTCTAGGAAGGCTTACTATAGTTGCGCCCATGCCAATCTCCCATGAAAGAAGACACAATTGTGCCTACAGTGTTGGACAAGGAGGAAAAGACTTCATCTTCTCCAAGACTGGCCATGTACACCAGGACTATCTGACTGTTGGAATAGAGCTGAAGACTTTTCCTGCTGAGCCCAGCACTGCAACTGTGCATCTGCTGAAGGAAGCTTTCCACCAGCAAAATAATCAGGTGCTCAAGCCCTGCTGTCTAGATTCTTTTGTCCCACATGGGGTTACTTTAATGTGGTGTACTCCCCTTTCCTCTAGGAGTGGGCGTCCCTGGGAGCCAGACTACTGTGAGTGTTGTTGCTTTTCTGGGTCTACCTGCCCAGTGAAATTGTTACACTCTAGACTGGTGTTGGGGGAATGTCTGCAGGGGATCCAGTGATGTGACCTGTCCTCACATTTCCCAGCAGTGGGTAGCAGCACCAGCTCTAATGGGGGTGGCAGGAGAGTGATGCAGACTTTGTGAAATTTCTTGGTTATTGATAGCCTTAGTATGTCATCTTTCTTGAATGCCAGTTATAGTAGTAATGAACTGGTCATGTGGACAGACTCAGGACCTCCTGGTTAGCTAGAGTGGTGCAGGCAGTGGTGATACCTGAGATTGCACAGCCATTTTTCTCCTTCCTGGGTGCAGTGTTACTCTACCAGGGTATGCTGTCATGGAGAGTGTGGGTTGGCCTCCAGCTAGGAGGTGGCACTTGTAAAAGAGCACCAGCTGTGGTAATAGCAGTGGGATTTTTGCTTGCCTTATGTTGTCCAGTGAGGATTCTCTGGTTTCTCAGGTAATGGGTGGGGCCAGGTAGCTCCCAAGAGATTCTGTCTTTTGTGTTAATTACCAGGACAGGTGGTGGGTAAAGCCAGGTTAGGACTGGGTCAGACAGATTTGCACTCTGATTCTCCATGTGCAGGGCAAGGCTCTGCTGAACAGAAGGGTTTGTGCAGGAAGTAATGAGTAGCTGGTAAGCCCCACAGTTCCCACGCACTTGGCGGGGCAGCTCCACTCCCACAGTGTTCCACTGGAAGCAGCAAGCTGAATTCCTGTTAACCTGTAATCAAAACTTGCCACTGCCAGGAGTCAATATTTCCCCAGGGAGATTGCAAATATGGCTTTCAGGCTATGGCCCTCCCTGTCCACTGCAAAGCCAGTGCCCAGCTACTGCACCTGCAGCTCCTGCACCTGCAGCTCCTGCACTCACAGCTCCCGCCCTCATGACTCCTGCACTTGCAACCTGCTTTTCATTCTCCGGTACCACAGCCCTGGCCAAAGAAGTTTGTCCTCACTCAAGGTTATATTGTGAAACCCCATTGGGAGCTCCTTTCAACCTACAACCACTGCCTTAACTTTTTGACTGTCCTCTGCAGGATTCCCTGTGAGGAACAGTAAGGAATGGCTGCCCTCGATCCACACTGGGATCTGTGAGTGCACGTAAGGGCCTTCTCGCCACTACTTTTACTTTTATACTCCATGACCCTCCCCAAGTTGGTTCCTGAGCTGGTCGGGGTTAGGGCCTTCCCCTGTTCCCTGGACTTTCAGGGTCCTCTGTGGGGGTGTATATCCCAGAGGCAAACTCTCACTTTCTCATACTCAGGGGACTCATAGACCTTCACCGGACTCAGTATAGGTTGCAGCCTCCTGCTTCCTTCAAAGGGTCCATAGATTTCTTCAGTTTTTCTGTTCAGTTACTGCATTGCTTCTGGGTTAAAAGATGTTACCCACTAAGGAACATGGTTATTACTCCAGGGAAATGAAGTTACTTTTGACCATAAATTTTTGACACTTGTATTCATTTTTGTTAATGCATTTATCAGGTTTTAGTATCAGGTTGTGCTGATCTTATTTAAAAAATTCAAGAAGTGTTTCCTCTTTCTCTTTTTTCTAAGAACTTTTGTGCAATATTGATTATATCTTCATTGAATGTTTGATAGAATTCACCACTAAAAACATATGGGCCAGGAGTTTTCTTGGTGGGAAAATTTTTGATAATACATTTTATTTCACAGGTATTTAACTATTCAGGTTTTCTGTTTCATCTTTTGTCAGTTTTGTTGTAGTTTTTTCAAGACATTTGTACATTTCATGTAAATTGTCCTATTCGTTGGGATGATGTGATCATTATATTATCTTATTACAATTTTAATGTCTGCTGATTCTGTAGTGATAACCCTTCTCTCACTCCTGATATTGGTGATTTGTGTTCTCTTTTTCCTTGCTCAGTCTAGGTAAGGGTTTATCTTTTTGCTGATCTTACGAAGAACCAACTTTTGCTTTCATTAATTTATCAACACTAGTCATCCTTTATGATATAGGCTTTATATGATGTCTATAAACAGAATAAGATACTCCACAAGACAGCAACATGTGTGTGTATGTATTCCTCTAAATACACACACATACACACACATATATTCAGCCATTTATATTTATCCAGATAGTTACCATTTATGATTCTTTTCATTTCTTCCTGAAGATCTAAATTTTACTCTGGTATCGTTACCCATCAGCCTAAAAAGTTGTCTACAATTTCTTACAGTCAGGCCTGCTGCTAACAAGCTGTTTTAGTTTTCTTTAATCAAAAATCTTGAAGGATATAGTTATTATATGTATAAATTTGACTTAGTTTTTTTTTTCTTATATCATTTTAACCCATTTATGCCAGAGGTTGCAAAATTTTTGTGTGAAAAATCAGACCTTGGTGATGACCTTGAGCCAGATATAAATAACTCCCACAAGCTTAGCATTCCAATAATGGCACACTAGGCATAAATGGGTTAAATATAGTTCTGTTGTCTTCATATCCATTATCTCTGAGGAGGAGTTCATGTCATTGTAATTTTACTACACCTGTTATAAAGTGTCATTTTTCTCTGTCTGCTTGTAAGATTTTGTCTTTAT
Source organism: Macaca nemestrina (assembly GCF_043159975.1). Taxonomy (NCBI): domain Eukaryota; kingdom Metazoa; phylum Chordata; class Mammalia; order Primates; family Cercopithecidae; genus Macaca; species Macaca nemestrina. The sequence continues at coordinate 93,718,798 of NC_092131.1, forward strand.
TGTTGGTTTCCGTCAGTTTGAAAATTATGTTGTCTTGGTACGCTTTTCTTTATATTTGTTCTCTTCAAGGTTTACTGAACATCTCCAAGTCTGTAAATTGACACCATTCACCAAGGTTGAGGAACTTTTGGCAATTATTTCTTCAAATGTCTTTCTTCTGTCCCTCTACTTGCCTTTTCAACTCCAATTTCATACATTTTAGATAAATTAATTTTGATCCATATATCTCTAAGCTCAGTGCATTAGTTTAGGCCTGTTTTTAAGATATATCTTTCAGTCTTAGACTATCAGTGAGGTTCTTTGTTATATTTTCTATTTTTCTATTGAGTTTCCTAACTTTTCCTTATTATGAGTGTATTATGTCATTGAATGTAGTAGTAAGAATTGTTCTAAATTCTTTGATAGTTCCATCATTTAGGTCCTATTGAGACTGACCTCGGTATTTGGTTATTTTTATGGAGAATGGGTTATCTATCCCTGGTATTTCAAATGTCAAGTAAGTTTTTTGTTTTTTTTTTTCCAGACATTGTTAATGTCCTGCTGTTGAGACTTTTTTTTTATTTTTTAATTCCTCTCAAGAGTTTTGTTTCTTTTCTTTTAACCTGCAATTAGCTTGGTTGAACAACGTGCTATTTTTTAATCTACAAGTGACAGCTCAGATATCAGTTCAGTTATTTTGGCCTTATCTGTGCAGCTTTGCGTCTACTCCACATGTGAATTGTCCAGTGGTCCCACTGGGACTTAGGCAGAATTTGCACAAACAGACCTGGGGCTCTTCTTATTCTCTCCTGTCTAGGACTACCCTCTCACCATACAGCGGTTATGGCTGCTCTGGTTTCAGTCTATTTTAGGCCAGGGATGTGGCAGATTTTCTTTCAGAGCTTCAGCTGCCCTCCACCATGGTGTGACTATGGCCTTCCTTCAGGCCAAAGATGCAAAGAAGGAAAACTCATTCTGTGCTGTCCTTTCTTCCAAATTTTAAATCCCTTCCAAAATATGCCCACTATTTTTTCACTCTCCAAAATCTCCTGGACACTGCATTTTTTGCATTTTCCTGACTTTTTATTTTACCTGTGGGAGGGTTGGACTGCTGGGATCTTATTTTGACAAAATGAAAGCAGAATCATCAGGAATAATTTCATAAACTTTTTGAGAGTTTATAAAAAATAATTTATGCCTCTTATATAAGAAAATATAAAATACATAGAATAACAATAATAAATATAATTTGCTACCTCAATACTTCAAAATGACAAATATATTTGGTATCAAACTTATTTTTATTTAAAAATTATATATAAATATATATTTAATATATGGAATATCTAAACTATTATAATATATGGGATATATATAATATATTATATTACATATACATCATATTATACATAATGTATATTATTCATAAAATATAATATATGATATTATATTATATGTAATCTATAATATATGATATTATACATAATATATAATATGTATGATATATTATATATTGCATATGTAATAATATACATATAATATAATATAATATATAATATATGATCGTATATTGTATGATACATATATAATATATAATATACATAACATATTATATAACATATATGATAACATATATAATATATTATATATGGGATATATGTTATATACTGGATATATAAATATATATAATATATGGGATAAATAACATATTTTTAAACAAATATGGGATTTTGTTTTATATATATTTTGTAATATATTTTATCAACCTTTTAAAAGTGTTTTGAACATTTTTTTGTTGCCAGTAAATGCAGATATACTATCATAATTTACCTATTAATTCACTGATCATTGCTTAATCAGGTTGTTTTAAATTTTCCTCATTTATAAGTTACATAACAGTAGATATCTTTATGTGGACAAACTAATAATATTTAAACAAAATTGAAGAAAATTTTTTCTAACATGCAAAATATGATCATGTTTCAATAAATAAGCAAAAGAATAGTGAAAAATAAAATTGCCACCAATTTTACAAAAATTCGTGTATTTAGTCTTCATACCATTTAATCAATATGAACCTCTTTAAAGCCTGGTAACTAGCCAAAGAATGTGAACATAGATTATAAAATGCATACTGGAAAAAAACACAATAATTACATATTAGTAAAACAAATTTTAAAAAATAGAATTTCTGTACCCATTAAGTTGACAATTAAAATGAAAATCTTCAATTTGGAAATGTGTAATGAGACAGAAATTCTTATGAGTCACTGATGGGTATGCAAAATATCCTTTGTAAAGAACTTTAGCAAAATACGTTACAAGTCTTACAATATTTATTCTCTTTGACCTAGTTCTACTTCCTGGAATCAATCTTAAGAAAACAATCCTAAGTACAACATTTTGTGCAAAACATTTAAAAATAATAATAATTGTTTAATTCTGTTAAGTATGGAAAACAAATCTCAACATAATATTATAGGGACATTGAGCTAATTGATATGAATAAATGCAGAAATGAATAACAATTTTGACAAAATTACCTCAATAGTTAAAAAATGCTTACATTTTAATAAAAAGTGAGTAAAGTAAAATTCAAATTCTACATATAGAATATCAGATTACCTATTATAAAAACAATGTATATAGATAATAACTAGATGAGAGTTTACAAAAGTACCTGTATTTGAGCACTAGTATGAAAAGTAGCAATTATATTAACAATTATTTCTTTTTTCCACAATAAGGATATATTAGGTTTGTAATTTGAAAGTAATCTTTATTTTCAGTTTTATGTGATTTCTTGTTTCATTAATTTGACAGTATATTTTTAAATGTTTTAATGTACACATGGGGCATAGCCCCTAGATTCAGAAATTAGATAAGGATGCTTGTTAGCTCCACTATTACTCAGCACTGTTATGGATACCTTACACAATAAAATAAGAAAAGGAAAAGAAAGATGATGTTTAAATATTATAAAGAAAGAGTAAAAAATATTTGTAGATTATCTGATATCTATATAAAATTGGAACCAAATTTAATACAACAGAAACAAAAAAAGTCAAGAAGAGAGTTTGGTGCTCTGTACAAGATAAACATATCAATAGTTCTTTCTGTATTGTACCAACATGCAGCAGGAAAATGGGAAGACAATCACATCCATATATATAACTCTCTATAAATGAAGCTAATGAAAGTGTTCAGGACCTAGAAATGAAATAAATGTTAATGAATTACTAAATAGCTAAGCAAATGGAGATGCATTTCATGTTTTTTAACGAGAGAAAATTGTAATAATAATGAAAATAGCGTTAGTTAACTATATACTAGGCACTTTAAGTGTGGTCATACAGCACTCAGTTTATACTCGTAATATTTTCATGAGTCTTGTGCTATTAATTTCAGCATTTTATGCATATAAATTTGAGAAAGAGTAACCTGTGTGGCCTGAGCCATTCCTGCAAGGTGCTTGTTTTTTGTTTTTGTTTTTATTTTTTTGAAATGGAATCTTGCCCTGTCACCCAGGCTGGAGTGCAATAGTGCGATCCTGGCTCACTGCAACCTCCGCCTCCCGGGTTCAAGTAATTCTCCTGCCTCAGCTGCCCGAGTAGCTGGGATTACAGGCACCTGCCACCATGCCCGGCTAATTTTTTGTATCTTTAGTAGAGACAGTGTTTCACCGTGTCCTGACCTTGTGATCCGCCCGCCTCTGCCTCCCAAAGTGCTGGGATTACAGGCATGAGCCATGGCGCCCTGTTGGTACTTGGTTTTAAATGTAGCTCCCAATAGAATATTTTAATAAAATATTGAATATAAAATGTATCTTAAATAAAAATGGCGCTAATGCATACAGGACTATTTTGAAAGCAATACAAATTTTGAAAAACTGTAGTCAAATAGGTAATGTTAGAAGAAAAGGGACAATTTTGTCAATGAGATAAAATAGGAAATTTAGTTTTTGTTTCAATCTCAAGAGTGGGGAAAGGTAAACTATTCACAGTGGATGCTGTGCCAGTTTCCATCTCTATGATATAAATAACATTAGACTTATATCACAAAATGTATGTAAATTAAATTTCATATAGACCAAATAACTAAATTTGAAAGATTATGAAGTGTTACAATTATTCTATATTAGAAAGATCTTTCTAAATAGGACATAAAACTTGGAAGTCCCTCGAATAAAACTTCCTGTTTTGACTAAATATAACTGAACATCCTCTTCGTGAAAAAGATACCTTCAAATTCAAAATCAAGCGAAAAATTAATTTATTAACGTATCTTAAATATATACAAATATCCCGTTAATCACTAGAGAAGTAGAAGGAAAGGAAATAAAATGCAATTTTCAGAAGAGGAAATACAAATAGCTAAGACATACATGAGAAGACACTCAGTCCCGCTGACAATCAGGAACATACAAAATAAAATACCTTCTTTCTATTTCTCCATAAGAAAAATGAACAAAACGAAAGAAGAAAGGTTAATGTCAAATGTGGGTAATATTGTGGAAAAGCTGACAATTGGATTGTAACAATTTAATTTTTTGATGACAATTTAGCAGTACGTATTGAAACTCTCAAGTTGTGTGCTGTTGGACTAAGCAATACTACTTCAAAGAAATTGTCTTAGATAAATACGTCCTTATACCTTTGTAATAGTAGAATTTGGACACAATCTAAAAAAGAAATCAAAAGCAAATTTCTTCAGTAATAATAATACATCATTATCATGGAATACACTGTAGCAACTAAAAAGCATGAGGCATATATGAACCTTTTTAATGTCAAAATAAGCCAAGGGATATTTTAAAATAAGACAAGCATGTCTCAGAGAAGATGGTATAGTAGCATCCCATTTAAGTAAAACCAAACACTAAACTAACTTCTTGTCATCTGCCATCCTGCCACCCCCAAATATTACTGCCTATATGTACATATTAAGCTTGTCAATTTGGTTGTAGTCTCTTTCATATGCAAGTATTTGGGAAAGTTCCCATGTTAAGCATCCTCTGTTGGCTCAGGCAAATCAGCTCAGTTTCCAAACTTACAGATCCCACTCAGCAAAACAAAAGTCTTTGTAGTTGATCAAATAAAAATGCCAAATAAAAGAAGCAGTGTTCAAAATATTATATTTATTATGGTTCCAAACATTTATTTTGCATTGCTTCATTTTCTGATAATCAGAACAATTTTGCCACAGCTTTAGTTTGAATGTATGCCCTTTATTCCTTGGCTCCACAGAGGCTGTACAGGCACTTTAAAGATGAATGCAGGCATAGTGGGATATTGTAGTTCCCAGCATTTTGCCTGATGTGTCACCCTTCCTTCCTAATAATTCAGTCATGTTTCGGAGAACTGATGGCTTCAACTTTAAATATAATATATTAATTTGAGGACAATTCTTTATATCACTTACAGATATTTTTCCTTTTTAAACAACTTAAAGTATCAATGAATGGTTACAAAATAAGTATTAGTCTTTGTCTTTGGGCTCATATTTATAAACACTTCCAAAGACCCCATTGAAATTATGTGTCAACAATGCATACTCTTCTTGCATTTCAGTTCCTTGAGCTCAAACACACCTACCTCTTAAATAAACTGTCTTTGTGATCTTGGCCAAGTTACTCAACATCTTTGGTCCTCATTTTTCTCTTTGGAAAGTTCAAACATCTAAAAATACAACTAAAGTTTCTTCTACCTCAAATAAGGCTATAAGTGAGTAAGTCCAGGAATCAGTATAATTTTATGTCTATGACTGAATTATAATAGCAATAATTAAAATTCATTTAAAAGAACCAAGAATACAAATAACTCAATGCAAAGTTACTTATTTTTTAAAGGTCTGTGACTTATCAATACAACATAAGTGGGACCAATATTTGCGTGTGTCTCAGATATTTTATTTGATATACACCAAAAGATAGTTTGAACTTCATTAACATGTGAGAAAAAGTCAATAGCATAAGATGGGGCTCGTTGGGTGACTTCTTGGATACCAATCAGCATTTCAATTGTCTTACAGATATCAACCAGTTAACGTTGTTTATACAATGTGGAATAATTACCACATTAGAGTGTTACAACTTCACACATGTAGGAATAATTAATCTATTATACTTTCTACATGAAGGCATGCTTTTTATTTAGCTTGTCGTTAAAACGAGGCATTCTAAAAAGAATTCCCTGGAAGAAATTGGGAGCTGGAGGTGAACATAGATTGAAAGTACAGTGGTGAGATATACTAGATAGTTGTAATGCATGTGTATAACTTAGAGAGACACAAGCCTTTCCATAACACCATAGAAAATCTGTGACTATGGGCTGATGTTTTGTTCAGAGCAAGTTGAGAAAGAAAGCCTTCTGCTACAAAAGCCTAGAATTTGTTGGATTTCTGACCAACGTACAGGTGTATTAACCCAGTTATGGATTTATTAAATGGAAATAGGTAAGGGATGCCAATCCCTGCATGCCATTTAACAAATTTCAACCTATGGGCTTGGGATATATGCTTTAAAGGGAGTACAAGATGAGCTAAAAGAACCCTACCCTCGTATTATTAAATGATGAGGGCTCATGAAACCTTGTGGATATTTATATGTTGACCAATATAGTTAAATAAAAAGGTGAGTGAATAAGGAGTGAAAACCTGCCTGAGGTTGAGTGGGACGATCTTCATCAATAGATCTAATTTTAATTCTGCAACCTTTTATTGAATGGATTCACCATCACCAACAAAGAGAGGCAGGGGAGGGGTGAGGCAGAGGTCTCCATATTTGCCAGACCACAAATATCTTACTGAATCTAAACTTTTTAAAGACACAGTGAGGGGTGGTCATAGCCAAGAGACATGGAAACTGGATATTCTAGGGTATTTTTTTTGGTATTTGATTAAATGCTGATTATTTGAATCAAGATCTTTAACAAGTTCTTGACATCATGTGTTGGAGACAGTTGTTCTTTTTTCCTGTTTCTCTTGCCTCATATTAATGTTTTGTGTATGAACTTTTTTAAAATGATGATCTGAACATTTTTGAAGAGCCCTTGTCACTTCTAGGTGGTTGAAAGGGCAGGATGTGTGCAGCATGGGTGGCATGTTGTGCCAGTGTCCTCGCTTGTTGGGCAATTATAAGCTGTGACCATCTAGTCCCACCATCCAGAGAGGTAAATCCTTACCTCTGTGCTGTCAAAGCCTCCTTCTGAGTATTCAGGTGAGTACAAATTAGCACACATCTGTGAAGAATGTGTACTCAAGGCAGGGGGCAGAGCATCTGAAAGGATTAGAGTGAACAAGGACCAACACTCCTGTGGGGAGATTAGTGGATGTTAGGGGCTGGAAGGAGGAGGAGGAGGGAGTGGCTGCCAGTGCATACTGGTTTCTTTTAGGGTGATGAAAATATTCTAAAATTAGATGTGGTGAGGGTCACACAAGTATAAGTTAAAACCCAGTGAATTATATATTTTAAAATGATAAACTTTATGCTACATGAATTATATCTCAATAAAACCTTTTCTAACATGCTATGATTTCTAAGAAAAATTGGAGTGGCTATATTAATATCAGAAAAAGTGTATTTCATGCAAAAAATATGTTCAGGCATAAAAAGGTAAATTCATAATAATAAATCTGTTGATTCATCAAGTGCATATAATGTATCTAATAACAGATTTCAAAACACATGAAGAAAAACTGATAAAATTGCTAAGAAAAGTAGACAAATATAAAACTATTGTCAGATAATTCAGTACCATCCATGTAATACTTTATAGAATAAGCAGCCATAACATCAGGAGTAATAAAGATTTAAATAACATAATCAACCAAATAGACCAAATTAATATTTACAAAATATTTCCACCCAACAACAGCAGAATGCACATTCTTTTGAAATGTACATGGTACACTCACCGGGATAGACTATATTCTGGGCCCTAAAACAAGCTTTAAATTTAAAAGAATTTATGTCATATCAAATAGGTTATCTGAACATCATGGCATTAAATCCAAAATCAATAATAGAGAGATATATTTAAAAATCTCCAAATATTTGGGAGCTAGGTAACACATTGCTATAAGAAAAAATTAAAAGAGAAATTAGAATGTATTTTTATCAGCATGAAAGTGCAAACAGAAGATATAAAAAAATGTTTGAGATACAGCTAAAGTAGCATTTGAGGAGAACTTATAGCCCTAAACAACTTTGCTAGAAAATAAAAGAAGTCTAAGCTTAGTGATATTAGCTTGACCTTAAGAAACTATAAAAAGAAAAGTAAATAAAGCCCAGGAGCAGAAGAAACGAAACAGTATGGATCAGAGTAGAAATTAATGAAATAAAACAGGGAAACAATAGAGAAAAATGAGAGAAATGAAAGTCAGGTCTGATTAATCTCTACCTAGAGTGATGAGGAAAATAGCAAGAAGACAAAAATTGGCAATATTAGAAATACAAAAGGTAGAGAGATACTATGGAGTTTAGAGATTTAAAAAAATAATAAGAGAACAATATGTGCAACATTATGCCAATAAATTTGACAATTTATGTGAAGTGGGTAAACGTTTTGAAAGACATTAACAACCAAGTTCACTCAAACAGAAATATGTAACCTGAATTTCCCTATATCTGTTAAGGAAAATCAATTTTTAATAAAAGCAAAAGGAAAACAAACAAAAACTTCCCACAAAGAAAACTCCACAAAAAGAGTTAGGGAGGATTCCCTCTTTTTCTATTGATTGGAATAGTTTCAGAAGGAATGGTACCAACTCCTCCTTGTACCTCTGGTAGAATTCAGCTGTGAATCCATCTGGTCCTGGACTTTTTTTGGTTGGTAGGCTATTAATTATTGCCTCAATTTCAGAGCCTGCTATTGGTCTATTCAGGGATTCAACTTCTTCCTGGTTTAGTCTTGGAAGAGTGTAAGTGTCCAGGAAATTATCCATTTCTTCTAGATTTTCCAGTTTATTTGTGAAAAGGCTTTTGACAAAATTCAACAGCCCTTCATGCTAAAAACGCTCAATAAATTCGGTATTGATGGAACGTACCTCAAAATAATAAGAGCTATTTATGACAAACCCACAGCCAATATCATACTGAATGGGCAAAAACTGGAAAAATTCCCTTTGAAAACTGGCACAAGACAGGGATGCCCTCTCTCACCACTCCTATTCAACATAGTGTTGGAAGTTCTGGCTAGGGCAATTAGGCAAGAGAAAGAAATCAAGGGTATTCAGTTAGGAAAAGAAGAAGTCAAATTGTCCCTGTTTGCAGATGACATGATTGTATATTTAGAAAACCCCATTGTCTCAGCCCAAAATCTCCTTAAGCTGATAAGCAACTTCAGCAAAGTCTCAGGATACAAAATTAATGTGCAAAAATCACAAGCATTCTTATACACCAGTAACAGACAAACAGAGAGCCAAATCATGAATGAACTTCCATTCACAATAGCTTCAAAGAGAATAAAATACCTAGGAATCCAACTGACAAGGGATGTAAAGGACCTCTTCAAGGAGAACTGCAAACCACTGCTCAGTGAAATAAAAGAGGACACAAACAAATGGAAGAACATACCATGCTCATGGATAGGAAGAATCAATATCGTGAAAATGGCCATACTGCCCAAGGTAATTTATAGATTCAATGCCATCCCCATCAAGCTACCAATGAGTTTCTTCACAGAATTGGAAAAAAACTGCTTTAAAGTTCATATGGAACCAAAAAAGAGCCTGCATCTCCAAGACAATCCTAAGTCAAAAGAACAAAGCTGGAGGCATCACGCTACCTGACTTCAAACTATACTACAAGGCTACAGTAACCAAAACAGCATGGTACTGGTACCAAAACAGAGATATAGACCAATGGAACAGAACAGAGTCCTCAGAAATAATACCACACATCTACAGCCATCTGATCTTTGACAAACCTGAGAGAAACAAGAAATGGGGAAAGGATTCCCTATTTAATAAATGGTGCTGGGAAAATTGGCTAGCCATAAGTAGAAAGCTGAAACTGGATCCTTTCCTTACTCCTTATATGAAAATTAATTCAAGATGGATTAGAGACTTAAATGTTAGACATAATACCATAAAAATCCTAGAGGAAAACCTAGGTAGTACCATTCAGGACATAGGCATGGGCAAAGACTTCATGTCTAAAACACCAAAAGCAACGGCAGCAAAAGCCAAAATTGACAAATGGGATCTCATTAAACTAAAGAGCTTCTGCACAGCAAAAGAAACTACCATCAGAGTGAACAGGCAACCTACAGAATGGGAGAAAATTTTTGCAATCTACTCATCTGACAAAGGGCTAATATCCAGAACCTACAAAGAACTCAAACAAATTTACAAGAAAAAAACAAACAACCTCATCAAAAAGTGGGCAAAGGATATGAACAGACATTTCTCAAAAGAAGACATTCATACAGCCAACAGACACATGAAAAAATGCTCATCATCACTGGCCATCAGAGAAATGCAAATCAAAACCACAATGAGATACCATCTCACACCTTAGAATGGCGATCATTAAAAAGTCAGGAAACAACAGGTGCTGGAGAGGATGTGGAGAACTAGGAACACTTTTACACTGTTGGTGGGATTGTAAACTAGTTCAACCATTATGGAAAACAGTATGGCGATTCCTCAAGGATCTAGAACTAGATGTACCATATGACCCAGCCATCCCATTACTGGGTATATACCCAAAGGATTATAAATTATGCTGCTATAAAGACACATGCACACGTATGTTTATTGCAGCACTATTCACAATAGCAAAGACTTGGAATCAACCCAAATGTCCATCAGTGACAGATTGGATTAAGAAAATGTGGCACATATACACCATGGAATACTATGCAGCCATCAAAAAGGATGAGTTTGTGTCCTTTGTAGGGACATGGATGCAGCTGGAAACCATCATTCTTAGCAAACTATCACAAGAACAGAAAACCAAACACCGCATGTTCTCACTCATAGGTGGGAACTGAACAATGAGATCACTTGGACTCAGGAAGGGGAACATCACACACAGGGGCCTATCATGGGGAGGGGGGAGGGGGGAGGGATTGCATTGGGAGTTATACCTGATGTAAATGACGAGTTGATGGGTGCAGCACACCATCATGGCACAAGTATACATATGTAACAAACCTGCACGTTATGCACATGTACCCTACAACTTAAAGTATAATAATAATAAATAAATTAAAAAAAAAAAAAAAAGAAAACTCCAAACCCAGGTAGCTTCAAAAATTTTGGAAAATATATGGCTTTTAAGTAAGAAATAATACAAATTCTGCATACACACCTCCAGAATATTAAAGAGGAGGGAATATGTCTCAACTTATTCTATGAAGATCATATATCCCTGATACAAAATATAGACAAAGCTGTCTCAAACAAAAAAGAGAAAAGCAAAAAAGTAAAGAAGGAAAAAAAAAACTATGAACAAAAAAGTCACAAAAATATGGATACAAAAATTCTAAACATATTTTTAAAAAGTTAAATACACCAAATAAATAGGATAATAAATAATGATGTTTTTCCTAGGCTTCCTACTTTAGTTAACTTTCAAAAATTAATTAATCAATGTAATACACAATATTAACAAGCTAATCTGATGCACATCTCAATCAATGATGACAGGAATTTGGCAAAATATCACATTCATTACTGTTATAATCTCTAAACAAACCAGAAAGAAATAAACTTAGTCTGATGGAGTATACCTGTGAATAAACATGTAGCTGGCATTATACTTAACAGTGGAAGGTGAATACTTTCACTTTAAGATTTGGAAAAAAAAAGACAGGTAGGTTTGTTCTCACAACTTTCATTCAATAATAGATTGAAGGTTACTCATCTGTACAATACTGCAAGAAAAATAGAGAAAAGGTTTTCAGATTGCAAAGGAAGAAGTAAGACTCACTTTATTCCCAGACAATATGAGTGTCTACGTAGGAAGTCCTATAGAGTCTAGGAAAAAACTACTATAATATATATATTTAGTTAGAGGATATAAGATCAATTATAGATTCATTATAAATTTATATGTTAATACTAAAACAAGATAATTACAAATTAAAATGTAGAAAACAATACCATTTATAAAAGCATAAACAGATTTAAAAATTATAGATAATGAATTTGCTCAAGGGCTAGATACTGAAAACTACAAAATATTGCTGAGAGAAATAGAACAATATCTAAATGTATGGAGAGTTATACCATGTTCATGGTTCAGAGTACTTGATATTGTTAAGATGTCAATTATCCCCATATGCACTTATAGATTGATGTTCAGTCCTAATCAAAATCCTAGCTGGCTTGAATTTTTTTTGTGTGTGTGAAAATTGGCAAGTCAATTCTAAAATTCACAGGAAATGTAAAGGCCAAAATAACCTAAGAAAAAAACAAAGTTGAAGGACTTACAGTGTTTGACTTCATGACTGATTATAAATCTAAGGTAATAAAAACTGTGTGGTATTGGTGTCATGATACAAAATTAGATTAATGAAACATAATGATGAGTTTCAAAATAGATGTGCATATATGGCCCTTGGTGATAAAAGTGAAAAAACAATCAAGAAAATTATTATTTCAGTAAATGTTGCTGACAATTTGATATTCGTCTACAAAAATGGACTTTGATACACAGAAATGATACAAACTCTTGGAAAAATATCTCAGTAATTTCTTAAAATAAATGTTACAGATAGATGCACCATATAACCCAGCCATTCTCATCTTAGAAATTTTTCTAAGAAAAATGAAAACATGTGAATGTTGTAAGGGGGTGTAATAGTCTGTTTTCACACTGCTACAAAGAAATACCTGAGACTGGGTAATTTATAAAGGAAAGAGGTTTAATTGACTCAGTTCCACATGGAAGAGGAGGCCTCAGAAAACTTACAATCATGACAGAAGGGGAGGCAGGCACCTTCTTCACAACATGGTAAGAGAGAGAAGGGAAAGCAAATGGGGAAGAGCCCCTTATAAAGCCATCAGATCTCGTGAGGACACAATTGCTATCACAAGAACAGTATGGGCGAACTGCCTCCATAAACCAATCACCTCCCTCCCTCAACACATGGAGATGACAGGCTCTTCCCTCAACACATGCGGATTTCAATTCAAGAAAAGATTTGCGCGGGGACACAGAGTCAAACCATATCAAGGGGCAAGAGAAAACTTTTGGATGTGATGGATATGCTCATTATCTTATTTGTGGTGATGCTTTCATTGGTGTGTACATATGTTGAAATGTATTAAAATTTTCACCTTAAACATTGCATGTTAATTATACTTCAGTAGAATTATTTTGAAAAATGATACATAATGGGGGATATATTTTAGGTTTAAAACCTATGTACAAAATGAAAGTATACAAGTTTAACCAAAGCAACATAGTAAAAAATATAGAACCTTCTATTAAATATTTTGCATGCCTAATTTTATTTAGATTTTCACTAGTGCTTTGATGTAGATAGTATTATTTTATTTTATAACAGAATAATTAGAGGCTTATGTGTTAAAATGATTATTGGGAGGAGAAGTATGGTTATGAAGTGTTAAAATGATTATTGGGAGGAGAAAAAGGGTTATAAAGAAAGATTTTGCTGTGGTAACTACTATGCTTGCTTGTGGTTTATGAGGGTGATTAGAGATTTTTTTTATTGACTTTAATTATAGACCTACATATAGTATGAGGGCTTGCATTTACTAATGAAGTCTTAAATTACTTAAAACTGGAAATAATAGTACTTACAGTGATGGAACAGATACACTAGTATTTTGCAATAATCTGTGTCTATTTGATACATTGGGCTGTGTTCTGTTCTTTGTACTTTGGGAAATACCAGTGAACTTGAGTTTCTCCAGTGGAGGTGATCACAGTGATGAATGACTTGGCTTCTGCACAGCAAAAAACATGATCATCAGAGTGAACAAACAACCTACAGAATGGGAGAGCATTTGTGCATTCTATCCATCTGACAAAAGTCTAAGATCCGAAGTTTATGAGGAACTTAAACAAATTTACAAGTAAAAAACAAACGACCCCATTAAAAAGTGAGCAAAGGACATGAACAGACACTTCTCCAAAGAAGACATTCATGCAGCCAACAGATGGAAAAAGCTAAACATCACTAGTCATTAGAGAAATCCAAATTAAAACCACGATGAGATACCATCTCATGCCAGTCAGAATGGTGATTATTAAAAAGTCAATAAACAACAGATGCTGGCGATATTGTGGAGAAAAAGAACACTTTTACATTGTTGGTGGGAATGTAAATTAGTTCAAACATTGTGGAAGACAGTGTGGTGATACCTTAAAGACCTAGAAGCAGAAATACCATTTGACCCAGCAATCCCTTTACTGGGTATCTACCCAAAGAAATATAAATCATTTCATTATAAAGATACATGCACATGTATGTTCATTACAGCACCAATAACAATAGCAAAGACATGGAATCAATCCAAAAGGCAATAAATGATAGACTAGATTTTTTAAAAAGTAGTACATGTATACCATGGAATACTATGCAGCCATAAAAGGAACGAGATCATGTTCTTTGCAGAGTTATGGATGGAGCTGAAAGTCGTTACTTTCAGCAAACTAACACAGGAACAGAAAGCCAAACACTGCATGTTCTCACTTGTAAGTGAGAGCAGAATGATGAGAACACATGGACACATTAGAGGAATCAACAATGTGGCCTGTTGTGGGGGTGGAGGGAGGGAGAGCATCAGAAGAATAGTTAATGAATGTTGGGCTTAATACCTAGGTGATGGTTTGTGATATGGTTAGGCTTTTTGTCCCCACCCAAATCTTATCTTGAATTGTAATCCCTATAATCACCAAGTGTCTAGGGAGATACCTGGTAGGGGGTAATTAAATCACGGGGGTGGTTTCCCCCATGCTGTCGTCATGATAATGAGTGAGTTCTTAAGAGATCTGATGATTTTATAAGGGGTTCTTCCCCCTTTGCTGGCCACACTCTTGCTTGCTGCCATGTAAGATGTGCCTCTTTTCCTTCCACCATTATTTTAAGTTTCCTGAGGCCTCTCCAGCCCTGTGGAACTGTGCATCAATTAAACCTTTTTTCTTTATAAATTATGCAGTCTCTGGTATGTCTTTATAGCAATGTGAAAATGAACTAAATACAGGTTGATCTGTGTAGGAAATCACCATGGCACACATTTACTTATGTCAAACTTGCATATCCTGCATATGTACCCTGGAACTTAAAATAAAATTGATTAATAAAAGGAAAATGTAATTGTATGAAGATACAATGTTATTGAGCCCCAGTAAGAGAACTATTGGCATTTAATATCTCAATTACTGCTAAATGGTACAATACCATAGTTCTCCTGGGCAGCTCCAAAGGTTAAGCCTTGAACAGGCAGATTGAACATGAAAAGGTTTCCCTGCTGACACAGTAAAATGGAAAAATGTGTTTGTTTTTCATGGGTGGTGCTTGCTTGCAGTGGCTGGATGGCACCATAGAGAACATCCTAATATTGGACTTATTTTGAATATGTAACTTTTAAGGTCCTTCTCTACTCAATAAAATAAAAATAAAAGAGAAACAAACAACTTTCACAATCAGTATGAATGTATGGGTAAGTATACATAAGGAGAGAGAAATGAATGATACATGAAGTAAGTAAAAATAGTCAAATTTATCAAGTGTTTAATATTGATCAAGGAATCATACATAATATCAGCTGATCTTTACTGCCACTCTATCATATAGATTCTATTTGTGTCTTCCATTATTTATAAGAGAAATGAGGGTAAGAAAATTTAAGTAACTTGTCCAAGAATACACAGTTAACAAGTAGTGGTATCGGGTTTTGAACCCAGATCTCCCTGAGTTCATATAAAGAGCTCTGAATTAACATAATATATTAGGAATTTGTTGATGAGTGTATGTATTTCTTGATAAATTTGAGTTTCCACGAATGTTTATCCCACATATATAACGTAATTGAAATGAAGCACTTAAGGAAAATAGTAATTCCTGGCTACCGTGATGATGGAAGCACTCAAGAGTCTGTTATTTGGATTAGCCCTTAAGGAATAACCTGAACAAAGCACAACTTCGAAAGGTATAAGGCCAATAGACTACAACTTTGATATTGTAGAGGGATGAGGAGTGACCCTGAAAAACGTGCTGACCACAGATTTTTCTTGTTCTTGAATGAAGGAATGTAGATGTTCGCCTGGTGTCTATAAATTGGTTTATATCTAAAAACACTGGCCCATTGGGGTTATGTTGAGCAAAATACAGACATGATACAAACAAGATTTCAAATGATACACATCACCATTTTTCACATTCCTATATACTGGTCGTATGTAGAAAATATTTTAAATGGTGTTGTGTATACTTGCCATTAGAAAAGTCTGTGCTCAGGGACTCCAGATCCCAGAGTAATTGGGCAGTAGCAGAAGTAAAAGAAGTTTCAAAAATCAGGAAAGGAAGCAGAAGGAATTTTTTTAAAGCCTCATATTAAAACTCTGGGAAGGCTACTTTATGTTGGTATTTTTCTTAGAGAATAAAATAATTTTAGGGTTGGAGAAGTTATTGACCTGCTGAGGCTGGGATCCCCTAACAACCTGACCAACCTCAGTTTGATCATCCAGAGGTCCCCACTTCTCAAGGCTACCCATCTATCAAGAAGGAATGCCCAGCTGTCTACAAAATTCATGTTCCCCTTCTTCCATAGAAGAGGAATTCTAGCTCTGTATATGGCTGCTTGGTTCATTGTCATATCCTGGCCTCCCCTTCAGTCAGTTGTGGCTATCTGACTATGCTATTTCCCATGGAAAGTAAATTGAAGAGATGTGTGCTGCTTCTGAGTCTGAGATGGAAGACATTTGAGGTATTGATGATAGATAGTGATAGAAAGGTAAGTGGAAAACACTTCCTCCTGCTACAGTTCAGTTAAATTTGTATTTGTAAGTAGAAAAGAGGAGATATCACCTACAGACCCTTCTGCAAGTCTGCTAGCCTTCTGAATGTTAAGATTTAATATTCTTTTTCAGACTTTTGAGTATCTCAATTTCTCTCCCTGCATTAAACAATTATTGCAAAATAATTACATTTCTATTTTCATAATGTGGGCATACTTATATTTATTTTACTATTGTCCCAAGTATGATGTTGCATAACAGCCACAGGGGCTGCACTTACTCCATAGAGGGTTTGTGCTAGAGGGTGACCAGATGGAAGGCAAAATACTACTACTACTACTACTACTACTACTACTACTACTACTACTACTACTACTACTACTAATAATAATAATAAAGTGACTCAGATTCTTCTTCACCCCTCTCAAAAGAAAAAATTGCAACAAATTTAGATATAAATGGCTTTTATGCAGAATTTATAATTCAGGACAGCCTCCATTCTACAAAATAGAATAAGACCTCTCACGGGGCAGTGGCAGAACAGTGAAGTTTGTAAGGGGGGAACAAGGAAACAGAATAATAGAAAACAAAAGCTGATTGGTTAACATCAAATTACTTCAGTTTTTTTTTGTAAGGGTTAAAGCAGACAGAACTTTCTTAATACTTGGACTCAGGTAGACTGGAGTCTCCTGTTTTCAAGGAAACTATTTGTTTAGGGATCTATCTACTTCCTTAAAGCTTCAGTTGGATCATGTGGCATTTAGCATGAGTGGCTCCATTTTGGTTTGGTCTATTGGGGCCTAGTGCAGGAGCTCAGTTCCATGCAATGGTCTCCTCCTGTGCCCCAATTAAACAAATTTTGCCAATTAACTGTATTTCTTCTGGAGAATATGGTTAGATATATGCATATTTTAATATTGTCCCTAACATGATATAGCCTAGAGGCTCCAGAGGCCACATTGACTCCACAGAAGAGGAGGAGTTATGCTAAAAGGCAAAAACATGGAAAGCAAAATTTAAAAATAATAATAATTAAAAAGTGGCCCAGATTCCTCTTCATCCCAAATTGGTGAGAAGCGGGGTGATAGAACACTTGCCTGTGCATGAGTCTGCGCAACTGTCTGCTAGCTACCAGTCAGTGATAACTCTCACAGCACACTTGCTTAATTTCATGCATTCAGGGATGACCCCAAATTGTTCAAAACGGTGGAAACATGAAACTGAATTTTGCGTGACTGAAACAAGAACTGCATTACAGCAAATTTATTTTTAATTTTTCAAGATTCTGAGAAATGCAAAGTATAAATGAAGGAAGAAAATGGCATTTAATTGAATTGAACTTTTATTTTGATAAAATGACAGAAAGCCTAAGTAGAAGCAGGGCCTTGTGTAAAGGTAATCTACCTCCATCTGCAGCTGACTTTGCTAGGAGGAATACACAGAGAAGTCTGGCATCCTTAGAAATGTGCTGTTGTGACACAGTTATCTGAATAACTAAACATACTGGAATCTCCCCCAAACACAGTTCAGGTGGCTAATGCTAACAGTTATAGAGTTACCTATAGGGAGAAACTAATGACCATCTCAACCCAAATACTGAATACTGATAATAACAAGAGTAACACATCAGCTGGCATTTACGAGTGTGTGTCCCTACTGTGCTCCTTCTTGAGGATGTTGATTATCATGCCATTAACTTAGAAGAACTCAAAATCTCAGGTTGTAGTGGTCAGGCTCCCTAGATTTACATTTATCTAATATACATTATCTTATTTCATGATCTTTAACCATTCTATTGCCTAGAAAAAAAAACTCCTGGGATCAAATAATTTGACTTTGTTACAATTGTTAAGAACAAACAACAAAAGAATTGTCCCTCACTTGTCTTTGCTGCAGGCAATGGGTATAACACATGCCTTCTTTTCCGGCTTTTAGATTTCCAGCCCTAATTTAGTAGTAGGTGCTTCTCAAAGCATCAGCCTTACCCGTAAACCCATTAGACACACACATTCTCAGGGCCCCACCTTGGATCTACTGGATAAGAAACTCTGAGAATGTTTTTGTGCTGTAATGAGGCCTCCAGGTGATTCTGATTGACCCTCAACTCTGAGAACTGCTGTGATAGCCTGATGCTTACAAAATGCTGTGATGATTTAAGACTCACAAAAATGTATGGGCAGCTTTTAAAATACCACATCTAGGTAAGCAGACTGCTTATCTACACTTATCTCTCAAAATGAAATAATGTTTTTTCCCTTTTAATTACCGATGAGTCCTTCTAAGAAGACTGGGGAGTAGAGGGGAAGAATAATGAAACTAGCATTTATTTAATGTCTGGTATCTGCCCACCACTGTCCTGAGCTTTTCCAGTTCCGTATCTCTAATCTTTGTGAACAACCATATGAAACGATCAGCCTTAATCTTATTTCAAAGATCAGGAACCTGAGGGATTGCAACTCATCCAAATGGCAGAGCTAGTGTGTTTGTTTTCTGTGGTCAAAACTCAAATGCTTAACACATGGGTAATATAAGGAAGTGAAATAAAACCTAGAGTAAATGAGAAAAGATACAAATTTCATGGTAAAGGACAACTGATCCTCAGCACTGATTTTCAGGAAAGATAGAGCAAGTGGGGAATGACACATCTTTTAAAGACAGCGGCTGTTTCTCAGTTCTTCCAAGTTGTGGCCAAAATATTATGCACCCAATGTTGTCTTATTAGATTTTTTTTTTCTCCCAGGGAAGCCTAAAATTAAGATTTGAACCTAAAATCTCCTGATATTTAATGATGACATATGAAAGATGTGCATGAAAAGCTTTTTTTTTTTTTTTTTTTTTTGAGACGGAGTCTCGCTCTGCCGCCCAGGCTGGAGTGCAGTGGCCGGATCTCAGCTCACTGCAAGCTCCGCCTTACGCCATTCTCCTGCCTCAGCCTCCCCAGTAGCTGGGACTACAGGCGCCCACCACCTCGCCCGGCTAGTTTTTTTGTATTTTTTAGTAGAGACGGGGTTTCACCATGTTAGCCAGGATGGTCTCGATTTCCCGACCTCGTGATCCGCCCGTCTCGGCCTCCCAAAGTGCTGGGATTACAGGCTTGAGCCACCGCGCCCGGCCTGTGAAAAGCATTTTGAATAACAAACTAAACACATCTGCTAGTTGAGTTTGGCCGGGTAGTGACCTCTGATACACTGTAATGTCAAAAACAGCCTGCTTGCCCCCAAAAGCCTATTTCTTTCTGATGTCTCTGCTGAATTCCAGCTTGATATAAATAGTATTGAAGATCTCTACCCCCGGTATTTATTTTAGCATTTGTTCAGTCCAATGTGTCTAGTATTTTACCCCTTGGGGAAGAAATATAGACTTCTATGTCTAACAAAGCTCACTCGTCTCAGTATATCAGAGGTGGTGAGGCTGCTGTCATGGGGCAGAGCATCTCAGGGGATCCCCTCTTAAGTCCCTGGACCTGCGGGGCGTTTGTATTGGGGTGAAGGTCTCCACACTGGCAGGACACAGGCCTGTCTCCCTGTCAACTGGCAGGAGGAGCAATCAATATTTCTGTAATTACTAAGCCTCCTCTTTGGCATAGCTAAAAAGGTAATTCAATCGTGTGCTAGTTCTGCAAACAGAGCTTTTCTAAATTCTTCTTTTTATCCTTCTTTACATATTTATTAGAACATTTTGGATGGATCCATGCAAACTGACTGAGAGTAACCGGCAGAATGAGCCCCACTGATGCCTGCTCTCCCCAGACTATCAAACCATCAGCAGAGACTGGACAGGTCCTGATGAAATAAATGTTGGCTGCTGACTCGTCCAATTTCGCTGCACTCCTTTGTGTCACTGGCACAGCCTTGTCCAAGATTGAGATATTTGCAAACTGTCATCTTTCATAAATATCTGCCTTGAGTGACACTTTCTCCCTCCAACACTTCTCTTTGAAATGCACCTGGCTGGCTCCTAGCCTGAGGAATTTCATTGCTTGTGATGGGTGATTAGCAAAGGGATGCTTCTTCCTCCTGGTGCCTGCCTCTTCTCTTCTCTCCCCTTCTATGTCCCACCCTCCTCACATCCCCGATTCCATCCTTTCCTTCCCACCTTTTCTGGGAAGGCCTGAGTCATAGTTCTGACAAACTATGTCTTGCTAAAGACAGTAAATTTGTCAGAGGTGTTATGAGCCCACTGCAAAACATACTTTTATTCAACTTGCCAAAATTACAGTGATTAACAACCAACCAGAAGTTTGTCAAAGCTTTTCAAATGAGTTTAACCTCCTCTTAACACACAATCCTCTAAAATCTCCAGGAGGGATCTCACAATGTTAATATGCTTACAAAAGTGGATATGGCCTTTTTTAAATGCGCTTTGGCTCTAACCTCCAACGTCAATGGAAACAGCAATGTTCAAATGACAAAGTTAGTAACAATACTCATTATCATTTCCATAGCTTGTTTTGTAAAAAAGGATTGATGTAAGAGCCCCCTGAAGCAGGCAATACCACCACTACACAAATGAATCAATATGCTTGCACATAAATGTTGGAATTAATATAAGCACTGAGTTATCAAATTCAAATCTCCAACTGGAAAAGGATCACTACATTAAATGGAATTACCCCTTATTAGAAATGAATATGTAGAGATTATAGGATAATCAACATTCTCAGTTCCTAATGTATCTGATCAGATTTCTCATGCATAATTTATCTGAAAGAGATTTAATATCCTAATGTAGGATTATTTTTATAAATTTGAATGGAAGAAATTTTAATGAGTAAGATTAAGAGAAATTCTTATTTAAGGTAAAATCTTGGTAGATTTTTAATACCCGTAAATACTATAATTTCACATGTAAAACCTTTAACCACCTTATTTTGCTGCATTATTTTTTCAGTTTTTCCATCTAGTATCAACTGAAAATTATTTTAAATCTAGCACTCAATGAATAAATTCTCTCTCTATGTGGTATGAAAATGTATCCTAGAAACAAAAATGCAGTTTTGCTCAGTGTACGGACAGTATGTCTTAGCATTTCTGATTTTCATTGCAAAGCTATCCCGAAAACAATGTGATTAATGTAATGTAATATAATACTATACTACACTATCCTATACTGTAATATGACATGACAATATGACATATATGCCGTTGGCTTGAATTTTCATTAGAATTTTTTATGTACTACATAAGATTTGTAGTACTTATATAATGTGATTACCATGGAAGTTTTATAAGCTCATATAAGTTTTACAATATACATTTTAAAATTTATTCTTTTAAAAATTTTACAATATTTATAATACATAATAATATATTTATTTTATGAGATACACTATATTTTAGTTACATTTTTTGACACATTGGACAATGATGGATTTAGAGTGAGCAGTTGATAGAAACTTAGAGAGTCTTTCATTCGATCTCAGAAATACAGTTTAACCATGCTACATGAATAAAAATTGTGAACATAACCAGAGAAGTTGACAAATTTAATTAATTTTCATTAATTTAACCAATATCTCATTGGTTAAAGAGATGTTTTATCAGGTTCAATTAAAATTTCCATAATAAAAGTTTATTTCTTCTCTTTTAATGCTATCTATAACAGATATAGCAAAAATGAGACCCCAACTATTCAATTACATTCATTGGCAGATTTTGGAATTTTGATCCTGTACCAATCACTGAACAATTCTAAGCATTTTTACAAATTTTATCTCATGTATTCTTCACAATCACTCTGCAAGAAAATTAAACATTATAATTCCCATTTTGCAGATATTTACACTTGACTTGAGAGACATTAACAAAAACTTTTCTCCAAAGGCAAGCGAGGATTTTTCTGGCTAGTGGTGGGCACCTAACCTGCTTCTCCTGACCACACCTGTTTTAACAATTCTCAGCATGGTTTGTTTCTCATTTTCTTTCAGGTAATTGGCCATCATTACTGTGCAAATTCAGCACAGTACAGCAACCTAGAACTCTAGCAATTGTGAACCTTGTGTAGACATAAAGTTATTTTAAATCAAATTTAAGGCTTTCTAAAACCTGTATAATTTTACCTCTTCAGGATTTTGTGCTTGAGACTTTTGATGGCTCTAGAATACAAGCTCTAGATAAACCCCAAATAATTTAAGACATAAATGTAATTTGTTTTGAATGTGCTATAGCTGAGCTATTGATAGTTATTTTTTGTTACTGGACATATATCATCAAAAGTGAGACCACAATGATAATTTTGCATGGGTTGCTAGTGAACATTGAGAAAAGTATTTTTATCTGTATGTTTTTCACAGATTCAAAGAGTACCAGAAAAGAGTCCTGCATTGATAACAAAGTGACAATTTTAGACATAGATAGCTTCCGAAATATTTCCAACTCTAACACCATAAATCTACAAGAGCTATACTTACAATTTTTGTTAATCAATTCTTTAATAAAATTTGCATTAATGTATCTTTTAAAGCATTTTCCAAGGATTCAGTTCAGTTTTTTACACTATTGTCTTGGATTTCCAGTAGAAGGTTGTATACCTAAAATATTTAATCTCCATTTATTTTCCTGCTTTGGAAGCAATAGATCCTGAAAAAGTGTGGAGCAAACTTCTACCTCTATAGTAAATCAATAATAAACCCATTGAAGAGTTTTGTTTTTTTTTTTTTTTAGTTTTTATGTCTTCCCATTTGATTGTGATATTTTCTATATAATGATTATCTCTGTATCACAGAAAGGGTGTGTATCAACTCAACGACTAAGTTCCACCACCAATGAGCCAAATATTAAACACTGCTTGAATATACCCTTGAGTTATCATCAACCTAATACATATGTATCAACTGCTTTCATTGGTGACTTCTAATTAGTCATTTTGTAATCCTGTTGTTCAGTATTCTTGGAAGTTATTTAATTTGCTTCTTAAAACCTGGGTACTTTTCTTCAACTTGAAAAGCCAAATGAGGAGGAAAACATCTCTTTCAAATCAAAACAAGATATTTTCTTATTTATAAGGCACCTTATAAGGATACATATGACAATGTTAGTGAGTGCATAAAGCACTATAATCTCACTAGCAGCTTATTGTATTAATATATACTTTATTGACACTATTACTAAACTGATAGTTCTAAGATGATTTAAGAGGGTGAGACTACTATAATAATTTTGCATAGGTAGCTAGTGAATATTGAGAAAAGTATTTCTGTCTCTACTGTCTTCACAGACTCAAGGAGTGAAGGCAGTAAAACCTCAAATATATTACAGATGCATTATTTCTTTCAAATGCAGTTTGTCAACATTTATCAAATTTACCTAAAATATTTATGTAATAACAAACTTATTTATTGACTAGTAAGTCAATGAACTGGAGTCATTGATAGAGAAAGAATATCTTTCCCACCTCTGTCACCCAAGAGAACAATATAAGAGTTGGGTAAAAAATCTCAGTTCTGTGCCTAGGACTTTTGTTGACCCAGAGTAGATGCTCGTTACATATTAGTTGAATCAAGAAATAAATGAATCAATTAAAAATGCACTGGAATTTCTGATTAATCCAAAAAATCTTAGCTACCATTCCACTGAATCTTTCAGTAGCATATCAATTTCACTTTTGATTCATGACCGTGTTTATTTGTAGTGTGTCTACTACATGAAAGCCTTCTTGGCCAGGCACGGTGACTCACGCCTGTAATCTCAACGCTTTGGGAGGCCAAGGCAGGCACATCACAAGGTCAGGAGTTAACCGTCTCTACTAAAAATACAAACCCGATCTCTACTAAAAATACAAAATATTAGCTGGGCATGGTGGCAGGTGCCTGTAATCCCAGCTACTCGGGAGGCTGAGGCAGGAGAATCGCTTGAACCCAGAGGGTGGAGGTTGCAGTGGGCAGAGATCGCACCACTGCACTCTAGCCTGAGTGACAATGTGAGACTCTGTCTTAAAAAAAAACCCAAAAACCAAAAAACAAACAAAAAAAACAAGGCTTCTCACTATGTGTAATAGGAGACATAAATAAGACACTTTTTGGCCTCAAGGAACTTACAGAATAGCATTTTTTTTTCTTTCATAGGATTTAGTAAACCTTGAAAAGGGCTCAAATTCTATTGCAAAACACATAGTAGTTGTAATTGCAGGAGGGAGATTCTCGACATATAAGTTTGCAGCATGTTTCTTTTGTGAATTCACTGCTATCAAACAGAGCATTAGATATTTACTTTGAAGCGAGAGCCTTCGATGCATTGCCCACATTTGAAAATTGTGTTTGCATATGGGGCTGCCTGATTTCCAATGGCCAGATGGATCCTGACTACATGCCAAGTAATGTTTTGGGTCCATGAAATTCATTAGTACCATTACTTTTGGCATGAGTTTAGGAAAAAAAAAATCAATGCCCCTAAATAAACATAATCTCCTGCCTTTTTCTGGCTTTCTAAGCTGCCCATATAAAGTTTTGAGTGTCCTGTCTGAATGAATGGGGAGGCCCAGCAAACTCCAAGGTTGCTTCCTGATTCACATTTGAAGACACAAATGTGTCCATATGCGTTCATTGTTTCATTTACTCTGCCTGCATAAAACTGCAGGTATGCTCCTCTTTCCTTACTATCTCTCTCCTAATTGTGCTCTGTACATTGATGTTGGCTTTGATGTAAATGGGTCACTTTATTAAGGTGGGACTCATGTCATTGTTCAAAAACATGCACTCCTAGCTTTACATTAGTGTAACTATGTGCCCCACATTTATCCCTGTATATGAAGAGGCACTTCAAAATCTGAACACCACTTCCTCAACACACAAACACAGATGTACACAAAGACACCTACGTATGCCATTTATCCTCTGAGTTAACCAAACGTAAAGGGTTTATCAGGAACTAAATTCAACATTATGAGAGAAATTCTGGACCTTGGCGCACCAAAAAAAACTGCTCATTCACAGGACATGTGGAATGAGTCCCCAGAAACTAAATTTCAAGCAACAGTTCACCCATTACCGTTGTTAGTTTTAAACCTTTGTTTCATGTTTCCTTTGTATTCTTCCTGGGTTATTTTCTCACTTGTGATGAAAATAAACATAAAAACAAGGAATACAGATATAATGTAATATTTTTCTAATGTTTTCAATTAAGCAGCAGCTGCTGTTACCAAGCTGTCATCTCTGTTGCTAAGGGGGTTTTGTGTGTGTGTTAGTGCAGGACTGGCAAGTTTAATACACTCATCCCATTGCTAGGACTGTTATAAAGTACCTCTGTTAATATTGTTAATCTAATAGGGGCCTGAAAGCAGCACCATTTTTTTCTATTCAATCTACCTGTGGTTGATAACTCATCTTTATCTGAAACTAGTTAAGATTCTCATGAGTCAGATGATACTTCTAGGACAAAGAGAATCCAAAAGTTAAGAATTTTTTTTTTTTTTTTTTTTTTTTAACCAAGTCTCCATTTGTTACCCAGGCTGGAGTGCAGTGGAGTGATCTCAGCTCACTGCAACCTCCGCCTCCCAAGTTTAAGTGATTCTTGTGCCTCAGCCTCTCAACTAGCTGGGACTACAGGTGTAAGCCTGTAGCCTGCCTGGCTAATTTTTGCATTTTTAGTATAGATGAGGTTTCACCATGTTGGCCAGGCTAGTCTCAAACTCCTGACTTCAACTAATCTGCATGCTTCAGCCTCCCAAACTGCTGGTATTACAGGCGTGAGCCACTGAACCAGGCCTAGAGTTAACAATCTTGTTGGCATTTTGTGACTAACTGAATCAGCTATGCTTCCTCAGTTTCCCCAGTATAACTGAGCAGATCCTAGGTAACAAAAGTAAAGTCTCCCAGCACACGATGGAGGGAGAGCTATCACTTCATGCACACAGGGCCACCCTGCAGTAATGAACCTCTCAGAGAACAGACTAAAGTCAAGAGCTAAACCCCATAGATTCAGCTCCTGGCATACCAGAACCATTGGAAGGGTCTTTGCTGAATGAATGAACCCGTTCAATGAGTATCTTCTTATTACTCAGCCTTTCAGAGTCTTTGAAATGGAGGGTATAGGAATTTTCCCCCATCTTCAAGCCTTTGCCTCCTCAATTAGACCTGTAAAATCCTAAGTTGAAGATGGCTACATTCATGAATGGGGAGACTTACTCCTTTGACCTGGCTTAGTTTTATCCCACAATATATTTTAAAATCTGCAGAGGGATATTTCCTGCATATTCCACAGTGATGTGAATCTCTTCCTAGGCTTGAGGATGCTACTCAAATATTTTGGCTGCAACATATGTTACCTGGTTTATTCTATCTTTTAGCTGAACAAATCAATTAAGCTAAAGCTTCAAATAAACATATAGGAAAAGTAGCATAATATATTCTACACTTGGGCTACCTTTTTGTGACTACGTTGTCTTCTCATTGAGAACAGGAATTATATCTTGTGTTTCTTTCTATACCTTGTGGTCTTGCATGTAATAAACACACCTATTTTGAGAGATAAGAGAAGAGACTGCAAAAGCTCATCCTACACCGTCTGCCCCATCTTTGTCTGTCATCACAGTCCTTAATATTACTCTAGGTTTCTCAGCCTTTATTCCAGCCGTTTAAAGATACCTCCTATGCATTTTAAAGTTTTCTTTCTGTTTCAAGGCTCTTGAAGGCCTAATATGATTGTATCCTCAGAACAAATCTTGTGCCTATAAGTATTTTTTTTTTTTTTTTTTTTTTTTGAGATGGGGTCTCACTATGTTTCTCACGCTGGTCTTGATCTCCTGGGCTTACACAATCCTCCTGTTTTATCCTCCTGAGTAGCTGAGATTACAAGCACGTGCCACCACACCCAGCTCTTATGAGTATTTTATGGACAAATGACTTATTGATGTTTTGGAGGCTAGAACTTAGGTTTCCTGATCATGCTGTGGGCTGTGAGCGAGAAATAAATTTTTGTTGTGTAAAGCACATTTTAGGGATTGTGGGTTTCTGAAGAATAAACTATACCTTCTCCTGACTAATACAGCTTTCTTTCCACTACACTATTTTGTTGTTTCTTCATAACATGTGTAATATGTGTACATCTTTAGTTTATTTTTATTTTTATTCTTTTGTCTCACACTGTCACCAGGCTGGAGTGCAGTGACGTGATCTCTGCTCACTGCAACCTCTGCCTCCCAGGTTCAAGCGATTCTCCTGCCTCAGCCTTCCAAGTAGCTGGGTTTACAGGCACCTGCCACCATGCCCAGCTAACTTTTTGCATTTTTAGCAGAGATGGGGTTTCACTATGTTGGCCAGGCTGGTCTTGAACTCCTGACCTTGTGATCCACCTGCCTTGGCCTCCCAAAGTGCTGGGATTACAGGCGCAAGCCACCACACCCGGCCTATATCTTTAGTTTTATAGCTCTGTGTCTTCCATCTATTTACTGCCATTCTTGCCTGGGAAGTATATGATCATTAAGAATAATGATCACTTAAAAATATACCTGTACTAAATAGAGGTAAATAGATGTTTTTCGACAAAACTCCTCTGTTATATTTTGTACCTTTCAAATATATATATTTGAAAATTATATATTGTGTTATATATGTATATTTCATTTATAAACTTCATTCTGTCCTATTCTCTTTCAAAGCAGTAGAATTAATTTGGAAATAACAGAAATAGAGGCCAAGTATGGTGGCTCATGGCTGTAATCCCAGCACTTTGGGAGGCCAAGGCAGGAGGATTACTTGAGGCCAGAAGTTCAAGACAAGCCTGCGAAATATAGTGAGACCCCCATCTCTATAAAAAATTTTAAAAATTAGTTAGGCTTGGTGGGGTGTGCCTGTAGTTGCACCTACAGGGGAGGCTGAGGTACAAAGATTGCTTAAGCCCAGGAGTTCCACGGTTCAGTGACCTATAATCATGCCACTGAATTCCAACTTGGAAGATAAGGGGAGACTTTGTCTCAAAAAAAAGAAAAGAAGAGAGGAGAGGAGAAGGAGAAGGAGGAGAAGAGAGGAGAAGAGAAAGAAAGGAAAGGAAAGGAAAGGAAAGGAAGAAAGGAAGGAAGGAAGAAAGGAAGAAAGGAAGAAAGGAAGAAAGAAAGCAAAGGAAAGGAAGAAAGAAAGAGAAAGAGCAATTATAGTTCAAGGTTAAGTTGGACTTAGTTTCCACCTTTGATTAGTTTGTGATAATGAGCTAGATCTCCATGTCTGAAGTTACCCTATCTGTAAAATGGGAGTGATAATATGGTTTTCTTACATTCTGGAATTAGGAAAACTAAAGAAAAATATATGAAAAAAAAATGACTAGAAAGTGAAGCCCTGTGTACATATATGATATGATGTCTTATATTTCCTGTCCTCTCTCCTTCGAGCGATATAGTGAGAAGTTAGAGGTGGCTATATAACCTGCTATGGCTGGTGAAATGTGAACCAAAGTAGAGTGTACCACTTTTGGGCAGAGGCTTTAAAACGGGAGCAGTATTCTCTAAGTCCTTTCTGCCATGGTCTCTGCAATGCTCTGGATAGTGGTTGCACCATCGATCCAGTATTTAAATTTTATCTGACAATTACAGGTGCCTGCTTGTATTGCTATGGGAAAATACAAGAATTGGAAACAAGCCCAGCCATCCTCTCAATGGAATAGTTAACTCAATTTATCATTAAATAATTTTAATATACATTTAAATTTTTATTCTAAATTTTTGTGGGTACATAGTAGGTGTATATAATTATGGGGTATATGAGATATTTTGATATAGGCATGCAACATTTAATAATCACATCAGGGTAAATGGGATATTGATCACCTCAAGCATTTATCCTTTCTTTGGGTTACAAACATTCCAATGATACTCTTTTAGTTATTTAAGAATGTAAAACAAATTACTGTTGAATATATTCATCCTTTTGTGCTATCAGATACATCTTATTCACTATACCTAACTATATTTTTCTACCCATTAACCATCCCTACTTACTCTTCCCCTCACACCACCCTTCCCAACCTCTTGTAACATCATTCTACTCTCTATCTCCATGAATTCAATTGCTTTCATTTTTTTAGCTTCCACAAATAAGTGAGAACATATAAGGTTGTCTTTCGTGTCTGACTTATTTCACTTACTGGCTTATTACACAATGCCTTCCAGTTCCATCCATGTTGTTGCAAATGACAGGAGTTAAATCCTTTTTATGGCTGAATAGTATTTCATTGTGATGTGTACCACATTTTATTTATCCACTCATCGGTTTGTGGAAATATTACAAATCTTGACTAATGTGACTAGTGCTTCAGTAACCATGGGAGTAGAGATACGTCTTCATTATAATGATTTTGGGTATATACCTAAGAGTGGGATTGCTTGATCATATGGTAGTTCTATTTTTAGTTTTTTGAAGAACCATCAAACTGTTCTCCATAGTGGTTGTACTAATTTACATTGCCACCAACAATATATGAGGGCTTCCTTTCTGCATATTCTTGCTGGGTTTGTTACTGCCTGCCTTTTGAGTAAAAGCCATTTTAGCTGGTTGACGTGACCTGTCATTGTAGTTTTCATTTGCATTTCTCTGATGATCAATGATGTTGAGCACCTCTTTATACCTGTTTATTTGTATGTCTTCTTTTGAGAAATACCTATTCAGATCTTTTGCCCAGTTTTTA
Source organism: Macaca nemestrina (assembly GCF_043159975.1). Lineage (NCBI taxonomy): Eukaryota > Metazoa > Chordata > Mammalia > Primates > Cercopithecidae > Macaca > Macaca nemestrina. Next base: position 93,749,323 of record NC_092131.1, read on the forward strand.
TTCAGTTTTTGAGGTTTTCTTACAGAATGTTTGAGTTCATTATATATTCTGGTCATTAATTCCTTGTTAGATAAATAGTTGGCAAATATTTTCTCCCGTTCCGTGGGTTGTCTCTTGGCTTTGTTGTTTCTTTTGCTGTGCACAAGCCTTTTACATGAAGTGATACTATTGTTGCATTTTTGCTTCGGTTGCTTGTGCTTGTAGGGAATTATTCAAGAAATCTTTGCCCAGACCATTGTCCTGGAGAATTTACCAATGTTTTCTTGCAATAATTTCCTAGTTTGAGGTCTTAGATCTAATCTTTAATCCATTTTGCTTTGATTTTTGTATGTGGTGAGATATAGGGGTCTAGTTTCATTCTTCTGTACATGAATATCCTGTTTTCACAGCATCATTTATTGAAGAGACTTCCTTTTCCCCAACATATGTTATAAGCGCCTTTGTCAAAAGAGAGTTCATTTTAGATGTAGGGATTTATTTTTGGGTTCTCTGTTCTGTTCCATTGGTCTATGTTTCTCTTTTCATGCCAGTACCATGCTGTTCTGATTAATATAGCTTTGTAGTATAATTTGATGTCAAATAATGTGATACTTTCAGTTTGTTATTTTTGCTCAGGATGGCTTAGCCTATTCTGGATTTTTTTTTATGATTCCATATGAATTTTGGAATTGTTTTCTCTATTTCTGTGAAGAACGTCATTGGTATTTTGATAGGGATAGCACTAAATGTGTAAATTGCTCTGGGTACCATGAACATTTTAACAATATTGATTCTTCCAATAATGGACATAGAATATCTTTTCATTTTTGTGTACTCATCAATTTTTTTGCATTCATGTTTCATAGTTTTAATTGTAGAGGTTTTTAACTTCTTAGGTTAAGTTTATTCCTAGGAATGTACTTTATCGTAGTATTGTAAATGAGATTACTTTCTTGCCTTCTTTTTCAGATTGTTTGCTGTTGATTGTAGAAATGCTACTGATTTTTGTATGTTGATTTTGTATGCTTTAACTTTACTGAATTCGTTTATCAATTCTAGTAGTTTTTTTTTTTTTTTTTTTTTGGTGGAGTTTTTAGGTTTTTCCCAAAATAAGATCAGATAGTCTGCAGACAAGAGTAATTTGTCTTATTCCTTTCCAGTTTGGATGCCCTTTGTTTCTTTCTCTTGTCTGACTCCTCTGGTTAGGACTTCTAGTATTCTGTTGAATAATGGTGGTGAAAGTGGGCAGCCTTGACGTGTTCTGCATCTGAGAAGAAAGTTATTTAGTTTTCCTCCATTCAGTATGATACTAATTGTGGGTTTGTCATATATGGTTTCTATTGTGCTGAGGTATGTTTCTTCACGTTTTCTTTTTGAGGGTTTTTAATCACAAAAAGATGTTGAATTTTAATCAAATGAGTTTTCACCATTAATTGAAATGATCATATGGATTTTGTCTTTCATTCTGTTGATACAATGTATCACATTGATTGATTTGTGTATGTTGAACCATCCTTGCATCCCTGGGATGAATATCAGTTGCTCCAGTTGAATGATCTTTTCATTGTTGTTGAATTCATTTTCCTAGTATTTTATTGAGGATTTTTGCATCACTGTTCATCTGAGATATTGGCCTGTAGTTTATTGATGTGCTTTTGTCTGGTTATAGTGCAAAGGTAATACTGGAGACATAAAATGAGTTTGGAAATATTCCCTCCTCTATTTTTTGGAATAGTTTAAGTAGGATTGCTATTTGTTCCTCTTTAAATGTTCAGTAAAATTTTGCAGTGAAGCCATTGGGTCCTGGGCTTTTATTTGCTAGGAACCTTTTTATTATGATTTCAATCTTGTTCCTTGTTATTGGTCTATTCAGGTTTTGGGTTTCTTCATGGTTCAATCTGGGTAGGTTGTATGTGTCTGGGAATTTATCTGTTTCTTCTAGGTTTCCCAATGTATTGACATTTAGTTGCTCAGTGTAGCCTCTAATGATCATTCGAATTTCTCAGGTATTGGTTGTAATGTCTCCTTTTTTTTTTTCTTTTGATACAGAGTCTTGCTCTGTCACCCAGGCTGGAGTGCAGTGATGCCATCTTGGCTCACTGAAATCTCTGCCGCCCGGGTTAACGCCATTCTTCTGCCTCAGCCTCCCCAGTCGCTGGGACTACAGGCACCCACCACCACGCCTGGCTAATTTTTTGTATTTTTAGTAGAGATGGGGTTTCACCGTGTTAGCCAGGATGGTCTCAATCTCCTGATCTGGTGATCCACCAGCCTCAGCCTCTCAAAGTGTTGGGATTGCAGGCGTAAGCCACTGCGGCCAGCCTCAATAATGTCTCCTTTTTCATCTCTGATTTTGGTTATCTAGTCTTCTCTCTTTTTTTTTTCTTAGTCTGGCTAAAGGTTTGTCATTTTTTTTAAAAAAAGCAGCTTTTTGTTTCATTGATCTTTTGTATTGATTTTTCATTTCAATTTCATTTACTTCTACTCTGATCTCATTTTATTCTACTAACTTTGACTTTAGATTGATACGACTTTTTTACTTCTTTAAAATGCATTGTTACATTGCTTATTTGAAGTTTTTCCATTTTTTGATTTAGGCACTTAGGGCTATAAACTTTCCTCTTAGTACTGCATTCACTGTATCCCATAGGATTTTTATATTTTGTTTTCATTGTTGTTTGTTTCAAGAAAATTTTTAATTTTCTTCTTAATCTCTTCATTGACCCATTGGTCATTCAGAAGCACGTTGTTTAATTTTCATGTATTTATATAGTTTCCCAAATTCCTCCAATCATTGATATTTAGTTTCATTTCATTATTGTCACACAAAATACTTATTATTTCAATTCTTTTGAGTGTTCTAAGACTTGATTTTTTGTCCTAACATATGTTCTATCCTTGAAAATCACCTATGTGCTGAAGAGAAGAATGTGCATTCTACAGCTATTAGAGGAATTCTTCTGTAAATAGCTATTAAGTCCGTTTGGTGTATAGTGCAGACTAAGTCCAGTGTTTCTTTGTTGATATTTTGTTTAGATGATCTGTCCGGTGCTGAAAGTGAGGTGTTGGAGTCTTCCTGTATTATTGTATTGTGGTTGATCTCTCTCTTTAGCTCTAATATTATTTGATATATATGATGGGTGTTAAATTTGTTATATTTTCTTGATGAATTGACCCCTTTATCATTGTATAATAACCTTCTGTTTCTCTTTTTATAGTTTTTGTCTTGAAATCTATTTTGTTTGATATAAGTATAGCTTCCTGCTCTTTTCTGGTTTCCACTTGAAGGAATATCTTTTTCCATTATTTTATTTTTACTTTGTGTGTGTCTTTATAGGTTAAGTGTGTTTCTTGTAAGCAACAGGATCATTGTGTCTTGTTTTGTTTTGTTTTTCATCCATTCTGCCACTCTGTCTTTTGATTGGATAGTTTAGTTCATTTACACTCCATGTTATTATTGATAAGTAAGGACTTACCCTGCCATTTTGTGATTTGTTTTCTGGCCTTCTTTTCCTACTTTTCTTCCTTTCTGTCTTTCTTTCAGTGAAGGTGATTTTCTCAGGTGGTATGTTTTAATTTCTTTTTTCTTTTTTGTGCATCTAATGTATTTTTTAAAAAAATTTCAGATTGCCATGAGGCTTGAAAACAATATCACGTAACTATTATTTTAAACTGATTACAACCTAACACATTGTATAAACAAACCAACCAACAAAGAAACAAACAGAAAACTAACAAAAGCCGTACACTTTAACTTTATCCACCCACTTTTTAAATTTTTGTTGTTTCTATTCACATGTTATACAATAGCTTTATTAGTTGCCAGTGTTATTATTTTTGATAATTTTATCTTTTAATCTTTCGACTCAAGATATGAATAGTTTACACACCACAATTACAGTTTTATAATATTCTGTGTTTTTCTGCGTATTTACTATTACCAGTGAGTTTCATACCTTCAGATGGTCATTAACATCCATTTCTATCAGATCAAAGAACTCTCTTTAGCATTTGTTTTAGGATAGGTCTGGTGCTGATGAAATCGCTCAGCTTTTGTTTGTCTGTAAAAGTCTTTACTTGTTCGTGTTTGAAGAATATCTTCACTAGATATACTATTCTATAATAAAAGTTTTTCTTCTTCAGCACTTTAAATATGTCATGCCAGAATTCCAGAAGAATTACCTGATGGCACCTCTTGATCTCTTTCCTTACTGACCCCCAAACAAACAGAGACTCTCTCTGTGCTGAGCCACCTGGAGCAGGGGGAGGAGTGATACAAGCACCCCTGTGGCCACCACCACTGGGACTGTGCTGGGTCAGACCCAAAGCTAGCACAGCACTGGGTCTCACCCAAGGCACACAGTAACAACTCTTTCCTGGTCTGTAAGGTTTCCACTGAAAAGTCTGATGCTAGTCATATTTGAGCTCCACTGTATGTTATTTGTTTCTTTTCTCTTTCTGCTTTTAGGATCTTTCTTTAACCTCGACCTTTGGGAGTTTGATTATTAAATGTTTTGAAGTACTCTTATTTGGGTTAAATCTGTTTGGTGTTTTATAACCTTCTTTTACTTGAGTATTGATATCTTTCTCTAAGTTTGGAAAATTCTCCATTATTATCCATTTGAATGAACTTTCTACTATGATCTCTGTTTCTACCTCGTCTTTAAGGCCAATAACTCTTAGATTTGCCCTTCTGAGGCTCTTTTCTAGACCTTGTAGACATGCTTCATTTTTTTACTGTTTTTTCTTTTGTCTCCTCTTACTGTGTATTTTCAAATAGACTGTCTTCAGGCTCACTAATTTTCTTCTGTTTGATCAATTCTGATGTTAAGAGACTCTGATGCATTCTTCAGTATGTCAATTGCATTTTTCAGTTCCAGAATTTTTTCTTTTTTATTATTTCAACATTTTGTTAAATTTATATGATAGAATTCTGAATTTCTTCTCTGCATTATCTTATATTTCATTGAGCTTCCTCAAAACAGCTATTTTGAATTCTGTCTGAAAGTTCACATATCTCTGTCTCTTGAGGATTGGTCACAGGTGTCTTATTTAGATTGTTTGGTGAAGTCATGTTTTTCTGGATGGTCATGATGCTTGTGGATGTCTAGGCATTGAAGTGTTAGGTATTTGTTGTAAGCAGCAGTGGTACCTGTCTTTATTGGGAAGGCTTTCCAGGTATTTGAAGGGACTTCGGCATTGTCTTTGATGACCACAGCCATATCTGCTTTAGGGGGCACCCCAAGGCGAGTAATGCTGTGGCTCTTGCAGACTGGTAGAGGTATCATCTTGTTGGTCTTGTGTAAGATCCAGAAGAATTCCAGAAGAATTATCTGTTGGAGCCTCTTGATCTCTTTCCTTATTTTCCCTCAAACAAACGGAGACCCTCTCTCTGTGCTGAGCTACCTGGAGGAGGGGGAGGAGTGATACAAGCACCCCTGTGGCCACTACCAATGGGACTGTGCTGGGTCAGACCCAAAGCTAGCACAGCACTGGGTCTCACCCAAGGCACACAGCAACAATCACCTTAACAATCACAGTAACAATCACCTTAATACCACCTGTATTCACTTAAGGCCCAAGGGCTCTACAATCAGCAGGTGGCAAATCCAGCCAGGCTTGTGTTCTTCCTTTCATGGCGGAGAGTTCTGCCCAGCCCCAGGTGGGTCCAGGGATGCCATCCAGGAACCAAGGCCTGGAGTCAAGAAACTTAGGAATCTACCTGGTGCTCTATTGTACTGTGTCTGAGCTGGCACCAAAGCTGCAATACAAAGTCCTTCCCAGTCTTTCCTTTCCTTTCTTCAAGCAGAGGAGTCTATTGGTGGCCACCACTGTCCTAGGCCCATGGCAAGTACTGCCTGGCTATCACTGATGTTCACACAAGGTCCAAGGGCTCCTCATTTGGCTTGTGGTGAATGTTGCCAGTCCCGAGTTTCTCTTTTCAGGGAAGTGCGCTCCTCTCTGGCCCAGAGAAGGGCCAGAAATGCTATCCAGGAGTCCAGGCCTGGAATCTAGGACTCCAGGAGCCTGCTGGGTGTTCTACCCCCCTGTAGTCAAGTTGATACTCAAGCTGCAAGACAAATTTCCCTTTACTCTTTCCTCTCTTTTCCTCAAACAGAAGGTGTCTTGCCCTCTAGCCACCATAGCTGGGAGTGTGCTGGGTTATACCTGAAACCAGCACAGCTCTGAGTCTCACCCAATTCCCACATCAAGTACTGCCTGGCTACCACTGCTGACTTTTTTAAGGCTCAAAGTGTTCCTTAATCAAAAGATGATAAATTCTGCCAGGGCTGGGTTCTTTTCTTCAAGGCAGTAGGTTCCCTTCTGGTCCAGGGTATGTTTAGAAATGTTCAGGTAGGGCCTTGAATGGGGGCCTCAGGACTCTGCCTAGTAACATGTTCTACTGTGGCTGAGCTGCTATCCAAGTTGCAAGACAAAGTCTTCTTTATTCTTCCCTCTCCTCTCCTCAAGTGGAAGGAAGGAGTCTCTCCTGGACCTGCAAGCTGCACTGCCTGGGCTTGGTGGAGGGGTGACACAAGCCCTCCCTTTGTTGCCCTGGCTGATGTCTCAGTAGGTCGTGTGCATCCCATGTCCACTGGCTCTGAGTCCAGCACAGCACCAGAACTTGTCCAAGAATTAAAGTCCTTGTAGCCTAGACTGCCTTTCAAGTTTATTTATGACTCCAGAGCACTTTAACCCACAGTGTCAGGGCTTATTCAAACTCAGGGCTTATTCAAACCTGGGATGGATGATTTGCCTTTGGCTAGGGCTGGTTTAAACACTCTCTCCATGGGCTCAGGTTGAATTCCGCCCTATGTTGCTTTCTGCTGTGAGAAGGTAGTGCTTAATCCCAATGCAAAGTCCCACAATCACTGCACTGTCCTTCCTCCAAGAGCACAGGTTTTCTCGCTGCACCCCATGGTCCCTGCTGGGGGATGAAGGAGAGGTGCTATAGTGATTCAAGACTAGCTTTCCTACCTTCAGTGGCTCTTTCCTTAATATGATGTTAAAATCAGATATTGTGATTGCCTACTTGATTTTTTTGGTTCTCATGAAGTTACTTTTTTGTATGGATAGTTGTTCAATTTGGTGTTCCTGTGGCAGGACAATTGCTGGAGTCTTCTATTCAGCTATACCACCTCCCTCCAGCAAATTCAGTACACATTTCTAAAAGATAAAGATCTTTAAAAATATAAATGCAATACTATTACAGCACTTAAGGAAATCAATAGTAATTTCTTCCTATTCTCAAATACCTGTTATTGTTCATATATTCTTGATTTTATTATACTTTGTAAAAGTTGGCTGACTCAAATGGTATTCCCCCAAAAGGTATACAGCTATAAAGTCTCTCTCTCTTGTTGGGTGTGGTGCCTCAAGCCTGTAATTCCAGCACTTTGGGAGGCTGAGGCTGATAGATCACCTGAGGTCAGGAGTTTGAGACCAGACTGACAAACATGGTGAAACTAAAACTAAAAATACAAAAAATAGCTGGGCGTGGTGGCAGGCACCTGTAATCCCAGCTTCTTGGGAGGCTGAGGCAGGAGAATCACTTGAACCCAGAAGCAGAGGTTGCAGTGAGCCAATATCGTGCCATTGCACTCCAGCCTGGGCAACAGAGCAAGTCTCCATCTCACACACACAAAAAAACAAAACCGAACAAACGAAAAACGTTCTCTCTTTTTTTCAACTGGGACAAGAACACTTAATATGAAATCTACCCTCTTAAATTTTTTTAAGTGCACAATATAGTATTGTTAATGATAGATACAATGTTGTATAGCAAATTTCTAGAATTTATTTATCTTGTATAATCATGCAACAACATCGAGGAATCTTGAGGAAGGAAGTAAAATAAGCCAGTCACAAAAGGACAAATACTGCATGATACCAGTTATTCAAAGTATATAACACAGTCAAGCACATAGAAGTAGAGTGGGGAGCTGTATAGTCTCTTTTGATCTGTATATTTCCACTCTATGTATTTTTTCCTTGTAATTTACTTTTTGACAAACCTCATTTTTTTCTGTAAAATTTCTCACTTTCTGAATTTTGCTAATTTCATCTTTGTTCTGACATGCCTGCATTTCTTCCTAACAGGCTGTTGGATCAGAGGCAGATCAGATTCAGGTTCAATCATTTGGCAAAAACACCTCACAAGTGGTGGTATGTTTTCCCATCAGGAAACACTATCTAGCTGTGTGTGTGTGTGTGTGTGTGTGTGTGTGTGTGTGTGTGTGAGACAGAGAGAGAGAGAGAGAAAGAGAGAGAGAGAGAGAGAGAGAGAGAGAGAGAGAGAGAGAGAGAGATATTTGAGTTTAATTCCCTATCAGCCCTCACCTAGGGGCAAAATTACCTTCTTGGAGAATAAGGGCCTTTCAAATCTCATAGTTGATCTCCTTGTGGCCTTTTCCAACAGATTAAGTGCTTGGGCCAAGTGGAGTCATCTCTTGTAAAACTAATCATGAAATTTCCCAATCATGGAAAAAATAATTATGCCAATGTAACAACAGCCACTCTGAGTACTCTTTTGCTATGAATTAAAAAATTAAAAGTAAAAACCAAATAACAAACCTATAATAATGTGAAAAGGTACCATTTATTGAGCACTCAATATATTCTAGTGATTGTTTTAAGTTCTTTATATGTATTTACGTTTATTTCTTTTAAAATTCTGATAAAGTTTTCTAGTCAGGGTTTCCTCATCTATTTACCAAAACTTATTGAGCGGCTACCATCAATGAGGCACTGATCATCAGCTTGGCTCACAGAGGTTAAATCACTCAAGATCAGATTTAAACCCAAGGCATTGATTGAATAGCCTAAAGGTATACCTAGACAGTGGAATACTGTGTAGCTGTAAGAAAAAATGGGAAATATCTTCATGTTTTATGTGGTTGATCTTCAAAGCTTTTTTTTTCTTTTTTTTGAGATGGAGTCTCACTCTGTCGCCTAGGCTGGAGTGCAGTGGCGCAATCTTAGCTCACTGCAACTTCCGCCTCCCTTGTTCAAGTGATTCTCCTACATCAGCCTCTTGAGTAGCTGGGATTACAGGAGTACACCACCATGCTAGGTTAGTTTTTGTATTTTTAGTAGAGTTGGGGTTTCACCATGTTGGTCAGTTTGGTCTGGAACTACTGACCTCGTGATCCGCCTGCCTCGGCCTCCCAAAGTGCTGGGATTACAGGTGTGAGCCACTGCACACCTGGCCAGCATGTTTTTCTAAATGGAAAAAAAAAGCAAACTGGAGAAAAGTGTCTGTGATAGTTATGTAGTATTTACATCTTAGACATTGTAGTATCTAAAGATTGTGCATATGTGTGTATGTGTGTGTGTGTGTGCGCACAAAGGAAGAATTAAAAACAAAGAAATGGAAAACATGTTAAAGCTGGAGGAGGGATGGAGTGAGGTGAAGGGAATAAGAAGGGTAGTTGGCCTTCTTTGATCACATTCCTTGTTTTCTAGATTTGTAAAAGAAGGAAAGTACCTCCATAGGTGTTATCATGGAACAAAAGGAAAAGGAAGAAACTATGAAAAACCAGAGCTAATTATGTAAATAGGACTCTCAGAAAATATAAATAATTATTATCACATTGAAGAATATAAATATTATCAATTATATTGTATTAATTTTATTTACATTAATTTCATTTTCATAGATATATAAATAATTGTCAAGTAATATTATCAGAAAGATATGAAATATGGTAAATTCACAGAAACACAATCATCCATATGCTTTAGAAATTTAATATTTGATTATTCAGGTAAAATAAAACATTAAGTAAATAGGGCAAATGGCAAAAGGGCATAGCTGAATGGAAATTAGTGAGCTCAAAGGTCATTTTGATGAATACCTACTAGAAGACAATGCAGAAGAACAAAGAGATACAAAAACGGTAGAGGAAAATGTAAGGGACATGGTAAACATACCAAGAAATCTCCATTTCCTTTAATAAGGAGCTCAAAAGGAGTAGAGATGCAATTGGATGGAGAAATGTTGTACTTGAAACAATGAGAGAATATTCCAAGAAAAGATGGCCTTACACAGAAAGAGCTTCCCCAACTCCAGAAAGAAAGAACAAGAGGTAGAAGACCCACTCAGATACCCCATAATGAAACTTCAAAACTTCAAATTTTATGGTGGAATTAGCTGAGGAGGAACACACACACACATGCACACACACATACATACATATATACCTATAATCACACATTCTCTCCTACACAACAAATAATGCACAAAGGAAAATGAATCCATTATTTGTGTTTGCCTTTTCTTACAAGACAAATAGAGAGCAAGTCTTGGTCATTGGTGTCTTACCACAGGGCTCAGCATATAACCTGTCATTCAGCAGGGGAGAAATCAATGTTATTGCAGGAAATAGGCGTATAAACAGGAGGTTGAAGGTCTGAAGAGAGCTGCCATGATTTACAGTGCAGAGGGAAGATACTACCCTTAGGATTAGAAAGCCTGAGTGTTGGGTTCAGTCTTCCCATCAAATAGCTGTGTGACTTTGGGCAAATTTCTAAAGCTTGTTTAGTGCCACCCTCCCACCCACTTTTTTTGTCTATCAAGGTAAGAGTTAACTTTAGTGATCTACAAAGCCTGTTCTAGCTTTATTTTTCCATCTCCAATGAAGCTTATCCACTCCAACTAATTTTTGACACAATTTTACCCACTACTGAAGCTGCTTCATATGGCTGGCATCATGCTTGCTTTAAATTTCGAGGAATTTTCCACTTCTTACTATATGAGACAATCTGTGTTGTTCCTGCTGACTCTTTTTAGATAACTTTCAAGCTTTTTCCTCAAAATTCTGTGTTAACAAAATGTCTTTATCTTATGTAACATGAGGATTTCTCCACGGACAGAGAAAGGAGATTTCTGTAAACTGGATGCAGCTTCCGGTATCTGATGATTTCCGGGTGCTAGCCACAAGGCATGGATTGTCATGGAGCAAGGCCATTGCTTCAAGTGCACTAACCTGTGCATTAGGGACCCCCACACCCAAGGCTTTGGCTGCATTTCCATCTAGTTATGATTCCAGGTTTAGCAGTCTAATGGCACACTATCTCCTAAGGGCCATATTTCATGCTGATATGATACTGTAGGAATAGGGAAAATTATTGAATGATAGCTTACTGAGCACCTTCTATCTTCCAGATGCTTTCATAATGAAACCCCTCTACAGCTCCGGGAGGTGCTATTTCTTCTTTACAGGTGCTGAAATTAAAGGTCAGAATAGTAGTCATTTGGCCAACCAAAATCTCTACTCTATCCTGCCTCATCAGAGTTACGGAATTGCAGCGTGTTCTCGTAATAATAATTGCCGGTAGTGGAGCCTCGATTTTTAACACTTAGAAGTAATGCATTTTGGAAAAAGCAAAGCTCTGAACTTTAATAAAACAACTTCCTCTTGTATGATTTCTTATATAGACTATAGCATATTTTTTTTATTTAAAACTTTTTTGGCCAATATCAAGATGGCATTTAACGTAACAATATATAATTATGTATTGCTTCTTACAATCAAATCAGGCTAGCAACAAATTTCTTCCTAATATGTAGTCATAGAGGTAAGACTACAAGGGGTCCCTATAGAAGAACTTTGGCATAACCATGCCCTTATCTGTAGTTTTTACTTTTTGAATGATAGCTTAATTTTGGGACCCAATCTTCATTTACAAAAAAAATTTTAGGAGCTATTGAAATGATGTGCTCATAGACTTCGACTTCAAATTTCTTAACCATGGATTGTGTTTCATTAACATGGTGGATTCTTAGTGCTTTTGTTTTAAAATTGAACATCATGTCTTGACACTTTGATGAGCGGTGCTATTTTGTGGCTGATTAATGTGTCCCAGGCATTTCTGCAGGCCAGAACCAGGTTCGAGTTAGCGCTCAGCATCCTACAAGAAGGTGATCTTAAATTTTTGTCGATGTTGGTGAAATAGAAGTGCATACAGGTCAGGTTAAATTTCTTAGCTGCAGAAAGACATTAAAAGAGGTTTTCAAAGTTACCTCACCTTTAATAAAATGAAGTCATCTTATATATTAATATATTAATATTACAGCTGGGTTTAAACTCTTGTAGACCAAGCTTTACTTAATAGTTAAATCAAATTGAATCTCAGATTTTATGAGTGATAAAATGACAATAAAATAGGTCTGGTCAGTAAAGATAATAACTTGATTCAGTACTTTGGATGTAAGTGTTTAATGTTTCCATGATAAAACTGTAATTTTATACCCCAAAGTGTGTTAATAACATTAAGTGAGGTAATAGGCAAAGTGCATTGACAATGCAATACCCGCAGGACCACAGTAATAGAAATAATTTATAATGTATCAGCAATAAAATCTTTAATGTTATCTCAATTCAGGCTAGGCACCATATCTGGGGTTTCAGATTACACATGTCCCCTTTCCTCCCCCTGCTATGGGCGCAAGTGTTAACCTAAAATAATTAAGAAAATGGTTTTCAGAGTGCAGAAACCTCTCACAATTATGGACATAATGACTATCCTATTAACTATTTCCACCCTGATCCATTTATGTTTGATTGATAGAACTTATTCTGAAGTTAATAAGTAAGCATTTCTAAAAATAATCCTGAGAGGCATTTTAATTCACTCTTGGTTTTCTGTATTTCAAACAGAACCAATTCCTAATTTTTAAAATACATCAAGGAATATTTTTCAGACAAGAGCCAGTCATTTGTATGACTGTCCAAGTACTTTACTTTGAAAATCTTTGTTCAATGCTTTTATAGTTCAGAAATGAATTCCACAGGTTTTATCTCTGAATCATCCTAAAATAATGCTTTCCTAATGATATAAAGTTAAACAATTTTATTGGGTGACTTTACTTACTGTTACTGAAATCTTCTATTGGCCTAGGTGCATTTCAGCAGATACCAACTTGAACTGTAGCACACAGGAAACAGGCCACATTTAAAGAGCTAATCCATAAAGCACGACCATTTCATAGGACAACAGTTTTCTAAATGGTTTAAAAATACATGTATAAATATACAGAGATGCTTGAGCTTCAGCTTCTGTAGTTTCATCCCAGTTTTTAAAGCCTGTTCCAAATATTCTTCTCATTGACTCTAAAATTCATGGAAAAAGACAGATATTTTATGCTTGGGCATTCAAATTGATTATAATAATGATAATAATCATCATAGCCTACATTTACTGAGTTTGCTATGATTCCAATGTTAAATTACATTTAAAATTAGTTTAATTTCATAACAACTCAATCATTATCTCATTTAGTATAAGAGGAAACTAAGAGAAAGAGAAACTTAAATTACTGCACCAATGTCCCTGGGCGGTAGGGAGAAGAGGGCTACTAGTGGAATAAGACTGTCCAACTCTAGAGTTGATGTTCCTGAGCTACCCATCACATTACAAGGCTGTATCTAATAAAAGTTGTCCATAAGTTCTTTCTGTAATTTTTTTCCTGTGAGGTTGTTATACCTAGAGGTAAAAATAGCTTTCAAATATCATATTTCTAGCAAGTAATTCACAGCATCTCTGAATGTTACTTTGCCTGATCATCATCCACAAGGGGTAAAATGCACAGAAATGATATGTAAGGCCAGGAGAATATCTCAAGAAACAAATTCTATCATCCTTCTTGATTCCTTGTTCCTATAAAATCTTTTACTTCCAAAGGCCTTCAGGTACCACCCAAGTGTGGTCTTTGATCATGTCTTGGGTTAGTGGGGGCTCAGAAATACAAAGTTCATTGCTCAGATAGTTCAGCAGTAAGTTCAACCTTCCTAGCAATTGTCCTCTGACTTTAGTAGGTCCCACCCTCACCTCACCCTGTGGCCTAGTTGCTGGTGAGACTTCTACTCATATATCTCCAGATGCTGAGTTTCTGCCTGGAGAGCTTTCCTGGAACTCCTTTTACACATGATAGCAGTTATGCACTCTCATATAATTTCCTCTTCTCCAAAGAACTAAAATTCAGCTTCTGGATCTGGGGGCCAATAACTTACTGCTGGTTGCAAGTGTCTCCAATTGTTGCTTGCATAGATATTTGCCTGTTATCTAGAGAGGTGCTAATGATAATAACAACTTCTATTTCTGATTTGGTTATGTTCCTCATATTGTATCTGGATGAACTTTTCTCTTTAGTCTATAGCTGGGCCTTTTTCTGGAAGGTGAAAGGATTGGAGACAGGCCTGATGGACTCCAGTTCCATTAATGAGAGTTAGCTCAGAGGAGTCAAATGAACTTGGTTTTGGTCAGATGCATGGGATCAATCTTTGATCTGCTGCTCACTTACAAAGGACCTTGACAAACTCTGAATCTGAGTTACTGCATCCTTAAAACAGGGATAATACTACTTAGCTTTGAAGGCTGGTTTGATGTTGACATATTCGGGTACTGACTATGGGTGAATTATACCCCATCTTGGAGATCCTGGTCCTTTTCCTACAGTTTTCCTATTTCTCTTGGGCTGACCCTATACGTTGGCAATTGAGTTCCTAGGCACTGTTGTAGAATAAAACCCCTTCACTACAGAGATGGTGATTTTGACTACACCCTAGCATACGCCTGGGATTTGGAATCTAGAACAATAAGATGTAAAAGCTCATGTCATACAATTTGTTCATAAGCCTCATCTTAATGAAACTCTCAACATGAAAATCTACAATGAAGAAAACAAATAATTCAGCGCTATCACCTCTTTTTAAAATGTTGTGGCCTGAACTGAAGCTCAAAGTGTTAGTTTGCAAAAAACCCTGCGTTGACTATGCAGTGGCCATCCCGCATTGATTCAGGCTTCTAGGAAACTCGTAGCAAGTTTAGAGAGGATGCTGTGTGGTTTCGGAACTGAAAAACCTCTTACCACATGTCAATTGGATCTGGTTGTTGTCAGTCTCTGTCTAATTTATCATGCCTACAGATGTGTCTACTGAGAAAATTTCGCCCATCAGCCTGGGAGTATTTGCTCCAGCATCTGAGCCATCCGGAGAGAAGCAGGAAGTTTATCAGCAAACTCAGCATACCATATTGTGGGTTTCAGAATAAAAACTGGTGGATGTTTTGCCAGGGTTGAGCTGAAACATCCCCTCTAAAGGGTGTTTCTGTTCTACTCCATAGGCCACTAATCAATTGGGCTTCAATTCAGATTTTCTCAATTGATAGGCTACGTGAATTCTCTGAAGAAAGCCCAGAGAACATTGGATAAAAAGGGATAGATTTTTGCTTTTATATTCATGAGGAGCTGCTGAGTAAAACTGTGCAGGTAGATTGTCACTGAACAACATGAACGTGTGTCCTTCACGTAGACTCTTTTGTGACTTGCGCTCTGTGGAGTTGGACAGTACCCAAGCTGCCCAAGCTTACACGATAACCCAATTAGCTCTAACCCAGTGTCTGGTACCTAACAGAGGTAGATGCGTTCAAAGAATTTTTGAACAACACCCCACTTTCTAATTAGGTCTCACATACTGACTCCCTGATATCAATAGCTGCTTAAATTGTATTTGAATATTTCTAGTCCTCTGGACATTTTTCATGTGCCAGCTGTGTTTTCTTATGCTCATATCTGTCCCATTTGTGTGGCTTCCTGCTTCTTCCAGGCCCACTTTACTGTAATCCCAGCCTGCCTTATTGTTGAGCCTACTCCTAAAAAAATCCCTTAATTTATCTAGTGCATCTCACAATGTATGTTGCCAATAAACAAATCGTTTTATGTCAACATAAAGACAATAAATGTATGACTCAAGTAGCTATACGTTCAAGGAGAATAGAATTTCTTGGATCTGAGAACACATTTCAAAACTGCAACAGGCTGGGCGGCAACATTATTTAAGAGGGAGCATGTTGCAAAATATAACCCTTTATTAAACTCTGACACCACCATCACTACTTGCAGGAATAGAATAATTTTCAATTGAGGCTTTCTGTCATCTTTTAAAAAGACTTTATTCTTTGTTCTAATGTGTATACCACAAATTCTGATCTGTTAAAATTATTTCCTACATATTTAGAAACAGAATTTCTTACAGTCCCTATCTATCCCATGTGCCTTCCAATTCCATAGGTGCATTTCACATTCTTACTGCTCCAGCAGTCTATACTGACAGAGAACACAACTCTTGATCTGTCTCTTCAGGTGGCTCAGAATAGCTAAGCAAAAATAATAATCTTATCTTCTCAAAGTTCCTAAATGCAAAAATAGTCTGGCTGTTTATTGCATCAGGCTTTTAGACCCAGGTATATCAGCGGAGTGGAGAAAGTGGATTATCACTTCCTTGACTGGATATGGCAGCTTCAAAGGAAACAAAGAGTCGTAGATTAAAGGGAGTATGGCCGTACCCAGCCTTTCCCAGGAAGGTTTAAAGCTTCCACACTTAGGGCTTTATCAGTCTGGAAGGGGCATCCAGAAGATAAACATTAAAAATAATGCCCCAAAACTCCCTATTATCTTTTCTGCCTCCTTCTCCACGTCTGGTCAGCAATGTGTTAAGTGAATTGAAACTAGATCGTAGGGAGACAGTCACAACCTGGTTATCAGTGGCAGTAAATGGAAGATAATAGCCCCACTAGAGACTTATGAAATGGCTTGTCTTTGAGCTGCCAAAGTGTTTAGTCTCTCTTTTATTATATTCACAGCAGTAATCCGATATGTCCTGACTTCTGTCATCTGTATGTAATGCTTATCAACTCTCTGTCAGTGATTCACCCTCTTGTCAGGGACAATTATTCCTCAAAGTGCCGAGGTTATGACTGAAGTAATATTATGACTGGAAAGAAAATATGAAAGGTGTAGCACATCACAGCAAGCAATCTGGGAGCTGACGTCAAAGTAAAGGAAAACATTGCCGATAAAAGGAGAACAGAAGCCGAAGTTTTGTTCTCTGTGCTTGGGGCACGGCTGGCATGGCTGAGGCCAAATGGGCAGAAGACCCCTGTTGCGAAGATGCTTTACTAATTCATGATGGTGGCACTGCGTACCTCTGCCCTCGCCGCTGTGTCACCATTTCCATTTCACATCTCCATTTATAGGGGCTTTGAACGAGGTTGCTAAAGTGCATGCTTGGTGAAGAAAGTTGAATGGAAATAGGGTAGCGGAGAAGCTCTGTTTTATAACAAAGGATGGAAGCCTGCTGCTCTGTGCAACACCTTTTGTGCTTGAAGATCTTTACTTACACTTGGGACATGTTTTAAAGGATCTCACATCATTCTGGAGAAGGCAGTGAGGGTGCCCCAGGGAGAGCTGGGGATAAGAAGAAGCCAGATTAAGCAGGTGGTAGGGAGGGAGGATAGTGGAATGAGCAGGAGAATTAGATGTTAAAATATTGAAGAATTAAAAGTTGTAAAGTCAGGCAGGATTGGTTTTGAACACTTTATGAAGCTTCTGATGCTTCATGGTTGTCTGATTGTGAACAAGCTACCTCATGCCTCTGAGCCTAACACCATCTTATAGAGGATAAAATAGCTCTTGATAATACCTGTCTCACAGTGCGGTTGGAGAATCAAGAGATAATGCATATAAAGTGGTTGAGTTAATGCCCAACGGACACCTTATGATAAATAGTAGCATGTGACCAGATATAAGATATTGTTTAATCTCCCAGAGTCTCATTTCCTCATGTGTAAATATTTCATGGTTCCCCTGACATAAGCCAGAGCACCTCGATGGGGGTGCGGTAATGAAGACCTACGCTTTGGTTCATGCTCCATGTGGTGCCATACGAAGCAGCTCCCCGATCATCCCCATGAGGACCCTGTTGATTATATTACCAGAATTCCCTGTGTGAGGAGTCCTGCTTGGGACCAAGAAGGGTGACTCTGTGTGTGTGTGTGCGTGTGTGTGTGTGTGTATATATATGTATATATATATAGTAATTGGCAATACTGTTTCTGCTGGGCAACTGGTTTGTATTTTATGTAAAAATCCAGAGGATTGCCTAACTTATGTCATGCAATTGCATTACTGCTGAAGAATTCACAGGCAAATATGAGGCAAGTACACAGAGGAGGCTGATGTTCAAAAGATTTAGAAACCAGCAACACATGGGCCTACCTACTATTCAGAGTGTGCTCTGGCTTTAGAATTGGAGCAGTCTCCTAGCCTTGCTGCTCAACTGGCCATGAATCCTAAATTGCTGATGAAGTTTGGTTGTCTAGAAAAAGGGCCCAGCAGCTTGAGTACTGAGTACTGACTGGAGCCACTTGAAGGTTTGGGAAGCAGGCAATTTCTCTAATACAGAAATATTTCACTCTTTTAACAACTATCTGGCTGTATTGGTGGACACCTGATAACTGCCAGCCCTACCTATAGGAAAAGCATAAACTCCATGACACACATTTTATATTGGTCTCTATATGTTGTGTTCTTAACCTCATTTTTCTTTCCTTTAAAATTTATTTATAATTATTATTAAAGGGTACATATGGCAACATGCAAATATTTAGAAAGTAGAGACAATCTAAAGAAAAAAGTAAAATAAATGATCTTCTAAAAATCTCCAGGCTGGGCTCGGTGACTCATGCCTGTAATTCCAGCACTTTGGGAGGATGAGGTGGGTGGATCACCTGAGGTGGGGAGTTTGAGACCAGCCTGGCCAACATGGAGAAACCCCGTCTCTACTAAAAATACTGTATTGGCCAGGCTTGGTGACGCATGCCTGTAATCCCAGCTACTCGGGAGGCTGAGGCAGGAGAATCACTTGAACCTGGGAGGTGGAGGTTGTGGTGAGCCGAGATAACACCATTGCACTCCAGCCTGGGCAACAAGAGCAAAACTCCATTAAAACAAAAACAAAAACAAAAACAATCTCCCTACCCTGAGATCACCACCACCAACTTCTTTGGGCCTCCATCCATGTGTATAAATCTTGACATGTTCTTGATTTTAATGAGAACGCATTTTGCATTTTACATTTAGGCATGAAAATTGTGGTTTATTTCAGAGAGAAATTCTGTAGGATATTTTGAAGTATAAATACTTAATGTCAGTAATTAATTTAATAGTTTCTCTTTTTTAAATTAGGAAAGAATGTGAAATGTTTCAAAATAACTTTTTGGCAAATATTAAGATTAGCACATGGGATTTCTTTTTTGAACTTATGAATTATTTAACTTGGATCCCTAATTTTAAACCATCCTCATATTTATTTAAAAATCTCCAGTTATTTCTGGTGTAATAATTAAAATGACTAACCTATTTTAGAAGTTGTTTACAGGGAGCTTCTGCTGTCTTTGATGCCAGGGTTGTCTTAGCTTTGGAAAAAGCCATGGAAGTCTTCCTTTTCTTATAGTTTGGACAAGTTCATGGGACATAAACATGATCTAATAACTAAGTACCTAAATATTTGAAGGTGCTAAAAACAAAACCCAAAGCTGAGTTTTACAGAAGCAGCTGTGACTTTTTCAATGTATTTTTATGGCTACTGGTTTATTTGCTTTTTTTCTTTTTAGTAAAATTTTGGCATTTATTTTTTTCCACAAAGCTGTATATTATGTCTACATTTCCATATTTTTTAGCATAGAATTGCACATGAGTGGCTCTTATGATAAAATGTCCTCAGTAACTGGTATTGTTTTCCATTTCTTCCTCTGATTATTGTAAGTCCACTTCCTTGTCTTACATTTTCTAGGCCAAAATATGTCTTTTGGTTGATATTTTTAAAGAGGAAACAAACTATTTTTTGTTTGTCATTTAAATATTTTGTTACACTTCATTATTTTTTACATTATTGTATATTTTTTCTTGCTTTCCTGGGACATCTAGTTGCTTTCATTAACGTGTTTTAAATCAAATGCTCTGTTTCTTTATTTTTTTGTGCAATAATAAAAGCATTATTTATGTTGTAAAATTTATTCCAAATATAGGTGGAGCTGCATGTCTTAAAAAATCTGATTATTACCATTTATCACTATTTTCTGTTCTTTTGATTTCCACTATGATCCAGAAATTATTTTTATTAAGGAATACCTTCTAATTTCTAAGTGAATGGGGCTTTCACTGAAACTTTTGATACCAGGTTCTAGTAATTTTCTTGTGTCCAGTGAATGTGACTAGCGCACATTTTACTTTGGAAAATTTTTAAGATTTTGTTTTTGAACTGTAAGCGATTTTTGTAACTAATCCCTTCGCTTCTGGGAAAGCAGCAATAGAATTAACCATAATAGCAGTAGAAATCCAAGCCATGCTTCCTATCACCTTTCTTATTGATGTTATTTTGGTCTATGTTATGTTGGCTTTTAAATGGAGAAACCAGTTAATTTATCATCCTAATGGGAACACTTTTGAGAGTGAAAGGGACTGTTAAGAATTATTTCTGGACAACAAACTACACTTGGTTATCCTGGATGAAGTGGGAGAAACGTTCACCTGCCTCATAATACGCCTTCAATTATTTCTGAAATAACGTGGGACATTAACTCAATAACAAACCTTGCATGTATTATTTGTTGTAAGATTTAAACATTGGGATAATATCTGTGGCCTAACATATGATCACTTGCAAAAAAATCCATGAGTGATGGAAACAATGTCCTTACTTTCCAATTGGGCCCTTTGGGTACATTTTATATGTCACTGAAAACAACTTGAAATCCTTCAAATTGGAAAAGGTCCAATATTAATTAATTAATAACTTCCATAGCTTTTATAAGGTTTGACTAGTCAAATGTGCAAAATACCCAGTTCTGTGTCTGGTCCATGATAGATGCTGATGTTACTCTACATGAGACTTTGGTAATATATAGGGATAGGTGTATGTTTACATGTTTATACATTGTTTTAGTATTTCCTGCAGCAAAAATATACACCTAATGTACAACATAAAATATATCTAGTTATGGTCATTTTGTCTTGATGTGATTTAGAATTTTAGAAGTGGCTGAGTCATGCTTTTAAGATTATGGGATCTCATTTCACTCTTTACATGGTCTTAAATTCCAATAAATTATGCTTTTGGAACTAATTAAAAGAAGATTTATATTTCAGTTGTAGCAAAACTGTGTTCATTTCCTCAGAAAGTATTTAAGTGAGGTTTAAAAGGTGTAATTTTAAAACAGTATTAAGCTATTAAATATAAAATGTTGGCCTTTAAAAATATGAAATGAAAAGTAGCTGAACAAACATGGAGGATGAAATGGATAGCAGAAAACATGGCCTCCATCCTCTTTTTCCTTTTTAGCAGCACTAACAATATATCTTAATATTCAGGCCTACTCCAAAAGAAATTTTAGAAATTAGTAAAATTTTTTTCGTAGACCAGTACCTCTCTACCAACTGTTTATTGTTATAAATATTGTATTTATAACATATTTTATTTTGTATTATATTGTATTTATAACATATTGTATTTATAACATATTGTAAATAAATATGAATTTCACTGAGGACTCAGAAATTTTTTTTCCTTGAATTTTCCAGGTCGAATTGGGAAAATATTTTCAGGTGATTCAAATATTATAAAGACATATTAAAATCTTCCTGACCATCAAATAATTAAAAACAAATATACATGGACCTATATTATATTGATTTACATGTTTTATATATACTGAGGCCTACACACACATACACAATTGTGCCATCATTGCCTTTATAGCTGCAATGCTATAATTACATAAAAGCACAGGTAGAAATAAGTTTTTCTTTATGGGATATGAGGATCAATTTGGATAATCACTTGTGAAAAGTAAAGAATGGAAAAACTGACTGACTCTAATCATTAATAAAATAGCTCAAGTGAGATTTCTTAGAATGCCTTTCAGGTCTGATTAGAAATTTGAAATATTGCTGTGCATATCTATGGGCATGGCAATTCTTTTATTTTATTTTACTTTGAGTTCTGGGATACATGTGCTGAACCTGGAGGTTTGTTACATAAGTATACACATGCCATGGTGGTTTGCTGCACCCATCAACCCGTCATCTAGGTTTTAAGCTCCGCAGGTATTAGGTATTTGTCCTAATGCTCTCTCTCCCCTTTCCCCCATCCCCTGACAAGCCTTGGTGTGGGTGTGTGATGTTCCCCTTCCTGTGTCCATGTGTTCTCATTATTTAACTCCCACTTACGAGTGAGAACATATGGGCATGAGAATTCTTGAGGAGACATAAACACTAAGGAGGGTGTCAGAAGAGCAGTTTTCAGAGGGCAGGCAGTGCTGGTGGGTACCCAGCCACTATTTTATCCTGTCCCTTGGTTCTCTCTGAACACCAAAAAAACACAAGACTGATAACAACAATGGTGTCATAATCCCTTCTTCCCTGATGACCTCACTCCACAGTGCCCCGTTTGTCAGTTTTCCTAGCTCTGAAGCTTTGCATCAACAGCAAGTCTAACCGTGCAGACTCCCTTCTTCCTGCCTGTTGTCATAGCCAGGATTGGGGGACCCGCAGCTGCAGGTTGTTGGGGACCTACATCAGGTTTCTATGGCAACTGACTAATCTACAAGTGAGTGATGATGGGGCACTTCAGACACCAGAATTCCATTTTGAAAGATCTTTGTCACTCGTCTGTTCTGTGACATGAGTTAAAAATGCAGTATCACTCTTGATGAGTGAAAAATCATTACAGCCTAGTATAGTCTTGTACCCTTAGCAAGTAAGTGCACATGGTGCTTTTGGATATTGACTACTGTATATCCATCAGAGTTCTACCAAAGAAACAGAACATGTGTGTGTGTGTCTTTGCACCCTTGTTTAGAAATTTTAGTGCAATGAATTGGTATATGCCATGCGATTGTGGGGGTTGACTAGGCACATCTGAAATCTGCAGGGCAGGCCAGGAGGCAAGCAGGAGCTGATGGCACAGTCCACAGACCACATTTCTTCCTTAGGATAACCCCAATTTTGCTTTTCAGTCTTTTGATTGATTGGATGAAGTCCACCCAGATTATTGTGGGTGATTTCTTCTCAATCATCCAACCAATCTGTTGATTTAGTCAACAGACTGAGGTGTTAATCACAGCTACAAAATGCCCACAAAGCAACACCTATTGTAGTGTTTGATTGAATAATTTGATATTATTGCCTAGTCAAGATGACGTAAAACTAACCATAACACCAGTCATAAAATATTCTGAGGTCTATTTATTAGAATGTTTTTGGATTATTATCAAAATGCGTGACCATCATCAGCTCTGGATGATCATATATTAGGGACGGGAAGACTTGGCTTATATTTTTTCCGAGTCATATTGCTTCTGAAGATGGAGCAAAGGGTTACATTGCTTCTCTGATGAGACCACAGAAGTCTATGCACTCCAACCAGCCACCTTTTGTTTTGGACAAGAATTCCTGCACCACCTTCCAGCCTGAAGAATGGGAAGCAAAAATGCTCTTTAAACTTTGTCACATCCAACAGCTCCGCACCCCAAGTACAGCAAGAACTGTGTTTGTCTGTGGTCATGTGGGACCAGGGTCATATGAACTTATACCAATATGCAATAGAGAATGAAAATACTTACTAGAGAGGCAGAAATTGCCCATTAGCTGCTGAGCTAAAGTTGTTTGTGAGGAATGGATGAACAAAAAGTAGAAGAGGTTCATGGTACTTTACTTTTTGCTTTTGCTGTAACTGATTAAAGCTACCCTTCATGTAGTTGATGGCTAACCCAAGGACTCTGGTGTCAGACAGCCAGAGTTAGCACACTGACACCTCCACTTAACCTGTGTCAGCATAATGATCTGAAACATGGAAAGCATGAAAGCACAAACTTCAAGGGTAATTGTGAAACAGGCATGAGAAAATACAGGCAAAACTCTTCAAACAGTGTGAGACATACGGTAGGTAAGTGCTCACCCAGTGCTAGCTGGTAAGGCACTGTGCACATGTGGCATATGCTATGCCTTCAGAATACTCTTATAGGATTTTTCTATTTGAAGGAACTGAGCATCAGAGAGGTTATTAGCTTCCACAAAGTCACAGAGGTGGTAAGTAGAAGCATTTAAATAGCAAATAATTTCAAAGCTGAAGATCTAAATCACTAGGCTATGCTATTTTTCTAACAGAAGAGTTGAAATATCAGGAATAAATGGAAAATCAACAGAAATGAACAGAAAAAGTCTCTAATATAGTAATTTTGAGCCCCTATTTTTCAGTCTTTGATCATTACTATTATATACAATCTCTGTCCATCTTTTAACTGTGTGCACTAATAGACACACGGTCACTCTCTGGGGAAAGAATCTGTGCCATTAATTATTGCATCTCCAGTGCTATCTATGTATCTGGCTCATATTAAAGGCTTATTTAAAAGATGACTGACTATGATATATATGGTATATGCTTTTTTGTAGTAAACCAGAATATTAATAAAGATATCCTAAATATACTCTTTATTAGATAGTGCATAGCTTGTTTTCATCCTGTCAACAGGGAGCCCTGTGAAGTCCACTATCATGTGAAGGAGGGAAGATGGTGCCACGTTTGTAACAGGAGAGAAACTGGGATCAAACTCTCTTACAAGTGCAGATTTTCAAGCATGCTTCTTAAAAAAATTGAGTGATGAGATAAAAAGTTGGGAGTGACAGCAGTCAACCGATTAATACATAGATAGCTGAAATGCCACATAAACTCAGGAATGAAAGTGTAGGTTAAGAAAACCAAACACTCGGTTTCCTCAGCTCTCTATTTGGTTCTATTCAGACTAGGCAGTGGGCCTGCTGTTTACACTGTGACATCCTCAGTGGATGCAAGGCACAGGTCAACCTTCATTTTACATCTGCACTCTCTCCGAAAAGCATTAGAGTAAACTTGTGTTGAATGAATGAAAATCCAGGAGAACCATCTCACACAGTGGGAACAACAAGTAGAATGTCCCCGGAAAGATGAAGTGAAGAACTTGTAGTAACGTGAAAGACTTTGAGCAAGGTTGACATGGTCTGGTGGTCCCTGGTATTTGAAGGATGGGGGAACAGGAAACAGGTAGGATGGCAAAAGGAGGAAGAGAAAGGCACAAAGGAGAGACTAGGAAAACTGATACTGACTCAGAGCCAGATTCTGGAGATAACAGTTTCAGAGTCAACACAGATTGTAGAGGAGGCACAGTCTCATAAGGCCTTTTTGTTTTATGATACTTTTTGCAGAGCCACTGTGGCAGCCACAATACAGATGGGTGTCAATGAGGTATATACAAGTCTTCTCCTAAGACACCTGTGAACAAAGGGAGGCATAGGTGCAGATGTTGAAGTTGGGATATTGAATTATTGTATCACAGGCTGCGGGAGGGTAAATTGAAGTCCACATTGAAATGTGATTTCTAGCTGTATGTTACAGGGATATCTGTTTAATGTCGTAGGGAATTATTGAAAAAAAATGGAGAAATCAAAACAACAGAGTTCACAAAACTTGAAAAAATAGAAAACATTTCAAAATAGATTCAGGGCCTTATAAATTCATGGTCAACTAATCAGTGGACTGAATAAAAAGTTAGGCAACATGTAATGGGAATCAGTGTAATAACCAAAATTTGGGCCCAAAAAGTCAATAGCACAAACCCAAGAAGGAGATGCGGTGATTTTATGATCCCTATATAGCTGACCCTAAGTTCATGCATAAGAAGACAAAATAGTAATCTGAATGCAAAATTCCTGACTTGGACTTCAGCTCTTTTAAAGAAGTATAAAGTCCATCATAAGCAGCAAGAAAGCCGCTTAGGCCTATGGACTGTGTTGATCATCTCTGGAATTTGGAATTAATTTCTGTACCAATATCTTTTAGTCATGAAACACATTTATAGACTCTGGAGTCCAATATATAAGACCTTGAGTCCTGACTCTTTATTTATTATGATTTGTCTTTATCTTTGTTTCCTTCTATGTAAAATAGGAATAAGACAACATCACTCATGCTGTCTTTGTGAGTATTATAAATATGTTAAAGCACTTAACACACAGTAAACAGCCAATTGATGTTAGCAAGGATATGATTCAAGAGTAATATTGTCTTTTTCAAATATTTACACATTGCCATAATATGGGAGCTTAGATTGGGGCTCCCAAAGAGGGATCCTAGTCTGCCTTGAGGTCAATGTTAACTCATTGGCTGTGATCACACTCCATGCGATTCCCTCTTCCTCATAATCACACTGTTACCTAAAGTTGTAGGAAGGAAGAGATAAAAAACAAAACAAAACAAAAAAACAGAAACCAGTCAGTTGCTCTAGTTGAGCTAGAATAGAAGTAAACTATTCAATAGCATGTTTCCAGATGTATGCCACTGAAACCAGAATTTCATGGCCAGAATCAATCACGTCACTGGAGCTGAAAGTGACTATTGTCTATTAAGGGAAAGGGTGAAGATTAGGGACTTGGGTTCCCTGGGAGGGGATCCTGATTTGGATTCGCCAGTTTTTGCCTTAGTCTTTTCTTGAGCTCTTACTTTTTCTCTTCATGCATTGTGCTTGCATCTCTATGGGCACAAGAGGTTATCTAAGCTCTAAAACTTTCATGGAACATTTCTTTGGATCACTAAAAGGAAAAGCTGCTCAAGCATAAAAATGAGCCACCTCATAAAGTAGTGAGTTCTCTGTTTCTAAATGTGTGTGAATAGAGGCTGGATAATTACTCAGGCATCAGAAAGGAATATGTATGGGCAATAATAGTTAAAGAACTTTCCAGGATGGAATTCTATGATTCCAGTACATCAGTGAGCATTATGCTATCTACACTGATTCATGGCATTAGCATTTTAAAATTTGAATTGACAGAATATCATTTTTAAATATATTTAATATTGATATATAATCTTTCTATATTTTCAAAATAGCCATAGAGTTGTTTTCACTAGTTAAGCTATTGTATACTTTAACACATATTTTTACACTACCTCCAAGTAGACAGATCATTGGTAATCACAACTTTTATTTAAAACCATTGTTTAATTTTTTGGTCTACCTTAATAAAATTTTAAAGCAAATCACAGACATCATGTGACTTCACCCCTATATATATCCATATGCCTCTGTTTAAAGAAAAAAAGGTTGTTTTTTATGTAACCATAATGCCATACTTTTATCTTACAAAATGATCAATAATTCATAGATAAGACCTTGTACCCAGTTTATATTTAAATAACCTAGATTTTCTTAAAACTATAATTTGAGTTGATAATATATTAATGTACTCTAGTTTATTCAAACATTGCCCTATTGAAATAGTGAGATTGTTTTCAATTTCTTGCTTTTAAAAATAATGCCACAGAGAATATTCTTGTGCCTAAGCAATTTATTTTTGGCTAGGTAAAATTGGGATAGATTTTTAAAATTTTTACTATTTAGTCAAAAATTTGTGTGTCATTTTGCCAGATATGATCATTTTGTTTCCATGTGTCTACTATTTTGCATTGCCGCTACCAACCCATAGGTTGGCCCACTGCTCTTCCAGCTGAGTCTGGTGTCAAAACTTTCATGAGATGTCCGTTTAAATGTGTATTTTTCTTATTAAAATTGATGTTGAGCAATTTATTCACAACCTTGCTAAAACTGTTATCTTTTATTTATTTTTAAAATAATAGTCATCCTAACAGGTGTGAACTAGCTCATTGTGGTTTGAGGTTGCAGTTCCCTGATGATTAGTGATGCTGAGCACCGTTTCATAGACCGTTGGCCATTTGTCTGTCTTTTGTGGAGAAATGTCTATTCAAGTCTTTTCTCAATTTTTCATTGAGTTGTAGGAGTTCCCTATGTATGTTGGTTATTAACTTTTTATTGGATATGTGATTTGTGAATAATTTCTCACATTGCATAGGTTGTCTTTTCACTGTAGAGTGTTTTCTTTCCATGTAGATGTGTTTTACTTTAGTATAAGCCCCATTTGTCTATTGTTGCTTTTGTTTCTGGTGACTTTGGTGTCATATTCATGAAATTATTGACAAGACCAATGTCATGAAGTTTTGCTCCTATGTTTTCTTTGAGGAAATTTACAACTTCAGTTCTTACACTTAAATTTTAATCCATTTTGAGATTATTTTGGGTGTGGTGTAAGATAGGGGTACAACAGTTTGCTAGTTAGCAGATAGGAGCACAGCAACCAATTAACATTCTTTGGCATGTGGATGTCCAGTTATCCCAACATTATTTGTTGAAGATAGTCTTCTTTCCCCATTGTGTATTCTCGACACCCTTGTTGAAGATCAGTTGACTGTACATGTGTGGGTTTCTTTCTAGTTCATGCACTCTTGTATCCCCAAGCCTTCTTGTGTTACTCCTTTTTGTTGGAACACCACAAGCACTTTCTGACCACCTTTTGTCCATTTGGAAGATTTCCACTCATCCTGCAGCATCCATTCAGATATTAGTTCCTCCCAGAAGACTTCCTGACCCCCAATTCTGAGGAGACTGTTCTGCAATAACATCTACTTCATATACTACTGCATTATGCTTTGTGCAAACTACTCATTTAATTTCCATTAATACCATGGGGATAATGATTATGCCTGCATTGTTTGTTCTAGTGCCCAGAACATTATTCCATGCAGGATAAATGTTCCACCAACATGGGCAGAATGAAGATTTTCCATTACAATGCTATTTACAATAGTAAAAGATTGAAACTCATGTATATTTTCTAAGTTAAGAATATATACATATTATGGCACATGGATATGATGAAGTCCTACGCAATAATTGAAAAAGCATGTTTTGAAGCACTTTAATGACAAGATATTTTAAGAAAAACATAGGTTAAAAGGAATTTACAATATGTTCTCTCTTTTTTTTTTTTGAGACGGAGTCTCACTCTGTAGTCCAGGCTGGAGTGCAGTGGCACAAGCTCCACCTGCCGGGTTCACACCATTCTCCTGCCTCAGCCTGCCGAGTAGCTGGGACTACAGGAGCCAGCCACCATGCCGGGCTAATTTTTTTTTGTATTTTTGGTAGAGACGGAGTTTCACTGTGTTAGCCAGGATGGTCTCGATCTCCTGACCTCGTGATCTGCCTGCCTTGGCCTCCCAAAGTGCTGGGATTACAGGAGTGAGCCACCGCACCCGGCCTGTTCTCATTTTTATAATGAAGATAGCTAGTATTTTAGAGATTACATTTGCAAACATTTTGCTAAATCCTTTAAGCTAATTAGTCTGTTTAATTATGCTAGGTATTCTAGGTAAGTGAAGTGCATATTATTACTGTCCTCATTATAGAGTTGGGGGTAACCCAGGTAGAGAGTGATACATCAAAGTAGTTTTATACTTTTTTTTTCTTCAACATGTATTTTAAGTTCCAGGATACATGTGCAGGATGTGAAGGTTTGTTACACAGGTAAACGTGTGCCATGGTGGTTTGCTGCAAAGATCAACCCACTAACTAAGTGTTAAGCCCAGCATTCATTAGCTTTTCTTCCTGAAGCTCTCCATCCCTTCACCTGCCCCGATGTGCCCCAGTGTGTGTTGTTCCCCATCATGTGTCCACTTTTAAGTGGGAGCTGAATGTTATTATCATTCTAGTTAGCTGTTCCTCTAACGTTTTATCAAAGTTATCTAGAATGATTTATATATCTGTCCTTACTGGTGGATTAAAAACCAGGTTTTTTCTGACTTTAAAGTGCATACTTTAAAACTCTAGGAAGACAGATAAAACTATGAGTGTAGGAGGCGGGGCCAAGATGGCCGACTAGAAGCAGCAGTGATAGGAGGTTCCTGTTGAAAAGAATTATAATAGGTGTGAATCCTGTGCAGGTGACTGAGGTATCCAGGTTCTCTCGTCAGAACTGAGTAGGTCGCTGGCATGACCCACAGAGAAGAAGGAAGAGCAGTGTGGTGCGGGCGCTCATCTAACAGACACATGGGGTAGGGTGGGGCAGGGGAGCCCCCACCCCTCTAGCCAAGGGAGGTGGTGAGTGAGCATGCTACCCAGCTGGGAAACTGCTTTTCCCGTGGAACTGTGCAACCCATGGATCCTAAGATCCCACTGGCGAACCCACCTCACTGGGCCTAGGTTTCCAACCCTGGAGCTGCACAGATTCTCAACAGCCTCTCAGCTAGAACCTGGTTAATCCTCCGAGTTCCTGGAGGGAGGGGCAACCAGCACCACAGCTGTGGCTACCAGCTGACTAAGCCATTTGAGCTCCTGTGGGAGGGGCAGCAGCCAGCACTGGGACTGATAGCTGCCTGACACGCTAAGTGCCCTAGGCATAGGAACCATGGTGGCAGCCATCTCCATAGCTCCAGGCTGTGCTTTTTCTCTGATGGTGCCAGGGAGGCTAGACACTTGGTCCCAAGAGGTGTCTCCGACAGCCCAACACACCTGCTGTGGCAGACTGTGACTAGAGCACCTCTTTAGGCCTGATCCTGACCCATTCCTCCTCGCTGTGTGGGGCCTCCCTGCAGGAACTCCAACAACTCCAGCCAGGGGCTCAGGGACAGAAGTCTAATCTCCCTGGGCCTGAGCCTCTAGGGGAAGGGGTGGCCAGACTCTGTGGACCAGCTGACTTAGCCTTTCCTCCTACTAGTTCTCAGGAATCCAGGCAGCCCAGAAGAGTGGGTTTTCCCCCAGTGAAGCACACCCTGTCCACCAAGGGACAATCAAAGTGCTTGGTTAAATGATCCTGTTCCCCATGACACTCAACTGGTTGAGACCCCCCAACAGGGATTGTCAGGCACTTTATATAGAAGCCATCCTACTGACATCAGGTTGGTGCTCCTCGAGGTCAGAGATCCCAGAGGAATGAGCAGGCACCCATCTTTGCTGTTCTGTAGCCTCCTTAAGTGACATCTCCAGGTGAAGGAGCGAACCAGATGAGTAGGGCCTGAAGTGGACCCCCAGAAAACTGCAGCAACCCTACAGAACAGGGACCTGACCATTGAAAGAAAAACAAACAGAAAGCAACAACAGCATCAAAAACAATAAAAAAGTACCCACAAAAACCCCATCCACAGTTCAGCAGCCTCAAAGATTGAAATTAGACAAACTCATGAAGATGAGAAAGAATCAACAAAAAGAAAACACTGAAAATCCAACTGGCCAGAATGCCTTTTCTCCTCCAAATGATCGCAGCACTTCTCCAGCAAGGGCACAGAACTGGACAGAGGATGAGATGGACGAATTGACAGAAGTAGGCTTCAGAAGATGGGTAATAACAAACACTGCTGAGCTAAAGGAGCATGTTCTAACCCAATGCAAAGAAGCTAAGAACCTTGATAAAACATTAGAGGAGCAGCTAACTAGAATAACCAGTTTAGAGAGGAATGTAAATTACCTGATGGAGCTGAAAAACACAGCACGAGAACTTTGTGAAGCATATAGAAGTATCAATAACTGAATCGACCAAGCAGGAGAAAGGATATCAGAGATTGAAGAACACCTTGCTGGAATAAGGCATGCAGACAAGATTAGAGAAAAAATAATGAAAAGGAATGAACAAAGCAGCCGAAAAATATGGGACTAGGTAAAAAGACTGAATCTACGATTGATTAGAGTACCTGAAGGAGACAGGGAGAATGGAAAAAGCTAGAAAATACACTTCGGGATATTATCTAGGAGAACTTCCCTAACTTAGCAAGAGAGACCAACATTCAAATTCAGGAAACACAGAGAAAACCACCAAGAAACTCCATAAGAAGATCAACCTGAAGACACATAATCATCAGATTCTCCAAGGTCCAAATGAAGGAAAAAATGTTAATGGCAGACGGAGAGAAAGGTTGGGTTATCCACAAAAGGAAGCCCATCAGACAAACAGCAGACCACTCAACAGAAAACCTACAAGCCAGAAGAGAGTGGGGGGCAATATTCAACATTCTTAAAGAAAATAATTTTCAACCCATAATTTCATATCCAGCCAAACTGAACTTCGTAAGTGAAGGAGTAATAAAATCCCTCCCAGACTAGAAAATGTTGAGGGATTTCGTCACCACCAGGCCTGCCTTGCAAGAGCTCCTAAAGGAAGCACTAAATATGGAAAGAAAAACCAGTACCAGTTATTGCAAAAACACACGAAAACATAAACACCAATTACACTATGAAGAAACTGCATCCTCTAGCGTGCAAAATAACAAGATAGCATTATGATGTCAGGATCAAATTCACAGATAACAACACTAACCTAAAATATAAGTGGGCTAAATGCCCCAATTAAAAGACAGATACTGGCAAATTGGGTAGAGTCAAGATTTACTGATGTGCTATATTCAGGAGGTCTATCTCATGTGGAAAGACACACATAAGCTCAAAATAAAAGGGTGGAGGAAAATTTACCAAGCAAATGGAAAGCAGGGGGTGCAATCCTAGTCCCTGACAAAACAGACTTTAAACCAACAAAGGTAAAAAAAGACAAGGGCATTACATAATGGTAAAGGGATCAATTCAACAAGAAGAGCTAACTATCCTAAATATATATACACCCAATACAGGCGCATCCAGATTAAATAAAACAAGTTCTTAGAGACCTAAAAAGAGACTTAGACTCTCACACAAAAATAGTGGGAGATTTTAACACCCCACTGTCAATATTAGACAGATTAATGAGACAGAAAGTTAACAAGGATATTTAGGACTTGAACTCAGCTTTGGATTAAGTGGACTTAATAGACACCTACAAAACTCTCTACCCCAAATCAACAGAATATACACTCTTCTCAGTGCCACATGACATTTATTCTAATATTGGCCTTATAATTGGAAGTAAAACATTCCTCAGCAAATGCAAAAGAACGAAAATCATGACAAGCAGTCTCTCAGACCACAGTGCAATCAAATTAGAACTCAGGATTAAGAAACTCACTCAAAACCACACAATGACATGGAAACTGAACAACCTGCTCCTAAATGACTCCTGGATAAATAATGAAATTAAGTCAGAAATCAAGAAATTCTTTGAAACCAATGAGAATAAAGAGGCAATGTACTATTATCTCTGGGACACAGCCAAAGCAGTGTTAAGAGGGAAATTTATAGCACTAAATGCACACATTAGAAAGCTAGAAAGACCTCAAATCAACACCCTAACATCACAATTAAAAGAGTTATAGAAGCAAGAGCAAACAAATCCAAAAGCTAGCAGAAAACCAAAAATAACTAAGACCAGAGGAGAATTGAAGGCAATAGAAACACAAAAAAATTAGTGAATCCAGAAGCTGATTTTTTTGGAAAAAATTACTAAAATAGATAGGCCTTTAGCTAGACTAATAAAGAAGAAAAGAAAGAAGCATCAAATACACACAACAAAAAATGGTAAAGGGGATATCACCACTGACCCCAAAGAAATACAAACTACCGTCAGCGAATACTATAAGCACCTCTATGCAACTAGAAAATCTAGAAGAAATGGATAAATTTTGGACACATACACCCTGCAAAGACTAACCCAGGAAGAAGTCTAATGCCTGAATAGACCAATAACAAATTCCGGAATTGAGGCAGTAATTAATAGCCTACTCACCAAAAAAAGCCCAGGACCAGATGAATTCACAGCCAAAGTCTACCAGAGGTACAAAGAGGCACTGTTAACATTCCTTCTGAAACTATTCCAAACAATTGAAAAGGAGGGACTCCTCCTTAACTCACTTTATTAGGCCAGCATCATCCTGATACCAAAACCCGGCAGAGACACAACAACAACAACAAAAACTTCAGGCCAACATCTCTGATGAACATTGATGTGAAAATTCTCAATAAAATACTGGCAAACTGAATCCAGCAACATGTCAAAAAACTTACCACCACAATCAAGTTAACTTCATCCCTGGGATGCAAGGCTGGTTCAACATATGCAAATCAATAAACGTAATCCATCACATAAACAGAACCAATGACAAAAATCACATGATTATCTCAATAGATGCAGAAAAGGCCTTTGATAAAATGCAACATCCCTTCATGTTAACAACTCTCAATAAACTAGGTATTGGTGGAACGTATCTCAAAATAATAAGAGCTATTTATTACAAACCCACAGCCAATATTATATTGAATGGGCAAAAGCTGGAAGCATTCCAAACCGGTACAAGACAAGAATCCCTTCTCTAACCACGCCTATTCAACATAGTATTGGAAGTTCTGGCTAGGTGAATCAGGCAAGAGAAATAAATAACGGGTATTCAAATAGGAAGAGAAGAAGTCAAACTGTCTCTGTTAGCAGATGACATGATTCTATATTTAGAAAACCCCACCGTCTCAGTCCAAAGCTCCTTAACCTGATAGGCCACTTAAGCAAAGTCTCAGGATACAAAACCAATGTGTAAAAATCCAGAACTCATAAACATCATGCTTTATTTTACTGAGCTAGAAAGAGCAGAGGTACAGGGAACTCAAGAAATGAGGTACAAGGTTGTGATGAGCATGTAAGTGTTTAGCAGTTCCTGTTTTCATAATTTTAAACATAAGGAAACATAACTAAAAAGTCTAGAGCATTCTAGAAATTACAAAGCACTTTCACTTGGATGGTATCAAAATCAGAATAGGAACCTAGATAATCAGGTTCATTGTCTAAAGACCTAACAGAATCAGCAAAGTTCTGTCTAGGATGACTTGAACATTAAGGCATCCTTTAAAAAACATCTGCAGGTTCTGACAAAGGGCTAATATCCAGAACCTGCAGATGTTTTTTAAAGGATGCCTTAATGTTCAAGTCATCCTCGACAGAACCTTGCTGATTCTGTTAGGTCTTTAGACAATGAACCTGATTATCTAGGTTCCTGTGTCCTTTGTAGGGACATGGATACAGCTGGAAACCATCATTCTTAGCAAACTATCACAAGAACAGAAAACCAAAGACCGCATGTTCTCACTCATAGGTGGGAACTGAACAATGAGATCACTTGGACTCGGAAAGGGGAAAATCACACACTGGGGCCTATGATGGGGAGGGGGGCGGGGGAGGGATTGCATTGGGAGTTATACCTGATGTAAATGACGAGTTGATCGGTGCTGACGAGTTGATGGGTGCAGCACACCAACATGGCACAAGTATACATATGTAACAAACCTGCACGTTATGCACATGTACCCTAGAACTTAAAGTATAATAATAATAATTAATTAATTAATTAATTTTAAAAAAATCTGCAAGAATACACAGGAGAAAGTTTTTAAGACCTTGGATTAGGCAAAGGGATTTTAGATATGACACCAAAAGCATGAGCCCCAAAATAAAAAATTGTTAAATAGGGCTTTTTTTAAAAAAAATCTTTTACTCTTTGAAAGACAGTGTTAAGAGAATAAAACAACAAGTACATTAAACAAGTATATTAAAGTAATTTATTTTCAAATCACATATCTGACAAATGACTTGTATCCAGAATATGAAAAAAAAAAAACCTCTCAAAACTCAACATTTAAAAAAATCATCGAATTTTTAAAATGGACAAAGTTTTTTTTCTTTTCAAATGCTTCACCAGAGAAAATATACAAATGGGGCTGGATGCGGTGGCTCACGCCTGTAATTCCAGCTCTTTGGGAAGCCAAGGCGGATGGATTGCCCAAGCTCAGGAGTTCAAGATCAGCCTGGGCAACATGGTAAAACCCTGTCTCTATAAAAATATAAAAAATTAGGCGGGCATGGAGGCATGCACCTGTAGTCCCAAATACTCGAGAGGCTGAGGCAGGAGAATTGCTTGAACCCGGGAGGCAGAGGTTACAGTTAGCTGAGATTGCACCACTGCAATCTCATATATATATTTGTGTATATATAAATATATATATATATTTATATATATATATATTTGTGTATATATATGGAAAATAACCTTAGTGTCATTAGTCATTAGGACAAAGAGAAAATTAAAACCACAATGCAATACAACATACATCTATTTGAATAGCTGAAACCGATAGAACTAACAGCTATAAGTCTGGCAATGATGCAGAGCAACTGGAACTTTCACACTTGCTAGTGGGAATGTAAAATGTCATAGCCACTTTGAAAACAGTTTGGCTGTTTCCTCTAAAGTTAAACATACATTTACCATATGATCCAACAATCCCACTCCTGTTTATAAAAGAGAAATAAGAACTTAGGTTTACCAAAACAGCTGTAAGTTAATGTTTTAAAATGCTTTATTCATAACTGCTAAAACTTGAAAACAACCAAAATGTCCCTCAATTAGTGAAACAATTGCACATACATTCAGTGCAACACTGCTCAGCAATGAAAAGGAACTACTGATATGTATGACAACATGAATGATCTCAAATCCATTATG
Source organism: Macaca nemestrina (assembly GCF_043159975.1). Lineage (NCBI taxonomy): Eukaryota > Metazoa > Chordata > Mammalia > Primates > Cercopithecidae > Macaca > Macaca nemestrina. Next base: position 93,785,433 of record NC_092131.1, read on the forward strand.
GTAAGTGCAAGAAATCCCATTCAAAGACTATGCACTCTATGATTTCATTTATAGGACATTCTGGAAAAGGCCATGGGAAAAGACTTCAAAACCAAAAAGAGATATCATCTAACACCAGTCGGAATGGCGATTACTAAAAAGTCCAGAAACAATAGATGCTGGCGAGGCTGTGGAGAACTAGGAATGCTTTTATACTGTTGGTGGGAATGTAAATTAGTTCAAACATTGTGAAAGACAGTGTGGCAATTCCTCAAGGATCTAGAAGTAGAAGTACCATTTGACCCAGCAATCCCATTACTGGGTATATACCCAAAGGAATATAAATCATTCTACTATAAAGAAACATGCACATGTATGTTTATTGCAGCACTATTTATGATAGCAAAGACATGGAACCAACCCAAATGCCCATCAATGATAGACTGGATAAAGAAAATGTACTACATATACACCATGGAATCTATGCAGCCATAAAAAGGAACTAGATCATGTCTTTTGCAGGGACATGGATGAAGCTGGAAGCCATCATCCTCAGCAAACTAACACAGGAACAGAAAACCAAACACTGCATGTTCTCACTCATAAGTGGGAGTTGAGCAATAAGAACACATGGACACAGGGAGGGGAGCAAGATACACTGAGGCCTGTTGGGGTGTGGGGGCGCGAGGGGAGGGTCCCTAGAGGACAAGTCAATAGGTGCAGCAAACCACGATGGCACACGTATACCTATGTAACAAATCTGCACATTTTGCACATGTATCCTGGAACTTAAAGTAAAATAATAAAAAATAAAGAACTGTAAGTGCATACACATGTGTGTGCATGCAGACACACACACACACACACACAGTGTCAAATACAATGTTTTCCTATGTATACCACAGTGGGTGGGAGCGTAGCAACCAGTTAATAGTTCCTACATCTAGATAAGAGAAATATAAGAGACTACAACTTTGATTTTCTCTCCCTCTTACCTTTCCCATAGAAAGCATGCATTATTTAAAAAGGAATTAAAATAGTACTTTTAAAGAGAAATCTTTCGTTATTAATCCTCTAATTCACATGACTTCTCTAGCTCATTTGCAGACATACAAAGGAGGCCTTTGGAATACAAAGGTAAGACTCCCATTTCCTCATGTGTTTCATTGGTTTGTGGACACATCTATTCTCTGATCATAAGCATGTGAATTACAAGCATCTAAATCATCTGCACAATACAGACCTTGTCCCTGCATATAATACTGGGCAAGCTGTTGCTATATGGACAGCTTTTGAGTCTCATTCAAATGGCCAGAGCCAAATATTTGTTTCTAAGTATGGGAAATGAGATCTTTTTCATTTGAGTTTTTCATTCATTTACAATAATTTGACCAAATATTTTTGAACACTTTCTACACACCAAAAACCATCCAAACATCTGGGGAATCTGGAGATGTAAGACAGATTTCTGCCTTGGGGAGAGGGAACTCACAATAGGGTTGGGAAGAAAGTCATAAAAGCAGAGATGAAAACAAGGTAATGATTGGTGTGGAGGAGATATGAGTAGAAGAATGGAGTGTATGGGAGCAGGGTTCTCATCTCAGACATTGGCATAAGCTTTGGGGACTTGCTAGTGACTGAGGTCCCCAACTTGTATGCAACATCAGCACTTTCAGAGTGCCTTCAATGAGATTCATATTTCATTTCAGATGATCTTCTCAACATATTCCTCAGTTAACATTGCGCGGATGGCTGCCTTCTCCTCTCTTGAAAATATGCAAATTGACAACACATTTGTAGGTCTCACTGGTTTGTATCAGAGTTGGCGTAGAGGTCAGTTTTTACCTGCTCCTCTTTCTTGCTCATGGCCCTTTGGACCTTTTGCAGACTTAATTGTGTCCAGCTGGGTCTGCTTTGCCTTTTCTCCAAATAGGACAAAGGAATACTTACCCTGGCCCCTTTTTCAAAGGTTTTACCTTTTCCCTTTGGATTTGTGGGTCAGCAAACCACACCTTCCTTGACTCAGCTCCCAAATTACCTTAATCGCCAATAGCATTGAAAGGGTGACCTCCACCCTGCCCTGGCTTCTTTGGTGCCTTTAAATCACACTTGGAGTCATTTAAAACAGTATCAGCAAGCTGTGGTCAATTCCTGACACCAGCTGGAATTCAAACCTTTCATTCCTTACTGGACCAAAGTGTGATTTATAATTAAAAGAGTTCTTTGTCTTCCACTCTCAAACATTTTTTTTTAATGCCCTCTCTCTCTCTCTCTCTCTTCTCTCTTTCTCTCTCTCTCTCTCTTCCATGCATCTATTGACTTCAAAATCTAGGGTTTCAGTCCCACACTAAATAGTTCTATTGTCACCTCAAAACCTCCGTTTCTTCACTTGTAGTGTAAATAACCATTTATATTTGAGGGAAGAAACAGAGACAGTGATGTATAATTTTAAGAGTAACAGACACTAAAAATAAAGGTAAAAGGATGAAGAGTACTGGTGGGTGGTTAGTTTCAGGTCTAAAGGTCAGGGAAGGACACTCTGAGGAGGAGACATTTGGCAAGACACCAAAGAGAGTGAGGGAGTCAGAAAGGAAAATATCCAGAGAAAGAGCGTTCCAGGCACAGAGGATAGCAAGTATATGTGACTTGACTACGGGAAGCTTGTTTGGTGTGCTCAACGGACAGCAAGCCAAGAAGTGTGGCTCAAAGGCAGGAGTGAAGGGGAGAAGTAACCAGATCACATGTCACAGTGGCGTACAGCCAAGAGGATGGTTTTGGATTTGGAGATTAAAAGCCATTAAAGTATTTTTAGCAGAAGTTGGGGGAAACATAATTATATTTTCTTTGTTGTTGTTGTTTTCTTTTCTTTTTTTTCTTTTTGCTGATATAGGGTGTCGCTCTGTCACTCAGGATGAAGTGCAGTGGCATGATCTGGGCTCACTGCAACCTCCCACTCCCTGGGCTCAAGGAATCCTCCCACCTCAGCCCCCTGAGTAGCAGCACCACCACGCCCAGCTAACTTTTAGTAGTTTTTGGTAGAGACAGGGTTTTGTCGTGTTGCTTAGGTTGTTCTCAAACTAACTCGTGGGCTCAAGTGATCTGTCCACTCGGATTGACATGGGCTTGAATGGGGTCCTTGTCATGACAACCTGAAACAGTTTAATTCAGAACAGGGGTGCAAGAGGAAGAAATAATAAAAAACTATGAGTGTTTTGTCTTGATCAATGGAGTGAATGGGTTTGCCATTTACTGAAATAGGTAAAACTAAAGGAAGGTTCATAGAGGGGTGCAAATCAAGAGGTTGGTTTCAAATACCTTAAATGTGATAAGATTAACAGATGCCCGATTGGAAATTTTGAGAAGGGAAATACATATGCAAGTTCAGCTTAGGGGGTGATGGTGGAGATCAAAATTTGAATTTTAGTGTGTATACCAAATGCTGTGAGGCCATCTGGTAAGACAGGGGCTCAGAACTTGAACTCGCCATACAGGCTTATTGATAACTGCGGTATGTGTTTCAAATGAAGTGGTGGAAACAAGCCCAATCTACTCCAGAGGAAATCTGGGTATAAACAGGAAGTATGGACAACTAACCTGAGAAATAGTGAGATAAAAGAGGAGTCAGAAAATGATGCCCATTCACAGGACAAAAGTTTACTATATTAAAAAATAGGTGATATGAAAATACAATGTAATATTGTAATAATAAGTAAAAATGTCTGATAACATTTTTCAGACATTCTGATCACAGGTAGATAAAAATATGCAAAGAAAAGACTCCAGAAGAAAATACTTCCCAAGTATCAATGGTGGTTTTTAAAAATTTTATAGTAGCATTATAGATGATCTAAAAAAGTCTTTTTTTGTATATATCTTATCATGCATATACACTGCTTTCAATTTTTACTACTTTTTAGTAAAATTCATGAATCCATCTCCCTTTTTATATTTAAATTATTGCAGTTAAATTTAATTTGGTCAATAGGTATAGTCCTCCCTGAAAATATATTCCAGGATTCTCCCCAGATATTCTCATTATGATGGATTCGGGGAGTATTCAGTTCAGAATTTATTCAATATTTATATCCTATATCTGAGCAAACTTTTCTTTTCTGTGCTCACCTCACTTCTTTCATAGGCATTTTACCCCTTAGCTTATTGTGGAATAAATTTCACAAGTGATAAAATCTTGATAGGGCTTTATATATTTATTTGTTTAAAATAATTCTTGTATATTCACTCTTCCATTTTTATTTTTGAGTACATTCTCTTATGGTTATTTCAGAGAAGTTCTATAAATTGTAAGGTCTCCATGTCTGAAAGAAACTTTATTATCCCCTTCAGTCTCCAATGATAGTTTGGCTGGTTTGACTGAGTATAGCATGCTAGGTTTGAAATACTCTTTCTCAGAACTTTGATGTCACTTTGCTGGGTTTCTTTACTCCATACTGCTAAGGAGAGATCTCGTGTCAGTCTGACCTCCCTTTCCTTCTAGATAATCTTTCTTTTTCTTCTGGCATCTAAGATTACTTCTTTCAGTATTAGTTTTATAAAACTTGATTTTATTGTTGTCTCAATGTGAGTTTTTGGTTAGCTTGTGGTTAAATTTTGGCCACTCAGTACCATGTACTTATTCAACTTGAGGATAGATGATATTTGTTTATGTATATATTTATTATGTAACATTTCTGGGATATTTATTACTACCTTTTTTCAATTTTTTCTTCTCTTCCACTCTGTTGTCACTCCATATACAAATGACTTTAAATAGACATTAGAAAATTTGGATCTCTTTAAAATATTTAGACCTCATTTTACACATTTGTTTCCCTTTAACTCTTTGTGCTGTGTTCTACAAATGTCTCCCAATTTGACCTTCTGGCTCTTCAATTTGCCCTTCATTTTGTCTAATTTGCTATTCTGTGTTTGTAATGTGCTTATTTATACATGTACAACAATTATTGCAGGACTAACTTTTCCTCCCCAAATCTCTGTTTTGTTTTTTTCACTACTACTGGTACTTGTTTCCTCACATATATTCTTTTTATTTTTTTAATGACAATCATAATATCCCCTGTAGCTCCTATTTTAAGATTTTTAAAAAATATTTGCTCTATTACCTTTATTATCCTGGGTATAAGTTATTCTTAATTTTGGATTTTTTATTTCTCTTTCATGAAAATCACCTCTCTCAAATGTTTGGTAAATCTTGATTCTATACTCAGCTTCTGGGATTGACTTCTGCATATTTCCTGGTCTATGGCAAATACCCATTCTGGGGAAACCATAGCTTATAGCTAAGGCTGGTCAACTGTCTTCTCTAGGTGACAACTCATGGCTTTATTTTCATTGTGACTGCTTATTTTTTTCAAATTTGTGTAATATTAGTGTGTTTTCCTATCCAGTTTATTATTAGCAAATTTCATATATCTAGTTTATATCTTCTTACTAATGTTATGAATCAACTCTTAGTAAATTAAAACCTTAAAGAGCTGGACATACTCTTGGCAGGAGGTGGTCTCATCATGGGTTGATTGCTTCCAGCATTTGTTTAGGTACTTCTGGAATTTTGGTGGCCTTTATCTCATGATGTCCAGATGGATGCCTCAATCTAGTCTTCCCTTCTGCCCACCAGTATCCTCCACAGGAAACAACAGAGTAAGGACATAGCAAGACTCTTCTTCCCATAAACTTCTTCTCAGACTTCCACTCACAGGTCACTGGCCAGAATATATGGACATATGGATTCCTAACTTTAAGAGAAACAAAAAAATGAGTATCATCAGCTAAAAGAGAATGGGGTTATACTGACTGGCTGAGGACAAGCATGCTTCAGCCACTAGGTCTGGGCAAATTGGACACTTCCAAACTGCATCATGAAAATGTTCTTAAGAAAAAGATAGGGTATGTGGATTCTGGATAAGCAAAGTATCTGCCAGCCTGAAATCCTTATCTAGTTTCCTAAAATCCTAGATTAGAAAATTCAGGCCGGGCGCGGTGGCTCAAGCCTGTAATCCCAGCACTTTGGGAGGCCGAGACGGGTGGATCACGAGGTCAGGAGATCGAGACCATCCTGGCGAACACAGTGAAACCCCGTCTATACTAAAACTACACAAAACTAGCTGGGCGAGGTGGCGGGCGCCTGTAGTCCCAGCTACTCGGGAGGCTGAGGCAGGAGAATGGCGTAAACCTGGGAGGCGGAGCTTGCAGTGAGCTGAGATCCGGCCACTGCACTCCAGCCTGGGCGACAGAGCGAGACTCCGTCTCAAACAAACAAACAAACAAACAAAAGAAAATTCAAATGACTTCACTTGTATGATTATTGTCTCGGCTATATGCTTCAGAAGAAAATAAAAGTATGCTCATAACATTCATTTTAAATCTATCAGCATGACTGTACATTTCTTAACTTCATGTAATATTCATTTTTATTTGGCAGAGGAAAAGGAAAAAAAAGTCTTTGATTACATGGAGAATGATTGTCATAATAAGCGTTCTATAAATGGAGAAATTCGACTCTACCCTTAAGCCTGCCTCCCTTTCCAAAAACAATGGAAAATAAAACAACAACATTTATTTCTAAACATTGGAAGATATAATGTTGATAAGGGTGTGCTGAAACAGATACATTCACAAATTGATGGTGTTGGTGCTATTATAAAAAGTTTTTAAGAAATCAGCTTGGAATTATAAAGTAAAAGCTTCAATTGATGTATTTTGATTCAATAATGTCCTTATTAGGACTTTATGATTAGAAAACTTGAAATCCAGACAAAGTCTTATGCATAAAGATAAAAATTATAAAAATGAGGCATCTACAAATTGGAATAATATAAAGTTTTAAAATTATACATATAGAAAATTTTAAAGACATAGGCTGTTTTCATAACTAGCAAGTGAAAAATCCAGATATAAAATTATTTATAAAGTATCACCTCATTATGTAAAAGATAATTTGGAGAAACTAAATCCACAATTCTACATCATTTCTCTCTAGTAATTTCTGTTGGTTTATCTGTATTTTTGTGCTGGTTCTAACATTTCTACCTTAAAGAGAGATGGCTTTGACAAACTATAAAAGCCAAATACTAATAGCAACCCCAATATCTGTGGCTTTCCCTTGTGAACCATATTACGTACTGTAAAATCCTCCCACATTTATTTGGTTCTCCCAACACTGTGAGTATGAAGAGGCAAGCATAGTTTCTCCATATACAGTTAAAGAATGTGAGGTTCTTGAGTTAATTTTTGTATATAGTGTAAGGAAGGAACCCGGTTTCAGCTTTCTACATATGGCTGGCCAGTTTTCCCAGCACCATTTATTAAATAGGGAATCATTTCCCCATTGCTTGTTTTTGTCAGGTTTGTCAAAGATCAGATGGTTGTAGATGTGTGGTGTTATTTCTGAGGCCTCTGTTCTGTTCCATTGGTCTATATGTCTGTTTTGGTACCAGTACCATGCTATTTTGGTTACTGTAGCCTTGTAGTATAGTTTGAAGTAAGGTAGTGTGATGCCTCTAGTTTTGTTCTTTTTGCTTAGGTTTGTCTTGGCTATGTGGGCTCTTTTTTGATTCCTTATGAACTTTAAAGTAGTTTTTTCCAATTCTGTGAAGAAAGTGGTATGGGCAAATGGGCAGTGGATGGGCAAAGACTTCATGACTAAAACACCAAAAGCAATGGCAACAAAAGCCAAAATTGACAAATGGGATCTAATTAAACTAAAGAGCTTCTGCACAGCAAAAGAAACTACCATCAGAGTGAACAGGCAACCTACAGAATGGGAGAAAATTTTTGCAACCCACTCATCTGACAAAGGGCTAATATCCAGAATCTACAAAGAACTTAAACAAATTTACAAGAAAAAACCAACCCCATCAAAAAGTGGGCAAAGGATATGAACAGACACTTCTCAAAAGATGACATTTATGCAGTCAACATACAGATGAAAAAATGCTCATCATCACTGGTCATTAGAGAAAAGCAAATCAAAACCGCAATGAGATATCGTCTCATGCCAGTTAGAATGGAAATCATTAAAAAGTCAGAAAACAACAGATGCTGGAGGAGATGTGGATAAATAGGAATGCTTTTACACTGTTGGTGAGAGTGTAAATTAGTTCAACCATTGTGGAAGACAGTATGGCAATTCCTCAAGGATATAGAACTAGAAACACCATTTGACTCAGCGATCCTATTACTGGGTATATACTCAAAGGATTATAAATCATGCTACTATAGAGACACATGCACACGTATGTTTATTGTGGCACTATTCACAAGAGCAGACTTGGAACCAACCCAAATGTCCATCAGTGATAGACTGGATTAAGAAAATGTGGCACATATACACCCTGGAATACTATGCAGCCATAAAAAAGGACGAGTTCATGTCCTTTGCAGGGACCTGGATGAAACTGGAAACCATCATTCTAAGCAAACTATCGTAAGGACAGAAAAACCAAACACTGCATGTTCTCATTGACAGATGGGAGTTGAACAATGAGAACACATGGACATGGGGTGGGGAATATCACACACTGGGGCTTGTCCGGGGGTGCTGGGGGGCTGGGGGAGGGATAGCATTAGGAGAAATACCTAATGTAAAGGAAGAGTTGATGGGTGCAGCAAACCAACATGGCGCATGTATACCTATGTAACAAACCTGCACGTTGTGCACACGTACCCTAGAACTTAAAGTATAAAAAAAGAATAAGAAAAATAATGTGAGGTTCAATTGTTCTAGTCATGGTGAGTGACTTCCCGAAGGTCGTCTAGCTTGTAAGTGGTGGGACCTCAATGCTTGATTCTTGGTTTCTAGTTCAATGTTTATTCCACTCATCAAGATGTTTCTTTCCTTTGTATGCAGTGCCTAATTTCTATCTTGAAGAACTCATTGTAGATTACTTGGATTTGATAAATCATCTGAATTCCACTTCTGGGCTCTGAGTAAACACTCCTAAATAATTCCAGGAGCCCTTCCAGTAACAGCTGAGAAAGATGAGATTTTCTGTGACAAAATAGCACAGATAATATGGCGTGGGTCCACAGTACCAGGTTTACAATCAATACAGAGGAACACTCCGGGTCGGTGCCCACCCTGAAACCCATTGTGAAGTCATTTGGCAGTTTGGAGAAAAGTAAACTATAGCAGGTCAGAAACACTTTCTTTCTGTCACCATGACCTAAACATCTGTGTGCTCTATTCTCTCTAAATTGGGCAAAAATTCTCTTCATCTGGCATTCTGGGATGGCATGAGAATTAATCATACTTTTTACTTAAAATTTCTTCTTCAAAACAAAAACACCTGTGCATGCAATTAAATATAAGGTTATGAAAGCAATTGTTTCCGCTTAGTCTTATGATTTAATGACTACCTTATTAGCACATGTCCTCTGGGACTACTAGCCCTGTGTAATACATTAATTCAAGAAAATAAAACTATAATAACTATTGTTATATGGCCATGAATTATAGAAAAATGCCCCACAGAATCATGATTAGAAAAATCTCTTGCTATATTTCATAAAACAAGGAAAAGATAGAAATACAAATAACCAGCAATCATTCTGAATATTGTTAATTTTCACTACTTTAACTTGAAAATATTTTTAAAAATAAGTGTCTCATCCCCACTTCTTTTGAGTCAATGGGAAGGTTAGTCTGTCTTTCACAGCAGGGCTGTTAGTAAAAATTCTCAGTGATCTGGCACTTTCAGCATATTTTTCAATCCCAAAACTAATGTAAATTTCATATGTCTACCAACTTTCTTGTGTCCTTGCCCAGATGCCCACATGGGATCCCCCTAAGCACCCTTCATGCACCAACATAAACATTGATTTCTCCCTGGAAATTTCTCTGATCTTCCCTTGATCATACGACCTAGTACTTAACAAACAGCTCATGTAGTGCAATTATCTCATAGTATTATAGTTAATTGCACACACAACTGGTTTTCCTACTGATCTTGAATTCTTTGGTAGCATGGACACTATTTGGGAGCCCTTATTGCTATGAAAGTTAAAAGAAATTAAAAATTATTATTGAGTAAAAATGAATTCAAAGACCCAGTATCTCATACTCTGGTGGGCTCCTCAAAGGGTTTTCTCTCATGAAACATGAGAATATATTAAATAAAAAGATTTCAAAATATAGACATGAATGTGATCAGAGTTTTTTTCTATATTCAAAGGACACAAAATGGAAATTGATTCAGATTGTTCATTCCAAGTTATGAACCTTTACATTTTAAGAGCAAGCAATGTAATTTTTGTTCTTCAAAAAGTCTGAAGACAACTTAGTCTTTATGAGCTAGTGACTACTTCAGAAAACCTCAATAATGCATAATGTACACATAGTTTCATCTGCCTATCGAGAGGATTATGACCTAATAGTGGTTCTTAGTGTTAGTTGCAGATTGGAATCACCTGGGAGCTGTATAAATCACTGATGTCTGGGTCCCACCCAATTGGTCAGAGGTGTAATAGGCATGGATGGTTGTGGCTAATAGCTCCCCAGGTGAGACCAATGTGCAGTGGAAGTTGAAAACTCTTGCCTTACAGCAAAATAGCATCCAAATGTCATACAAACCACACCTGGACCCAAAATGGACCCTGCTGATAAATTAGCTTATCGCATCTTGTGAATACCTACAGCTTCTCAAATATTATGGAATTGAAACTGAGAAGTATATCACGTGCCTCCTAATAAAAATCCCCAACATAAGATAAAACCTTCTCTTACTCCAAGTGTTGAATCATTGGAATAGCAACAGATCCATCCAGAGCACAGAGATAGAGCTGCAGCATGGGAATACCCATGCACATGTTACAGACTTAGGACAGGCTGTGATTGATTACCCTGTTACTTCAGTCTTGGGGTAGTACTTTCTGCATTCATATGGGTGGACTGTAGACAATTGCCTGGAAACTCCAAAATTCGTAATTTTCCATCTAGGAGTCAAAAAAGGAATTCATTTGAGAAATAGGTTCCTCTCTGGCTAAGGCCAAAATATCCAATAGATACTGCAATGAGGAGAAAGCAGGGATATATCCAATGACAATTTTAAGTAGCAGCGCATGATTTCTATTTTGCTGTGGTATGCATTTGTTTCATTACACATCCCCACACCCACACCCCCACACGTATACCAATAAATCACAATTAAGCAACTTTGGGAACAAAGAATTTGAGTCAGAACACAATGAACTTTTCCCACAAAATCCAGATATGTGTTTTGCTTCTATTTGCAACAAGCTGTGATTCCCATGTGAAAGGTATCAGTGTATTTCCTCTTCCTGTCAATCATGCCAGGAAAACTTCTGGTATGTTGGGTTATGACCTTTCATCCTGGACATGAGCCAAAAGCCACCAGTAATTTGACTGGTGTAATTATTTAGGCTGTTTCTAATAAGCCTAAAAATGTGATGTTAACATTTTTCACATGTTTGTAGGCTTCTGGCTTTCATGCTATCCTCAGCATGCCATTATAAGCTTTTGTTTGGTTATATTGGAAGAAAATATAATTTTTCAGTAGCTGAATTTTGATCATTTTTTACTGCTAGAAAATACCTTGCCTACAGGGCCATAAGATATTATTTCTTTAAAATTTTGGCATTTTTCTCATGTTAGGCCAAACTTTTAACAATAATCAAAATTCATGCAGCATAAATTTACTGAGCATGTACTATGTGCTAGACATTGTACTAGGTTCTGTGAATGAAAAGATAAATAAGACCAAGCTTAGATCCTTAAGTAGATGAACTGGTAAAAATTAAATTAATATTTAATGCAATTAGCAGAGACACAGAGTTTAAGTTCTAGCTCTATGGATTGTATGTCACTTTTAAATATATTATTGTACAGACTGGGAAACTGAGGCACAAGTTCACACAGCTGGTATGCAGCAGAACTGAGAACTAGACTTAGAGATTTTGGATACACACACTGGATAGAAACCATTATGTCATCATGGTTCTGGAGTCTAAGTTGATTCGTTGTTTGGTTTAAACAAAGAATAATGTTAAATACCATCTTGAGGAAAGGGAAATATGTATGTTATATATAACATATACATAATATTAATATTTAGACACTTTACATATTTACTTATATTTTATATATTTATTAATGCATATTTTTAAATATATATTTGTGTATACACATCAATATTTATAATTTTAAAAATATAATTCAGTAGCGTGGAAAGAATCATATGACCTTAACCTGAGCCAATGAGTCCCTCTTGTCTCTTTAGAGAAGCTTATCATCAGGGTCAAATTTCACATACTAAAGATCCTGGAAGACTTTGTGCTTCTGAATGCATTTTGTAGAGCCAGGTTTCCATCATAAACATACTCTAGAATGGGTCATCCTGCCTGACTTGGAGACGTGGGTAGTCTGGTAGTCATACAGGTAAATATCTTTAGCCAGTAATAAGCAGCACAAAACAAAGTCAATCATTAGGAGAAACCATTCTCTGCAGTTGAAGGCGTTGGACTTGATTAGTTTGAAAAATATTTATTGAGTGGAAACTGAAAACGATGCCAACTGGGGTGTACAAATAAGCAAGGATTCCTGTTTTGTTTTGTTTTTTTATCTGCCTCCTTAGTAGAGGTACAAATGGAGGAACAGGTAATGCAGGTAAAGTAGGATGTGCTGTGCAAAGGGAAGCTCAGGGGCCAAGTAAAGACTCTAGCAGAGAAATTATGCTAACAGTTGATGTTCTCCTTCAGTTAAGAAAATATGGATATCCGATTGCAACACAACGTTGAAAAAGGCTGCCACAATTACCATTTTCTTTATGTCTTTTTATAAAATCCTTTAAAAGAAAAGAAATGACTAATTAAGACATGTAGATAGTTTAAACACTAGTGCTATTCTCTGGCTCATCCACTTTCTAGCCATGTTATTTTGAGCATGTAAGTTACTTACCTGTAACTCAATTTTCCCTTCTCTGAAATGGAATTAATGATTGTTCTCTAACTTATAGAAATACTATGGGATAAAACAGAAACAAAAAAGCTTTTATTTATAGAGCCTAGCAAACATTGAAAGCTCAGTAATTTAGATTTATTACTGTATTCTTAATATGATCACATAGAAATGTGTTTTTTTGAGGACACAAATACAAAAGCAGAACCAATGCAAGCTATTGGCTTTCTCTATGGACAGGCCAAAAGAAGCTAGGGGATATCTGTGAGATGGTCTCAAAGCTACAAGCAAAAAAAGGGGGCTTATGCACAAAATTCACTGTCTTATAAGGTGGCCCTTCTAATCATCCTTGGCCCCTACCCTGTGCCCCACCACCTTTATTTATTTCCTCTATTGAAATCTCATAGGTGCAATTTTTGTGAGAATGGGTCATTAAAAACAACAACAACAACAAAAAAGAATCTAAGTTCAAAAAGAGACTTTGGGCCTGAAACAAAAATATAAATTAGCAGAAGGCTCAGAATGTTGTCCCCAGCAACTAATGCAAGGACTGAAAATGCACTTGCCTTAATATTTCAAGTTATGCTTAAAGAAGGTACCAGACACAATTAAGTTTCCTTGCCTCTTGAGTTTGAATATTTCAAATTTATCTGCAAAAGTGAGTGAGATGACCTAATTGTACCTCTGCTTTTCACTTGAATTTATCTTTTTGAGTGACAGGAGGTTGCTTCTTAGGCAGATGCCTTCCGTTTAATAATTCAGTAATTAGATGCAATGCTGTCAGCTGTTAAATTTCTAACAGCTTTTCAATGACAACATATTGGAGGAGTTTGTGGTCCTCCAAGGTCTTTCTCAGTTGTCTTTAACAGGAAAGACAGAGATACAAGACAGCATTCTCACTCAGGTGTGTGCAAACTCAGGTGTGGAGGTGGCTCAGCATTTACATCCAAATACCTTCATTTCCTCACTTTCAGATCACATTAGCCGTAAAGGGTCAGGTATGGCCTGAGGAAGTGGAAAAGAGTAAAAATAAAATGTCTCATCATCTGTGCACTCTGATTTTGCAGAGAAGTTAGCCTATGGTTCATTCAATGAGCATCACCTTGCTGAAGAAAAGGGAAAGATATTTTAGAACGCCATTGTGTAAATTCTGCCTACACAAAGATATGTGCTTTGTTTTGAATCTCAAAAATTATTTTTGCAAGTAATCTAATTTTTTTTTCAAGAAGAAACCTACCAAAGAAACAAAAAAAGGTGAAAGGTGCTAACGGCAGCATACTCATTAGCAAATACAACCCAGCCATTTTGCATTAGCAGACTTAGTCACATTATTTTTTATGTCTTTGTTCATTGGCAAGGACTTCCAGTAGCTTAATAATTCACTCTCAGACCTGCTTTATCAAGAAGACACTGTGTTTTAGAAAGTATAAAAGATCATTTAGAGCAGTAACAAATTACTGCTTTTAATAAAATGCTTTTTTCACTCAATAGGATACTGTAAAAAGATAGTCTACAGAGAAGTAGTCTATAGAAAAGGAACATTTTTAGCTTTGAGAAAATAATACTGGGAAAATGATAATGTAGTCGTGAATCATAGCACAAAAGAGGATAAAGAGGCTCATTCTCTGACATCTCTCTCTGTGGCTGCCCCATCAACCTGTTGAATCATTCCTTTAGAGTCTCCTTTTACAAGCTCCTCTTTCTCCAAGCTCAATCCTTAGAGCTACATTCTACAAAGACCAGTTTCTTTGCCATTTGCTCTTTACACACCATTCCCAGGTGTGGCCCAATTCATTGGTTTCCAAAACTGGACACACATCAGATTTCCTCAGGGGGCTTTCTAACCATGCAGGTTCTTGGCCACCTTACCTGACATGCTGAATATAAACCACGAGGGGGTGGGCCAAGGAATCTGTGGTTTTACAAATTTTTCCAGGTGATGAAAGATCTGAGAATCTAAGCTGAAATTCACTACATCACTGAAGCTGCAAGTGCTATAAAGATCTGCGTTTTAGCTCTCCTTTCCCTTTTAGCAGCAGGCATGGCTATATAACTGCCTGATAAATGTCTGTGTCTGTAGGTCACTCCTATTCTTCACATGCAATGTGCCCGAATCGGCTTCTCCCATAGTAGTCATTTGGGTGACCCTTGTATCCACCCATGCAGCTAATACTTTCAACTCTTGTCTCTCCCTCATCCTCTCTATAGAGTTATCAAGCCCTAAGACATGCCCTTTTTACTCCATTTTACTCTCCCTGTCCTAGTTTAGGATTTTCTTACTTAAATTTTCCTGTACTAGACTGGCAATGACCAAGTCAAGAAGTGCTGATGGGTGGGTTGTGAGGAGACAGTGAAGACAGGGAGCCAAGAAAGGCTCTAAGAATTTTGCCTTAAGCAACTGGGGATACTGGCACCCTTTATGGATATGACTAAGCCTGGGACAGAAAAGTGTCCTACAGAAGAATAAAAATTCAAATACTGGACATATTAACTTTGAGATGCCTATGACATATCCCAGTTGAGATGTCAAGTAGGCAATTTTATATATACATATACATATACATATACATGTACATATACGACTTCGGATCTCTTGGGAGGTGCGTAGGAGATATAAATTTGGGCGCCCCCTCCAAACAGATGACATTTAAAGCAGTTAGAAGGGAAGAGACTATCACAAGAAGTGAAGAGAGGGATGGCCAAACTTTTGAGAATGGCAAGCACTTTCCCAGGCTTTTACTGCCCACCCTAAATCATCACCTATGTTCCAGCCACATCAAATCATTCTTTATGCCCCAGATAAATACAGGCAGTGGGGAGCCAGATGTACTATCCCAGACTGATCGTTCCTGTATCTGCCCATTGCAACTTCTACTCCACTGCAAAGAGCCCTAAGCCCCAAATAGAAGGTGAATTACCTTGTCACCATATCTGGACATGGGATTACTCTTCTTTGAAAGGACTCAAAAAAAATCTTAGCCTTAGACTTGTGCGTCTAGATTACTCCAAGTTCCTCCTACCCCCAGCAAGCTTTCTCATTCTGTTTGTTGCGACGTTCCTTGGGTTTCAATGGCTTACAGTAAACCTCTATAGTCAGTCCCCAGAGCTTCTCTAGGGATATGTTGAAAGATGTTCTTTGGAATTTAGAAATCGTTTATTAATTCAACAAAGCTAGGCTTTTAATATCATGAACTTAAAAAAAATGTTAATTTGAAATTCTAGCTGAGCAATGACTTCTTTGTCCTGGATGGCATTTGACATCTTCCCGAAACAATTAATGCCATTGATCCAGTGAGTGAGAAACATCAGTGCAAAATGATTGACAATGAAGGAAAAATACATTGTTTTCAATATCACCCCCCCCCCATCTACTTTCTCCCTCTTGCAGACCTTTGCACCTTTGAAAAGCACATTTGTTTTCATGAAAGTGCTCTCCACTCCTCTTCCCAGGAAGTGCATTGTCGGTTTTCTGTGTGGAGCTGCCCCCATGAAGAAAGCTGTGCCCACCCTCTGAGATATTGTTGAGCCCCACCTAGGTTGAGCAGAGCAGACACCCATCTTTAATGCAGGGCAGAAATAAATTACCTGAAATGAACAATGGGTGTTTGTCATGCAGAGGCAGCAAAAGTAGCGTGGCCAGAGAAATGCCTCCCACTAGGATTGCAGGCGTACTTACCTTGGAACCCATTGTGTATGAGTTTGTATTTGTCCACATAGACTTTACCCATAAGAATTTCAGTCGTCAGATCTATTCCTGTTGGCTACAACAAGAAAAGGGAAGTGAGAATTGAGAATAAAAAGTCAGGGATCAGGGTTGGGCAGAAGCAGAGAAGTAAATGGCTGAGGTGAAGCCAGATATTTTTGTTTTTAGTTTTTTCAAAGAAGCCTTAGGCAAAATGACACTGAGGGGGTGAAATTTAAATTTTAACACCATGGTCTCTTAAGAAGGGAGCTGACACACACATGTTTATAATGGGCCAAAACAAACTGCTTTGTCATAAGGTTATCATGAGTAAAATTGAGACCACGTAACCTTGCATGTTGAGTTGGTTAAATACTCAAGCTAGTTCTTGATTCTGAGACCACAGTCACACACACACACACACACACACACACACACACATGCACGCACACACCCAACAGGCCCAAAGTGGGGAAAATGAAACTCAGAAAACCTGTCGTACATACTTACATACTATGGGACAAACAAAATTTATAATTATTAAAAATACTAAACGAAAGTTTGGATCCTGAAACTATTTTGAGAAATTAATGATGATAAAATCATATTATTTGTTCTAAATGTATTTATTCAAATAGAATTATAAAATCTAACAGGCAGTATGTGTAGACTGGCCAGATATTTTGTTTTAGTTATATTTTCTCTGTATTCATAAATCTATATAGTCAGTCTCAGAGCTATGGCATGTGCAAAAGACAAAGTTTAACAGAACAACCTAATTAAAAAGAAACTCCTTATTTTACTCACAGGGGATCAGATTATGAAGTACTTGGAAACATTAAAAAAAAGAAAAAAATCTCGTTTTCCTGGCTATTCATGTTTCTTTGATCCCAGAGTTACTCTAGCACATCTTTTTTCAAGTCGTTCCTTATCAAATTCTCTCCTTAACGCCCCACCTTCTTCCTCTCCACATGATTCCTCTTTCTCTCTATTCTTCCCCTTGAAACTGTCATTATTTTATGGCTTCTAGTGCTAGGTCATTTCCTTGACATTCTTCAGTCCCTTTCTTCTTTGACTTTCTTGGTCTCTAAGTTCTGCGTCATAAAAATTCAAAGAACAGAACCTTGACAATAACGTTCTGTACTTACCAACTTGAACATATCCTTAATCAGACTACAATGCTTGGAGCACAATGGGCCCTTAAAAATGGGGACAAGAGGGAAGAAGAAAGGAAGGCTGGAGCAAGCAAAAAGGACAGCTAGGTTTCTTTGTCAAGTTTTAAAAGTATCGTTGTATGGAAGTTTTACAAAAGAAATTTTAAACACCACAGATTTCTTCCTTTTGAGTTATTATATGCAGTAACATAACATTAAAAGGGCAACAATGTTTTTACGTTTATCATGTGGTTAAGCAAATTGTTAAACACAGTTGATTACCAAAAACAGGGAATATGGCAGAAGATCAAAGAAATGCCAGAAATTTTTATTTTATGTGGGGACATTCGGAATTTAGTTGAGCTTGACAGAGTCCTGCTGGCTAATACCAAGGAGAGACTATTGCTGTCCCCATGCAAGTGGCTGGAATAATGGAAGTGAAGAAGGAAATCACCACATGGTGGACGCTTTGAAGTTGGTTACAGATAGGAAGTTAGAACAAACTTCAATGGGTGAGGGGTCATGAGGATACCAGGAGAAGGTAACGTAAGACTGAATGAGCAAAGAGAATGGTGGTCACATGAAAATAAGGGAGCAAAACTTCAGGAACAGTCTGAGATAACAAGAAGGTTGGTCCCCCAGGGCTCAGTCTTATGTCTCCAGTGCCATTTGCCATTTTTTTTTTTTGAAACCAAGTCTTTCTCCGTCACCTAGGCTGAAGTGCAGTGGTGTGATCTCAGCTCACTGCAACCTCCGACCCCAGGTTCAAGCGATTCTTCTGCCTCAGCCTCCCGAGTAGCTGGAACTACAGGCGTGTGTCAACACGTCTGGCTACGTTTTATATTTTTAGCAGAGATGGGGTTTCACCATATTGGCCAGGCTGGTCTCAAACTCCTGACCTTGTGATCTGCCCACCTCAGCCTCCCAAAGCCATTTGACTTTTATTCCAGGAATAAACATATGTTTACACATCATAATAAATAAATAAGTTATTTATTTCACATATGTTTATACCTGAAATAAAAGTCAAATACATTTCCTGAAAAGAACAGTGGTTCCTTGTCACCCAGAAGAGGTAGAAGTGGTATGCAAGAGAAATTCCTATTGCCTGGGTTAATTAATTGTTGCATTACTTCTAATGCAACAAATGAAGTACTTCTTCCTTCTCTAAATATTCAGATGGACTTTATATTGCCTATTTGCTCTTCAGTCCCAGAATTTCTTAGATTAGAGTAAGAGTGCTGATGGGTATTACAATCTTACAAATCAAGTTGAAGATTATGGGCACTGTGGAGTTCACATGTAAATGAGAGTTGCTTAACATGCATCAGTGACAGTGAAACATAGAGGGATTGCCTAGATTTGAAAATATTTCCGCAAATTATACATTGTTTTGTCATGAGTGCTTACTAAACATCTGCATACATTTGTGTGTGTCCTTTTATGACCACCTCAATGACTTCTTTTGTACTTGTTATTTGCTGTCATCACTCTTTGCCAAGTGTATGTATGACATGTTAGCCATTACTGAGTTGACAGACACTGCCAAATCTGTACATGAATGCAATCTCCAACATTTTCCTATATAGCTTTATTTCCAATATATGGGTCCCATCCCATTGTAACACTAATTGAGAACTTCCCATCTGGAGGAAATCAGAGAATGAATGACATGCAATATTGGACCCTAAACAGAACCAATGACAAAACTGTGAGCTCACAACCACACACTTCTGGAGAACCTTGATACCAGAGAAGTGTTACTTCCAAGCTGTAAAATCACTCAGCAGTAAGTCAGGTAACCCAGACTTGATTTCTTCTCTTCACTTCATTCCTTTGTTCACACTGTTCCCTGGGATTGAAACGTTCTTTCATGCTCTCTTTACCACATTAACTCCTGCTCATTCCTATAAAATTCACATAAAATTCTTGTGTGTGTTCTTC
Source organism: Macaca nemestrina (assembly GCF_043159975.1). Classification (NCBI taxonomy): domain Eukaryota; kingdom Metazoa; phylum Chordata; class Mammalia; order Primates; family Cercopithecidae; genus Macaca; species Macaca nemestrina. The sequence goes on from NC_092131.1 coordinate 93,805,123, forward strand.
CTTGTGTCAATAACCTCATATTGAATACTTGATTCTTCCAATGTGTAGTAGCTAGTCCCTCTGTCACTCCGAAGAAATACATGTCTTCTTCTCCAAAACTCCTGAATGTGTTACACTACATGGCTATGAAAATTCAAGTAGCAGATGGAGGCAAGGTTGCTAATTAGCTGATGTTAAAATGAGAAGATCATCCTGGATTTTCTGGGTGAGTCTAATTTAATAAGAGCATCCTTAAATGGTGAAAGGTGAGGCAGACGAGTTGGAACCAGAGAAATGCATCATAAGAAAGATTTTCCCAGAACTGCTAGATTTGAAGATGGAGGAAGGGGCCACAGGGAAGGAATGTAGGCAGGCTTTAGAATCTGGAAAAGGCAAGGTAACAGATTAGGTTTAGAGTCTCCAGAAAGGAACGCAGACCTCTATCACCTTGGTTTTAACCTGTGAGACAGGTTTGACTTCTGACATCCAGAACTCTAAGATGATAAATTTGTGTTGTTTTAAGCCACTAAATCTGTGGTAATTTGTTACAGCCACAAAGGGAAACTAGTACACCATCTATGGATAAAGACCATTCCAAAGGGTTTGCTTGTATGTTTCTTCCACTGGGCTGGGAGCTTCCTAAGGTCAGAAACTAGGTATCATTCAGTCCTACATCCCTAAAAACCTATTGTAATTTGTAATTAATTCCTGAGTAAGAAGAGACAGACAAGAGAGAGGAAAGTCAAAATTCTAACTGTATGTTTAAATCTGTGATCCACAAATACTCTCCATATAGGCTAAACTACCTGAGAGTATCATCTGTGGCTTGTGTGGTTGTCAAAAGGGTGAACAGCAATCTTCTCAATAGTAGTTTGGCTCATCTGTTCCTCACGAGCTCAAATGATTTGCCTTCCAAAAATCATCAAGAAGATAAGACTCAAAGCAGCTTCATAGCTAGAAGGATTTGAGAAATTATAATTATGGGATATGACCAAATCCATACTCTAGCATAAAGCATAGCAACAAATGCTTTTATTCTTCAAAAAGAAAAATAATATCAAATATTACAAAAATATTAAGGAGAAAAACAAAAAGAGGAGGGCAGTAAAGAAAAAGAAAATATAATCAAAACCAAATATAAATATATAAGTCACTGATCAATCAATAAAAGAGTTTTTAACCTCTAAAGCCAATCAAAGAGACAAGGCTTAAAGCATAGACAAGCAAAATTAATTGAGAGAAAGGCTGTAATACTGAGTCTTTGGGGAATTGAAAAGCTGAGTAAAGAAGGGATTAAGAAGGTATTGAACAATCGGAAAAGATCAATAGACATAAAACAAATTTAAAAGATATTTTCAAATTTTATAAAATATAGGTCCTAGAACCATGAATTATTTTAGACTTTCATGGAATATATAATTTTCACACCATTTAAGTTGTCTATATCAAATATGGAGAAATTCAAAATCTGTTTCCTGAAGCTGGCACAATCTTGTTCTGAAAACCTGAGGGGATGACATAAAAAGACAACTATGAATTATTATATCTTTTAGGAGTAAACTACAAAAATTCTAAGAAATATACTAATTCTCCTACAATTACCACTATCGTTGTTACATTATTTATTGTGTTCTTGTTATCTGACAGACAATGGGTTAAGAATGCTTTATCTCAGATAATCTTTACATCCACCTGTTAGTAGATATCATTATTATTCCTATTTTACAGAAGACAGCTAAATGTTAGCAATATTAAATAAATGATTCAATGTTACAAACTAACAAGGAAAGAGCAAGATGTTAATATAGATTTTTCAAACACCAAAGCTATTCAATAATAATAATATTTTAAAATAATCATCCTTGAAAATAAACAGTAGTGATCCCAGGAATATTTAAGAGGCTTCATATGGGTAAACACATATATACCTAAAGACCAAACAAAAGCTATGAGAACCTCAACAGAAGCCAAAATTCATAGACTTTATCATCAACTTATAATAACAAATAAGTAAAATGAGAGAAAGCAAAAAGATAATACAGATAAATGAAACTCCTATTCAAAACCTACTACTTTAAGAAAAACATAACCTTCTTAACATAAATGCATAGAAATATCAGCCAATGTAACCTGCTAAATGGATGAAATTTTAAAAAATTTCCATCAATTGGAAACATAACTATAATACATACTACGTGTTAATTATTGAATGTTTCACAACTTCTAGTCAATATGCTAATATATTAAGTAGGAATGCTTATAAGTTATAGCAGAAAGGACAAAAAACGCTCTCATGATTTGAAAATAATTTGATAATGTAACTAACGATTCTTTGGAAGTCAACTGAAACACTAAGAGCTAACAGCATTTTGTAAAGCAACAGGATAATTGCTAAGTACAGAAAAATCAATATCTTTTGTATAAAGTATCAATACAAATCCAAAGAATTAGAAAAATAATGTAAGATTCCACAGGAGTCTGAAACACATAAGATACTTAGAGCTAACCTAAGTTGAAGTATATGTAAAGATGATTAAGTCATAGAACCTTACAAAGAGAGACAAAAGAAGCTTTAATAAGTGATATATATGTATGTAAATACACACGCATATATATGTATATAAATACACATGCATATACATATATACTAATATTCCTGTATTCCGTTGTTCCTGGAAGGGGAATAATAATTGGAAAAATAGAAATTATTTCAAATTAGTTTCTAAGTTTAATTAAATTTCTGATAGAGTGTGCTAAAACTTGTAAAATCATTTTAATCTAGTAAGACATTTGAAAAAGTACAGTAATAGAAGCATACTTACTTTACAATATATTAAAATGTAAAACCACAACAATTAAAATGAGAAGTTATCAGGGAATATATATTTTGAATTTTTTAAAAAAGGGTTTATGACTCTAAAGTAGAGGTATTTCTGTCTGGTTGTGTGTGTACATGTGTGTGTGTTTCAACCTGCAATATAATAGTGAAAGCATTTCAAATACATGGAAAAGTGACCTATTATTCTAAAATTCATCTTAGAAACATCAAATATTATTTCCAAAGTAAGTTAAATATTTGTATTACAGTGATACATGGAGTAATTCTTCCACTAACCTGAGAGTTAAGAGAAATTGTGTTATTTAGTCTCAGGGTAGAGAAGTAATTGCTAATCTAAAACAAGTGGAAAAAGTATAGATAGATATCAATATATAAAATTTTATTATTTTACATAACCCCAAGAAAAAAATGATACGAATGACAAAATGGGAAACATATTTACAATAAACCAAAAACAATAATCTTATTTATATTTAGAGAGTTACTAAAAACCAGTGCACAAAATTGTCAACATTCTAACTGAATACCCAAAAGATATTACAGAAACTATGTATATGAAGGGCTGTAAGTATCCAATAAACAATTGTTTAATGAATATATTTTCAACTGAACAGTAGGCTAAAGAGGAAACAGGTTAAAAAAAATGCAATAACTTTTTTATTTCCTAACAAAAGGGCAATGATACATAAAATTATTTGATAATACTTGTCCAGATATGGTTGTCTTATCTATATGTGGAAGTGTAAATTATCGAAAATATCTTCAAAGCAATTTTTGAAACTATTGTCAAAAGGTCAAGAGCCAAGAACATACATGCATTTTGATTTAGTAACTCTATTTTTATAAATTTACCTTCCTGAAATAAGCAGCATGCTTACAAACTTTATATGCAGGATGTGTATTATACAGTGTTATCCTTATAAGAGCAAAAAAGTTAGCAATTTACATGTATAAATGTATAATGGGTTTTATGTAACAAATAAATGAAAGTTTTAGAGAATATTTTCTGACACAGAAATGTTACTCTATATAATTTTAAATGTAAAAGGAGCATGATCTCAATTTGGCACTTATTATATATATGTAATGAAAAAGCTACAAGGAAGTATGCTATATAATTAATAGTAATTATCTCTGGTTAATAAGAGAAGAACATTTTACTTTTATATTTTCTTTGTTTTTTTATAAATTTAATGCAATCTTTTTCATTGAAAAAACACACACATACATTTCTAAACAAAGTACTGAAAACTCTATCACTCATATTAATTGCTGAAATAATGAATCAAAAATTAGAAGTTTAATTTTGGCACATATTTTAGTAAGAATCATTCATATTCTCTATTTCCCTCCCAATTCCCCAAATAGAATTAAATAGGATAGTAAAGAAATACACAAACTAAAATTTGTACTATCAATTTGTGAGTTCCAGCAGACTTTTCACTCTTATTTCTAGGTCCCTGCAACTGATGCAACCTTTACTCTAAGAGTATAGGAGGACATCATGTTCATAACAAACCTTGGATCTCAAACATACCTAAAAAGCAGCTTAAAGTCCTTGGAGCAGACAGTACGGTTGAGAAATGTTACACCAGTTGGATGTCAATCCATAAAACCCATTCTAGAGAAAATCATGGAGGTAAAAATAAAGGAGGAAAAGTATAGGGCAGGATGGTACCTTCACAAAACTTTGAGTGTAACACCTGAATGGGAAAAATAAAAATAAAAAGACCTTCTTGATAGTTGGAATTATTTGTTTAAAATGTTACTGTGTAAGAAAGAACAAGTCATTTTGAGATCTGAGCATTGTGTTCTGTTCTTTTTCAGATGGTGCCCAGTTTAATTCAGTTGAGCTCTTAGATGCTGAAAGTATTTAAATTTAGAAGGAATGAAGAAATCAATTCAAAATTTAAAAAACCTCACACCCATCAGAAAACATGGCACATGTTTCTCTCATTTAGTCTAGTATCCTTTTGTTTTCTCATTGCATCTCACAGTTCTCAGTTGGGCTTGGATTCTTATAATGATAGTATGCATACAGGGAAAATGTAGAAAATCAGTAATTTAGGCAGGAAGTGGAATTTTCAGTTTGCGTGTGCTAGCTTCTCCCTCATTTAAGTAAGTTATTAATGTTTAATGATGACATAACTATGACTCTGAAGTTCCGAGGTCACAGAGAAATTCTACTGAAGAAAAAGAACTTGGGAATCTTTTTCTTTGTCACTCCCTTGAAGAGTGTTTCAAAGATTAGGGACCTATGTACTTTGCTTCTCTCCAAGTTATAATAAAGATTATTTTGTTTTTGCAGATGTTTAAAGACATGAAGCCAAAGACAAATTTTTCAACCAGAACCCTCAAGAAATGTCACTTCTGTGTCTTGCCAAGAGAGATCTGGCATTTTTTTCTACATAAACATCTGCTGGAAACATTTTAAAGGGAGGCATTTTAAATAATGACGTTTATAGCTTCTTGTCTTTAATAAGTCTGAAAAAGAAGAAAAATGAATTTGAGATATATTCCTTCCCAAAGCAACTTTTCTTCACTGATATGCATCATATTAGATGATCTAAGAGTGAAAACATTAACATTATGTTGGGGGGAAATGGTTAAGAACATTTCTCTGAACTGTCTGTATCAATCATACCTGAGAAACAGTCATAAATCACAGGTTCCTTTAACTCGAGAAACTCCATTAGTTCATTGTTTCGCCTACTTGTTTGTGGTAATTATACTACGTTTATATTTACATAATAATTGGATTTTCTATTACATTAAACAAAAAACCTCTCAAAAAAGAGAGTCAGGGAACCATAAGTTAGCTATACAACCTAAACAATGCAAACTCATTTGTAGTTAGAATGGAAACTTCATCTCGTACAAACTAACACGGATGTTTGGGGATAATTCTCTGTAGGAAATGCAAGATATATTGCCAGGATCTTTAAGGTTCCATGGAAAAGACATACACAGATTGCCTTTGGTAATAGGTGTTTATTGCAAAGATACACAAAGATGTAATTTAGCAAGAAATGTTATCTCGTAGTTACTTTGGGTTTCACTGTTTTAAAGAATCAAGTGTACTGCAGGCATCATGAAGAAGTGAGAAAATGGTTTGGCACCTTTCAGATTACAAACTAAGCTCAAATGATATGTCTTTTTTTCCTTTACCTGGCATTTTAACTTCCCCAAACAACTGATTTGATTGACAGCTTTGCCACCATCCAAAACCTATTGTCAAGAATTTCACCCAAGTCAGCTCAGGTGAAATTCTTACACACTAGTCCCCAAGTAAAAGGTGGTTTCTCTTGACACATGAAGTTCAAGCAATTAAAGACCAATTCAATGAAGTGCTGGTTTTGGTCCTTTTAGAAATTAGCAATGGCCATGGCTGAGACTATTTTCCTGGAGTTTTTCTGCAGCACGTTCAATAAATCAGATGAAATGGAAAAAAATGCATAAAGCAAGGATTCAGTATGAGGATAGGTTATCACCTGAAAATAGCTTTGGAGACTGATGGTATACTAAAAACATTATTAGTAATTACTACTTTTAGGATGGTGGAGTAAGATCCTCCATCAAAACATAAGTTCCCTAACCTCTGACATCAGCCTCCAAATCACATACACCCATCCAATGAAATAGGTAAAAATCTAACTGGCTACAAGGTGTTAAATGCAGCCCTTGACGAATAAGTATCTTATATTAACCAGGGACAACATCTAACTAGTGAGGTGATAAGATAAAGACATGGGTTAAAATTTGAGCAGGAGTAGCAGAAATTTAATGCTATAATGGAAATAGACTATAGAATTAGTTCACTAAACTTGCTAAACAAATAAATAAACAACTACATAAACAGCCAAAACAACACTTAGGGTGTATTGGTGAGGGGAATTTAAATAGGGACTTGCTAGAATATATTATTTTAAAAATTTCAGTTTTCAACAGCAACAACAAAAATGTCATCAACAAAGAAATAGGAAAATGTTATACAGAAGAAAGAAAGTGGGCAATGGAAATACTGCTTTGGAAGAGGCCCAGTGGGTGAATTAACAAACACCTCCAAGCAATTATTATAGATATGTTCAAAGACTAAAGAAAAACCATATTTCAATAATTAATGGATTATTATGATGACAATGTCTTATCATATGTATTATATATCAATACATATAGAAAATATTGAAAGGAATCAAATTGAAATTCTTTATTAGAAGTAAAAAAAACAAAATTAAAAGTTTACTAGCAGCGTTCAACAGTAGATACAAGGAGGCAGAAGAAAGAATGTGTAGATTTGAAGACAGATTCCACAGAGATCATGCAATCTGAAGAGTAGAGAAAAAAATAATAAAAACTTGCAGGAAGCCTCAGAAAAATATGGGATAACAATAAATACATTAGCATACATATAATGGAGTTACCAGAAGTATAGGCAAGAGAGAAAAGGACAAATAAATATTCTAAGAAATAATGGATGAAAACTTCCAAAATTTGATGAAGACATTATCTAAACATCCAAGGTCAATTAATGAACTAGAAGGAGGATAAATGCAGACATATATCAACAACCAGACACATCATAGTCAACATGTTAAAACCCAAAGATAAACATAATATCTTGAAATTGGTGAGAGAAAAAGTACTCAAGTACCAGGAGATTCCACTGAGATTAATAGCTGACTTTGCAACAGAAACAATAGAGGTCAGAAGGCAGTGGGGTGACATACTTAAAAGGCTAAAAGTAAAAATAATTGTCAGCCAAATATACATACAATGAAATTATTTTTTAAAAAATGAAGGTTCAGGTCAGGTGCAGGTGGCTCATACCTGTAATTCTAGCACTTTGGGAGGCCCAGGCTGGTGGATCACCTGAAGTCAGGAGTTTGATACCAGGTGGGACAACATTGAGAAACTCGTCTCTACTAAAAATAGAAAAATTATCCAGGCATGGTGGCACATGCCTGTAATCCCAGTGACTCAGGAGGTTGAGGCAGGAGAATTGCTTGAACCCAGGAGGCAGATGTTACAGTGAGCCAAGATGGCACCACTGCACCCCAGCCTGGGTGACAGAGCAAGACTTCATCTCAAAAAATCAAAACAAAGCACAAAAAAAAAAAAAAGAAAAAAAAGTAACAAGGTGCAGTGAATACCTTGTAAGCTAAATAAAACTCCACATAATTGCTTCTATAAGAATTGCTTTTCAAAAATACCAAAGGAAATTTATCAAACTGAAAGCAAGTTAAACCAGTCAGTCAGTAATCAAATCCACAGAGAGAAAAAAGAACACTCAAAAAGGCAATTATGTAGGCAACTACAAAAAATGAGATAATTGCCTATTTGTTTTTTCTCCTCTTAACCATTTTAAAAAGCAATTGTTAAAAATATGTAAATAATTATATCATTGAGCCTATAATATATAGAAATGTAATATATTTGAAAATAAGAGTAGAGAGGAAATAAGTAGAAATAAAGTTATACAGGAATGAGAAAATGATACCACAACTCAAATACCTAGGAAGAAATAAAGAGAACCAGAAAGAGCAAATAAGGAGATTAATATAGCAAAGTCTATAATATATAAGTTATCTCCTTTCTTCTCTTAGCTTCCTTAAAAAACTTCAAGTATTACAAAGCAATGATTTTATCAGTATATTTTGGGCTTGTGGCATATAAAGAAATAATTTATATAAACAATAATAGCACAACAACTCATGGTGGGAATTGAGCTATATAGGAGTAAATTTTGATATTTCACAAGAGCTAAGTGACTGTAAATCTAATGTAAATTCTGATAAGTTGAGGGAATATCATAGTCCTTCATGAAATGACTAAGGAAATACCTAAAAATATAATTTAAAGTATTAAAATATTTAAATATTCCATTAGAAAATATTCATTTAATGTGAGAGAAGACCAAAACAAGTAATCAAGGAGGAAAAAGACATGAGGCATGTTGAAAACAAAAAGCAAAATGGCAGAAGTACATACAATCATGTCAATAATACTAAATGGATTAAATACTCCAATCAAAAGGAAAAGATTGTTAGATTTGAGCTACAAGAGACATATTTTATTGTAAGATGTAAACAACCTGAAACAACTTGCAGACTATAACCACAAAAGAACTGAGATGGTTATGCTAATATTACAAAGGAGAAACATTAAAACATAAAATGTTACTAGAGATTAAGAGGAACATCTTATAATAATAAAAGGACCAATTCATCAGAAATATATAACAAGTATAAACACATACTCATCTAATAAAATTATCAACTAAATATATAATATAATATTTTGAGACTTCAATACTACATATTCAACAATGAAGTGAACAACTAAATAAAAAATCAACAAAGAAATAGAAAGCTTGAACACTATAAATCAACAAGACCTCACAGAAAACTGTACAACCCTGCACCCAACAAGAGCAATATACACATTCTTCTCAAGTGCAAATGAAGCATTCTCCAGGGTCAACTATATGTTAGGCCATAAAACAAGCCTCAACATTTTTTAAAATTTAAAATTAATACAGAAGTACGTCCTCAGTCCACAACAGAATGGAAGTAGAAATAAATAACAAAAGAATATAGGGAAAATTCACAAATATATGAAAATTAAAGAACATGCTGCAAAATAATCTAGTAAGACAGAGAAGATAGATCATAAAAATTGTATATAAATACTTCAATATGAATGGGACTGAAAGCAACACATACCAAAACATATAGTACACAGCTAAAACTGTTAATAGGGAAATTTATAGCTGTAAATGTTATAATAAAAAAGTAGAAAGATCTCAAATAAGTAACTTAATTTTTCATATAAAGAAAATAGAAGATGAAGAATAAATATGTAGCAAAATATAAATGGAAATACTAAACAGAAAAAATATAAAATAAAGAACAGAATAAAAGAAAATCAATGTAAGCAAATATTAATTCCTTCAAAAGATCGACAAAATTGGCAAAACCTTAAGTAGTCTAACTGAAAGAAAAACAAAGAAGAGTCAAATTATGAAAGTCATACACATGAGAATGGACATGGCTACCAATCTTGCAAAAATAAAAGTGCTTTTAAGGGCTGGTACCATGGCACATGCTTATATTCCAACCTACTTGGGAGGCTGAGGCAGGAGTTGCTCAGTGAATTCTGGAACTCCCAGGACTTCTCCCAGGGAATTGCTTCAGTTAAATTCCTGAACTCCTAGGAGTTGGAGTCCAGCCTGAGCAACATAGTGAGGCTTGATTTTCAAAAATAAATAAATAAAATAATAAATGAATCAGATGTATTATGTGCTGTTAAAAATTATTATAAGGCAATAGTATGAACAATTGTATGCTAACAAGATAACATAGGTGAAATAAGATATCTGGATTAATGTACCAAAATGCCCATATTCTCCTAAATTCTCTGAACCTACAGAAGTACCACAGTCTTCTCTATTACATGGTAGTGTTTCCCTTAGCACGAAGATTATGAAGAGGCCTCTTCTATGCAAAATAGCATGCATCAACCTTTGTATCAGTGCAAAAGGAGAAAAGCACTGTATTTCTATTTTGGTAAGGAGCTGCAGTCTTAGCCAAAATATATTGCAGAAATTGGGAGTGTATGTATGAACCCAGAGTTTGAGTTCCATGAGGGTGTAAGATAAGATGGAATAAGAGAAAGTTATCAATGTGCGTGTCCTCTCCCCAAATACAGTATTCAACACCATTGAAAGAAGCAAGTGAAATGGTGCAAACATGCTGCTAGCATGGCTCCTAAAGACAGAGAGAAAGTGATCACTTAACTTAAGCAAAGTTGACATGCCAGAATTACTATGGCAGGTGTTGTAAACAGGTATTTAAAGGTCAGAGAAATGAGCATGCTGGAGGAGATATACAATGAAAAGTAGAAAAACCCATCAAATGACTTTGTTCCATAAAAGGGCTTGATTATTTTAAAAAATCATTTAGGAGTAAACTAGCATAAGGGGCACTAGTATCACTAAGAAGTTCAAAGGTGTCTCCCATCTGTAGGCCAGAAACTGTTGATAGGAAAGTTCATTAGATAACAAGACTCAGTGATAGCAGTGGAAATGAAGAAACCACAAAAGAATAGAAAGCAGGTGGCATCGCACAATCATCAGAAGCTGATAAACTTTGGGTATTTGTCCCACCCAAATCTCATGTTGAAATGTAATCCCCAATGTTGGAGATGGAACCTGATAAGAAGTGTTTGGGTCATGTAGGCAGATCCCTCATGCCTTGGTACAATAGTGAGTTCTTGCAAGATCTGGTTGCTTAAAAGCATGTGGCACCTCCACCTTTCCCTTCGTGCTTCCTCTCCCCATGTGATGTGCTGGCTTCCCTTCACCTTCTGTCATAATTGTAAGTTTCCTGAGACCCTCACCAGAAGCAGATGCCAGCACCATGCTTCCTGTACAGCCTGCAGCAACATGAGCCAATTAAACCTCTTTTCATTATACATTACCCAGTCTCATGTATTTATTTATAGCAATGCAAGAATGGTCTAACAAAGAAGCCAATTGAATGTAATTATTATAATTATCAGTATGGTCAAGTGGAAACCAATGGTCTTGACCTGTAGAAAGCCGTAGGTAACACAACTTAGTTTCCACAAGGTCAAAATACTTGGGTAGCAAAGGAGGATCCTTCTCAATCTGTAAAATCAAAATAAACTAAGGAAGCATAATTTGTAGATAAAGGCAGCCACTTCAATAAATCACAATATCTTATCCAGTTTCTGCACGTTTTTGGGTCCAGACTTACTGGTTTAAGTAGTGCCTAGGTCCCCCAGGAGTTAAGACTCTGCAACAGTATGTGTATATGCAAACTTTCTCATTCCTTTCCTAAATAAACATATGATTATTTACTCAGGTAACAATAGACTGGGCAGAGAAGAATATGGAAACATTTTGAATACTTTTGAAGTTGGGTCCTAGTTGATATTGATTTATAGAGACTTGAAGTATTATATGAGCTTACTGTTGGAGTGGTTGCATATGGGCATATGGAGTAGCTATGGTGGCAAAGATTGATACTGAGCATGGACCCAACAGTATGAACTTGTAGTTGCCAAATCTGATCTAGCTACTTCCCCTGCTAGATATTAACTCTGCCAAAGACACCAAGGCTAAATTCCTGACACAGAACCATCCCTAAAGGAGACCAACCACCAACTTAATTACAAATTATCTACATTGGACATACCTCACCCTGGAAGGATGTTGTTAATTTTATGTGCTAACTTGACTGGGCCATATGGTGCCCAGATATTTGGTCAAATGTTATTCTGGGTGTAACTGTGAGGGTGTTTTTGGGTAAGATTAACATATGAATAAGCAGACTGAAAGTTCAGATTGCCCTTTCTAAAGTTAGTTGCCCTTATCCAGTCACTTAAAGGTCTGAATAGAATAAAAAGCCTGGTCTACTTATAAATAAGAAGAAACTTCTCCTGCCTGAGTATTTTAAGGTGAGATGCCTTTTCCAGTCTTTGGACTTGGACTGAAACTTTACTTTTTCTTGAGTCTCAAGTCTGATTATTTATTAGTCTTAAAAATTTTAGCAGCTAAATAACAACTCTCATCACTCACAATTTCTATCTTCCTTTAGACTGGAATCTATACCATGGACTTCCCAGCTTGCTGACTAGAGATCTTGGGACTTCTCCGCTTTCATAATTTCATGAGTTAATGTCTTAAAATAAATTTGTCTGTCTATCTATCTATCTATCTATCCATCCATCCATCTATATACCTGAAACTAGCCCAATTTTCCCATAAAACTGATGTTTATGGGTTTTTTAAATAAACATAGGATTTAACCCTCACAGTCTTAAGCCTTGAAACTTACACTTGTCTTATCTGGGTTCCTTTCTCGGGAAACCAATCATCAGGACTCTCAGAGAGTATCAGGAAACTGAAACTCTACAGATCACTGTCTTACCAGACAATGAGATGCCAGACCCCTTATCTGTCATGATTGCCTAACTCACCATCTGCTTCTTGTTGACCAGTGCTTCTTCCTTACCCCTCACGAACTCCTGTTTTCCTGTGTGTAATTACATTCCTTCTCCTCTATATAAACCCCTAATTTTAATCAGTTGGGGGGATGGATTTGAGACTCATCTCCCATTACCTGGCTGACATCACCAACATTAAAGCCTTGCTTCTCTGGCAATACTCATCTCAGTGATTGGCTTTCTGTGCAGTGAGCAAATGGACCTTAGATAAACCCCTGGCATTTGGCAATCTCTCTGTCTGTCTGTATATCTATCTATCTATTGATTGATTGATCGATCTATCTATCCTATTGATTCTGTTTCTCTGAAGAGCCCTGATTAATACAGATTTTAATACTAAGAAACCAGGCACTGCTGCAACCAACACCTGGAAATGGGTAATGGGTAGAAGCTGGAGAGTTTTCAGAATGTCCTGAAAATATGGATGTTAAAGGAGATTCTAGTGGGGTCTCAGAAGAAAATTAGGAGCATATTATTAGGAACAGGAGGAAAGATGATTCTTATTATAAAGCAGCAAAGAACTTGATGGAAATGTATTCTAGTATTTCATGGAAGGTAGAAATTGTGAGTGAAGGCAGTTGTTATTTAACTGATAAAATTTTTAAGCAAAGTGTTGAAAAGGTGGTTGCTTTCTTTTGATTCCTTATAGTAAAATACAAAGGAAGAGATAAAGAAGGAATTGTTAAGCAAAAAGGAACTGGAACTTGAAAACTGAAAATTCTCAGTCCATCCATAATGCAATAAATGAGAAAGATGTTCTGAAGAGAGGACACCAACCGTGTGATTACTAGACTGTAATTCAATAAAGAACTATGGAATTATATGAGCACAGACACTGACAGTTGGAACTAAAGGGGATGAAGATGGGATAATTGGAGAGAATGAGAACATAAAGCTATTTGGCTGCACACATGCACTATTTCCCAAGAAGAGGAAGAATGCCCCATTTATTGCACTATGGATGGGCTCTGAATTATCCAGGCAATTCAGAGATCATGAGGGATACCTCCTTGGTTTCAACAGGCCAAGAAACTTCTGCCTAAAGCCTTGGGGGTTAGAAGCATGCTGCAGAACCATTGAATGGGAGTTCCAGGAGCTTTGGGTACAGGAAATTGACCTATAGTGTGTATGTGATGCTCCTATCCCAGTGGTCCTAGAGAAAAGACTATTAAACCAAAGAAGAGTGTTCTTTAGCCTTACAATCAAATGGAACAATTTGACTTGCCTGGTTTTGTACTTGTTTTAGATACCTCAAAATTCATGTGTGTACACCCTATACCTCAATGTGAGTATATTTGGAGATAGGGTTTTGAGGATGTAATTGAGGTTAAATGAGATATTAGTGGTGGTGTCTTAATCTGAAATAATTAGTGCCCTTACAAAAAAGAAAGGAAAAGACCAAACCTATGACTGATTGGAGTACCTGAAGGAGATGGGGAGAATGGGACCAAGTTACTTCAGGATATCATCCAGGAGAATTTCCCTAACTTAACAAGATAGGTCAATATTCATATTCAGGAATCCAGAGAACCCTAGTAAGATACTTCATGAGAAGATCAACTCCAAGACACATAATCACTAGGCTTTCCTAGGTCAAAATGAATGAAAAATTGTCCAGGGTAGCAAGACAGAAAGGCCAGATCTTCTATAAAGTGAAGCCCATAAGACTAACAGCAGACCTCTCAGTAGAAACTCTACAAGCCAGAAGAGATTGGGGGCCAGTAGTCAACATTCTTAAAAGAATTTCCAACCAAGAGTTTCATATCCAGCCAAACTAAGCTTTATAAATGAAGGAGAAATAAAATTCTTTTCAGGAAAGCAAATAATGAGGCAATTCATTACCACTAGGCCTGCCTTGCAAGAGCTCCTGAAGGACGCACTAAATATGAAAGGGAATAAACATTACCAGCCACCACAAACAAACAAGCAAGCAAACAAACAAACAAAAAACACTGGAGTACAAAGACCAATGACATTAAGAAGTAACTACATCACAAGTCTGTCACATAACCAGCTAGCATCATGATGATGATTCAGGATCAAATTAACACGTAACAATATTAACCTTAAATGTAAATGGGCGAAATGCCCCTATTGAAAGGCACAGACTATCAAACTGGATAAAGAGTCAAGACCCATTGATATGCTGTATTCAAGAGACCCATCTGACATGCAAAGACACACATAGGCTCAAAATAAAGGGATGGAGGAAAATTTACCAAGCAAATGGAAAGCAGAAGAAAGCAGGGCTTGCAGTTCTAGTTTCTGACAAAGCAGACTTTGTACCAACAAAAATTTAAAAAGTCAAAGGGCATGACATAGTGATAAAGGGTTCAATTCAATAAGAAGAATTAACTATTCTAAATAAATATGCACCCAATACAGGAGCATTCAGATTCATAAAACAATTTCTTAGAGACCTATAGAGAGACTTAGACTCACATACAATAATAATGAGAGACTTTAACACCTCACTGTCAATATTAGATCATTGAGACAGAAAATTGATTAGAAAATTCAGGACCTGAACTCAGGTCTGGATCAAGTGAACCTGATAGATATCTACAGAACTCTCCACCCCAAAACAACAGAATATACATTTTTCTTGGCACCACATGACTCTTGCTCTACAATTGATCTCATAATTGGAAGTAAAACCCTAGAAGAAAGTCGAGGTAATACCATTCAGGACATAGGCATAGGTAATGATTTCATGATGAAACATCAAATACAATTCCAACAAAAGAAAAAAAATTGACAAATCAGATCTAAATAAAATAAAGAGCGTCTGCACAGCAAAAGAAACTATCATCAGAGTGAACAGACATCTTACAGAATAGGAGAAAAATTTTGCAATCTATCTGTCTAACAGACGTTTAATATTCAGTCTACAAGGAACTTAAACAAATTTACAAGAAAAAAACAAACAATCCCATTAAAAAGTGGGCAAAGGACATGAACAGACATTTCTCAGAAGAAGTCAGTTATGCAGCCAAAAACTATATGTAAGAAAGCTCAACATCACAAATTATTAGGGAAATGCAGACCAAAACCAAAATGAGATACCATTTCATGCCAGTCAGAATGGCGATTATTAAAAAGTCAAGAAACAACAGATACTGGTGAGGTTGTGAAGAAATTAGAATGTTTTTACACTATTGATGGGAATGCAAATTAGTTCAACCATTGTGGAAGACAATGCGGCAATTCCTGAAAGACCTAAAACCAGAAATACCATTTGATCCAGCAATCCCAATCCTGGGTATATACTCAAAGGAATATAAATTATTCTATTATAAAGAAACACGCACACATATGTTCACTGCAACACTATTGACAATAGCAATGACATGGAACCAACCCAAATTTCCAGCAATGATATATTGGATAAAGAAAATGTGGTACATATACACCATGGGATGGTATGCAGCCACAGAAAGGAACAAGGTCATGTCCTTTTCAGGGACATGGATGGAGCTGGAAGCCATTGTCCTCAGCAAACTAACAAAGGAACAGAAAACCAAACACTGCATGTTCTCATTTATAAGCGGGAGCTGAACATTGAAAACACTTGGACACAGGGAGGGGAACGACACACACTGGGGCCTGTTGGGGAAGTGGGAAGTGGGGCAGGGACAGCATCAGGATTAATAGCTAATGCATGTGGGGCTTAATACCTAGGTGATGGGTTGATAGGTATAGCAAACCACCATGGCATACATTTACCTATGTGACAATCCTGCACATCCTGCACATGTATTCCGGGGCTTAAAATTAAATTAATTTTTTTTTAAAAAAGAGAGAGGTAAAGAGCGATATATTCTTCTGTATCCATAGAAACATACTTCACATATGAGCACACAGTAGAAGGCAGCCATCTGCATGCCAGGAAGAGAATCCTCACTAGAACCTAACCTTGCTGGCACCTTGATTTGGTACTTGTAGCCTCTAGGACTATGAGAAGATAACTTTGTTTTGTTTAAGTCACCCAGTCTGTTCTATTTTGTTATGGCAGCCAGAGAAGACTAAGACAAGAGAGCAGGGATATATACATATTCTAGTTATTAGTTTCTTTTCCTAACCACAGAGCCACATCACCACTGCCTGAGGGCTCATAAAATGTTTGATATGTCATTATAAAATGTAATATAACAATGTGTAAGACCAAGGGAATCATTTGCAGTAGAAGAGTTGTAGGAGTGAGACATGACCTGGGATCCACTGCTCACATCACATTTCACACCCCACAGATGCTGCCTGCCTGACAGAGTAATGGAATGACTTTCTGAAGGAGTAGCAGAAGCACTGACTTGGAGGTGATGACTTGCAAGAAAGGAGAGTCATTCTCCAAGATGTCAGGTGCAGTATAAATCAATGATCTTCAAAAGGTGCCTTACTTTAATAGGAGAAGACATTAATCTGGGAATTAAACGGTGGAAGAAGCAATGTCCCCTACCTATTCAGTTAGTAAACTTTTCCTTCATATCCCCGTAATTATTGGCTCTGTGAGTTTAGATATCTTAGTTTCCAAAGGGATATGCTTTCACTAAGGAATGCAATGAGTCTCACTAAAGTATAAGTCATGATTACTGCCTGTGAATTTGGGGGATCTTTGCAGCAAGGGACAACAGACAAAAAGAGGAATCACCTTCCTAGAGTAGCAGCTGACCCTGAAGATCAGAAGCTAGGGCTGTTGAGACACAATGACGAATATGTCTGACAAGCAGGTGACCCACTTGAATGCTTCTCGGTGCTCCCTTGTCCAATTTTGTTGGTAAGTGGACGGGCCAGTAGCCCCAGGCTGAGAAGAAGGAACACAATAAACAGAGCTCAAACCCTCGAGGAGTGAATCTGTGTCATGTCACCAAGTAAGCTATGAAAGCCAGCAGTCTATAAGGAATCTAGGTGTAACAAGATCTGTGAATTGCCAGCAGACCAACTTCAGTGTTGGACCCTAAAGTTTGTCCTTCAAATCTTCCTTTTATAAGTCCCGTGAGAAACAGAGTCTCACCAACATCCTGAAAGAACTGCTTCCAGAACTTACACAAAGAAGCGAATACAGACAATGTGAGAGCCGTACTGTAGTGGGTTATATAATATGCCACTTACTTCTCCCTTCTTTTTCCAGGTGCTGAGGTATTTATCTCAGGCCACTCTTAGCTTGCCAGTCCTCCTTAGAAATTGCCTAAAGCAAAGACAATTTTTTCATCCAAAGTCACACTCCCTTGTTGGGGAAGACCACATCCAATTACTGGTCAGTGTTGGAGTGTAAAAGCTGGTTCTTTCCCTTCAATTTGGTACAATGTGAGGGGCCATCTTTACTTCAACTCTTCATATAAGTTGGCTGAGACTTTCATGGAGATGACATTGTAGCCCAGTTTATTTGTGTCCAATCCTGCTGCTCTTTTTTCTATCTACAGGTATTCATTTTAAGAACACTCCCTAAAACTTCATGCTCACTAATCCCCTTCTCAGAGTCGGCTTGCCAAAGAACCCAACCAGCAACATTCTTAGCACAATGACTTGTACGACATACGGTTATTAAAAAGAACTATTAAACTCCTAATAAAAATCATGGGGGAAATTATATATATACATATATTTATTTATGTGTGTGTGCACTGTGTCTCTCTGTCACACACACACACAACACACACACACACACACACACACACCTGGCTTTGCATCATGTAAAATAGTAAACTCAATTTTAGGCAGAACATAGCTACCCTAATATGTGTAAAATATTTGCATATGATTTTGGAAGTTAGTTCCCAGGTCAATTTATATAATTTTTATGTTAGGGCCTGACTCAAGTTAAAAAAAAATGTAGAATAAATTACATTCCATTTCCCAGATGCTTGAAAATACAATGTTTTAAAACACGGCCCTTATCCTTTTGGAAGAATCTCAGAGTTTGGTAAAAACTTCAGATTTAATGACCATGTGGAAATAGAGTGGCAGGATTTTTATTCTTTCATCATAATGGAGAATTCCTCATCAGAGTGATTAGTACACTATGGCAGAGTGAATTTTCCCCTTCCTTCCTTCCTTCCTTCCTTCCTTCCTTCCTTCCTTCCTTCCTTCCTTCCTTCCTTCCTTCCTTCCTTCCTTCCTTCCTTCCTTCCCTCCCTCCCTTCCTTCTTTCCCTCCCTCCCATTTTCTCTCTCTCTCTTTCTCTCTCTCTCTCTTTTCCTTCCCTTCCTTCCTTCCTTCCTCCCTCCCTCCTTCCTTCCCTCCCTCCCTCCCTCCCTCCCTCCCTCCCTTCTTTCTTTCTTTCTTTCTTTCTTTCTTTCTTTCTTTCTCTTTCTTTCTTTCTTTCTTTCTTCTCTTTCTTTCTTTCTTTCTTTCTCTTCTCTCTCTTCCCTTTCTTCCTTCCTTTCTTTCTTTCTTTCCTTTCTTTCTTTCCTTTCTTTCTTTCTTTCTTTCTTTCTTTCTTTCTTTCTTTCTTTCTTTCTTTCTCTTTCCTTTCTTTCTTTCTTTCTTTTCTTTCTTTCTTTCTTTCTTTCTTTCCTTTCTTTCTTCTCTTTCTTTCTTTCTTTCTTTCTCTTTCTTTCTTTCTTTCTTTCTTTTCTTTCTTTCTTTCTTTCTTTCTTTCTTTCTTTCTTTCTTTCTTTCCTTTCTTTCTTTCTTTCTTTCTTTCTTTCTTTCTTTCTTTCTTGACAGAATCTCACTCTGTTGTCCTGTCTGGAGTGTGGTGGTGCTATCTCAACTCACTGCAACCTCTGCCTCTTGGGTTCCAGCAGTTCTTCCTCCTCAGCCTCCTGAGTAGCTGGGATTATAGGCCTGTGTATAGGCGTATAACCATGCCTGGCTAATTTTTGTATTTTTAGTATACACGGGGTTTTACCATGTTGGACAGGCTGATCTAGAACTCCCGACCTCAAATGACCCTCCTGCCTTAGCCTCCCAAAGTGTTTTACAGGTGTGAACCACCACGCCTGGCCAAGAGTGAATATTTTTAAAAATGAAAATTATGTCACTCTTCTGAACCGAAACTTCCCATGGCTTCCCACCACACCGGGAATAAAATCAAAGCTCCTATTCCAAGGCCACATACAACCTGACACTTGCTTCCACTGAAGGTTCACATGTTTCTTCTTTTGTCTTGACTTAGTGTATTCAGTCTCGCTGGCCCTCTCCCATTTGCAGGGACTCACCATGCTCATTCCTTTTTGATTTTGTGCTTGGTCTTCCCCCTTCTTGGAGTAGGTCCTGCAAAGATGCTCCCATTGTTTTCTGATTTCATAAAGTTCCTGGCTCAGGCAGAGCTGTGAGGACAGCTATGCGTGAAAGGACAACTCTGCCTGAAACAGCTCCCTACCTCTGCTAACTCAGGAGCTCCTGGAACTGCTTTAACATGCTGCAGTGCACTTACCACCATCTGAAATTACATTGCACATGTGCTTATCTATGTAGTTACTTATTTTCTCTTTCTTTTACTAGAGTGTAAGCTTTTTGAGGACAGGGATTATTTTCTGTTTTATGAGGACAGGGATTTTTATTTTTTTCTTGTTTGTTTTCTTCTATTTTCTTTTCTTTTCTTTTTTTCTTCCTCCTCAGATCTAGAGGAATGCCTGATACAATATAGGCACCCCTAATAAATATTCAGTGAATGGATTGCATTGATTTTCCTGTAGAGTTTGTTGCATAAGACTGGAGAGTTCAAGAGTTTAGCAATTCTGTTTTTGATTTGGTGAGCTCCACTTTTATCAAATGGCATGAAAACCTGAGATCAGTGGGATTGAAAAATTTAGAAAATATCTCTTGGGAATTGATGTAGTATCTAGTATCTCCTCTTGGGTTATGAAAGGTGGTTCCAAAGAAAAGGTTCTGGTAGAAAAACAAGAGGTTTCATAAAAGGAGTAGTGTTTTATTTACTATGAAATCAAATATATATCACTACTGTTTTTATTCTAGGCATGTAGAAAGCAAACAAACAAAACACCTAAAATAATTCTACAAAAAGACCCGCAAAGGGGGTTTTATTAGTTTAAATAAGTACTCATGCATGTGTATGCATAATCTCTCTCTCTCTCTCTCTCTCTCTCTCTCTCTCTATATATATATATATATATATATATACACACACACACACACACGTACCTCTCTCTCTATATATATATATCTAAATATATATATATATGTATATATTCTTGAATATAATTAAAGACATGTTATTAGAGTTCTTAGTTCCCACAGTGGGATAAAATACTTGGTCCAAGTCTAGTCCCTGCCATTTTCCCATTGATTGAGCAAATTATTTAATTTCAGAGAGACTGAGTTGGCTCATCTTTGAAATAGTGATCAAGCCTAATTCACTGGAGTAGAGCAACGACTAAACGTTGTAGTCAATGTTAAGTGCCTGGCACCATGCCTTGGATTGAATGCTTACAATGTATGCATTCCATAAAAGATAATTCCTCATTTTTCCTGAATAACCTTCTGCATTTAGGTTACTCTTTATTTAAATCCTCCTCAGTTTTATAAACACACTATCATTGAATTTGAGTCTTCCAGAGTCATGTTTCTAATACATTTTTCTCATAAGCAGTACAAATTTACCTGAGATGTGACAGATACATAAATTCGGTAAGTTAGCCCCTCCAAACAAAATAAATAAATGAAAGGAAGTGGAATAAACTGTCAAAGTCCTCATGCATCTATTTGTGGCTGAAATGTTTTATTAGATTTTATAACAAAGTTTAAAAACAATATCAAGTAGGGGTGTGTGTGTGCTTCTTAAGTAGGTAACTGGATGAGCCCATATTACAATATGTTGAATTTTGTCTGTATGGAAATGCCTTGAGGATGCTGTCATGATGCCAAAACTTAAGGTGGACAGAGAATGAGAGGAAGGCTCTGACACGCAGAGCATGAACTGTGATCTGCCAACCAGGGTCGAGATGCTGGCCAGGAAAGAACTTCACTTCGCAGTTTGTAGTGAAAAAAGGGAAATCTGGAAATTTCTTAAATTGAATATTGTTCCTATCACACTGTTTCATTCAGATTCACTTACTAAAAGCCTCAAATGTGTTTAGCATAATACTCTCATTAGTACAGGCAAGATTACAATGAGTTGTCATTTCCACCTTCCTGGATCAAGTGGGATGAAAGAATTCTCGGGTCTTTCCTAGGTATAAAACGCCTCTGCAGAGGACAGAGAAAATTCACCCAGGGCTTCAGCATGCTGGAGCATGTGGAATGCAAGTCTTGAAGCTTTCCTGCCATGACATTTAAAAATAAAAAAATGAATTGAGACAATGCCCAAACTTTCTTATTTTGGACAATAGTCTTCTTCAGAACACCTACCAGGCTGAGAAAATGGCTTTCTTTGAAGGAGTAGAGTCTTTGTAATTCACTGGGATCTATCTCTCATAATTTTAAGAGGTTTTGTGTAAATCATGTTTTTCTCTGATTTCTCTATAACTCTACATCTCTATTTTCTCGTACTACCTCAGCAAAATTAAGAAAAAAAAAAAAGAAAGAAAAAATGTGCTGTAAGCATTTAGCAAGTTGTTAAAATGCTCATTAGAAAATCACTAACGGAATAGATCCACCCCTGCTTTATTCACTGATCTTAGATCACTGCAGCCCTAATCCCAAAGACGCACCTTCTCCCTGGAAAAGTGCAATTTGATCTCAAAGCAATTCTTGCTTAAGAGATTGAGAATGCTGAATCCACCAAAGGATCTGCAATATGCCTGTTCCCCTCTAGGTACTGAAAGAAGTACCCCGAAGAGAAATTTACTAGGGCCTAAAGAGCAATATTTCAGACGGTATCACCTGCCGAGATGTCAAGACCCTGTCTTCTTTGCCCCTCCCCTGTGTGTGTGTTCATGAATATGTTTATCTATTGGATAATTCTCTGGGGTTTCAGATTGAGCAAATGCCTCTCTGGGAAGAAATTCCTATGTATTTAATACAAATTGAAATGAATCTTTCATATATAACCAAAAACACATTTAGAAAGCACAGTACTTAACATTGTGTTTCACAGGTTTTATGGTCTATACAAAGCCTAACATCCAGAGACAACATCAACATCATTATTTTGGTTTAGAAATATGGAAAGTCATACTTTAAATACCTGCTTACCTGAAGACATGTCAATATATACAGAATAAAAATGAGTTAGAGTTTTGTAAATATTGTTTTAATATTAGTCTATGTTTTCTGAACCCCTTTTAGAAAACCCCTTTCCTTAAAGAAGTAGTCACTCACTTAAAATATTTTGTACCAAATAGATTGCCATATAATCATTGAGCCACCTAATTTTTTTTTTTAGTTTACAATAAGCTATATATAATCAGTGTCACATGTTAAAATAAAACCAACAATTTGACTATAAGGAACCAAAAACTTTTCTCAGAAACTCTACAGTATAAATTTTGGATAGGTTATCGTAAACTTCAGGCTGTGGGTAGGTTATCTTTTACTTGGTGGAAAGGACGTAGAAGAAACAAATAAAAATGTTTCCTTTTTTGTTGTGCCTTTGAATTGAGAAGAAACCATGTTCAGAATAAAGACAGTTTCTTTCAAAAGTATTAGTGTGTGTATACACACACACACACACACACACATATATATATATATATATATATAAATGTGTTTACCTTTTCAAGTAGATGGTCTTTAATGGTGGATCCTAGATTCAGTAACAGAGCCACTATGGCTTATACATAAATATTTTCTGTAAAGAAGTCTAAAGATAAAATTGAAGGAGAAAGGTCAACACGGAAGTTACCAAAATTTAAAAAAAAATATGTCCAAATCTCTCTGAATGTATTGATATTCTTCAGACCTATAATTAGAGAAAGCATTACATACTTAGTTCCAGAAATTTTCCATTTCCATTATTGCTGGATAAGCCATCTAAAAAGCACTTGAAGTTGATGATGTATGTTGTTTACACTCTTGAAAAAACATCCTCTCCAAATAGGGGGAAAGGTTAGAAATGATTTGTACTGCATTGATCAATTTATCTGAGCTGTCTCTCAGCAGATTGTATTAATGGAACTTCATTTTCTTTTATTCAGTCGACGGCCAATTTTTTGTTGTCTCTTAAAAAGATCAATGAACATGTCTCGCCATCTTTTCACAAAACAAGATGATTTTTCCCTTAAAGTTTCAAAAATACTTTATTATTTTGTTGTAATAGATGTTTGTTCCCCCTTTCTTGTTTTCAACCCCCTGCAGTGAGTTTTCTAATGCCTGTCTATTCTTTTATATCTCTTTGTAGTTCCGACTTCAATACCTTAAATTTCCCTTTTTTTCCATCATTCTGGGTCTACAGATACCTTCAGGGGCAGCAGCTTCTCCACTCTTTGGCCTGCACTGGGTAGAGAGGCTGATGGTATTCACCACCGCAATGAATAAACACAATCAAAACGAGCATCCACAACAAGAATGCACTTTGATTGGGGCATTATGCACCACATCTTTCGTAGTTCGTAAAAAATGAAAGCTTGTTGCTTTTTACCAAGGCTAGGTAGAAATCGTTGATTCTCTTTCTCTGCAAGGAGGGTAGGGTGACTATTGCCCCCCATTTGTCATTTCTTAACATTCAGAGTATATTTCTTTGAATGTAATTGTACCTTTCTGGCTGGTGGAAGAATTCACTTTTATTTATTTTTTTATTGCCACGGAAAATATGAAAAGCAAGGAGACAGTAAAACTCAATTTATCTACTTGTCTCTTTCTTGTGCATAGCTGATCTCTGGTTCCTTCTATCCCTCCTCTGCCCCTCATTATCTTCACCACCCCTCTGGGCCTAACACATGCCCAGACTATTGACATCTGTTAGGGGTAGCCACTTCTGGAGAGAATTGGTACATTCAATAGGAGATTTTTTATTGAATAGCAGTGAAACCCTTGTGATATATAATAACTTCTCCCAACCACTCTCCACAAGAGAAAAGAAAAAAAAAGACAAACACACAATGAGCAACTTCAATACATATATTAAGCATAGTAGTATAGATACCTACATCTTGAGGACAGTATTGTACTTCTTCATTAAAGACTCAGAAGGAGTTTTGAAACATATTCTGGGGAGAAAATAAAAGAAAAATGAAAAGCAGTACTGGCATATTCATGCATGCGTTTCTTTGCAAAGTCATGATGGCAAAACAATGTTAAATTTTGATAGGACCAGTCCTAAATTATGGCTTCCTGGGGAATGGGTTACTCATGGGTTAGGAGCAATCACAAACTACCCTTCACTCCCAGGATCCCATAGTGTGTGGAGGAAGATGAATGAAGACTGAAGCTGTAGTATTTTAATGGGGGAAAGAAGGGCAGAGGTGTTTCCTTTATCTTGAGGATTATCATTACTATCACCTAAGTGGGACATCCAGGCATTAGTCCATATTCTTCCCTCTTACTTAATCAGTCACCAAGCCTTACAGATTATCTTTCCTAAAAGTCTCAGATCCATCACCTTTTCTATTCATTCTTCCAATTTCTTAGTTCAGGTTTGCATCATTTCTCACCTGGATGACTAGGTCAGCCTCCCAACTTGTCTCATTTCCTCTAGTGTGGCCCTTGAAATGATCCCCCACACTCTGCCAAAATAAGCTTCCTAAACTGCAAATATGATCATGTCGTTATACTCCCCAGACTACCCAAAAACCCCCACCTTAGTTTCAGAACAGAGCTCATATCATTGCCATTTCTCCTGTATAGCCTCCCCCTCCCACCTCCCTCCTACATAGGCATGTGACCTTGCAGAAATAGGGACTATCTACAGTTTCTTTCTTCATCCTGATATTTTACCCCTCAGAACTTTCCCTTTACCAAGAAAGAAACGGTTTTTTTTTTGATCAAGCAGTTTCCTACTTATTTTCAAAAGTGAAACAATATGAAAGCAAAAATGATGAATCTATCAAGCAGAAAATGCAATCTCAAATAAAATATTACCCTCTTAGAAGTCCCACCCCGACTCCTGAGTACAATAAAATGTTCCTTTCATAGCAACCTCTGCTACTTCTTTATAAAACTGACCACAGTTCTGAGATCATTGATTTAGTTGATACCAGAAGATTCTGGTGCTCCTTTAGCTTTCATTTCCTAGTGCTGAGTGTTTTGCACATAGTAGACACTCAATAAATATTTTTGGTATGTTAAATGAGAAATTTGGACTAAACATCTGTACGTGACATGCTCTTTGGGTTGGAAATCACAGGAGCATTCCAAAGCAAATAGAGTGATAAATGGGCATTGACTTTTGAGAAACCTCGGTCATTACAGAACCCAAGGGCAAGGATTAACTGCTCCAGTGAAGGTGACTCCCAGTGACTTCCTCAATCTCTGTAAGGTTATGTGCTTTCTTGTCTCTTGTCTCTGCTTCTCTGCTTACGGGCACCACTCTTCTCTATCCCTAAAGGCCAAAATTTGAAATGGCCCTGGTTTATATGTGTTCTAACCCAGTCCTAGCCTTACATAACATTCTAATTCAGGCACTTATTAGACATTACTTGTGGTTCTGAGTCTCTAACCCAAGGTCTCAATTGAGAGAGATAAATTACCCCAGTGTTGGTAAGTATCCATCACTGGCCCTGAATAAGCTGGATCAGATAGTTAAAAATGGAGTCAGTGGCCATTCCTATGGGGAGGGGTAACAGAGAAAGGGCAGTACTTATAGAAGGTCAATTGTGGTCTACTTTCAGATGTCAAAACAACCATCAGCTAACCCTCATCCCAATTCTCCAATTTATTGTAGAAACTTCATAGGGTCCATGATCAGAAAGTCATGGCTATTTTTATGCTTAATGATGTGCTTTCCTTGGGTCCACTTAGCATTTTATGAAGAGTTGATCCATGAGGTTCCTTCCTAGTTGTAATATCTGGTGATGCTAATTCTCCAGAATTACAAAGCACAAATTCCCAGGGAGAAAACTGACTGTCAGAAGGAAGAGAAACATTCAATCAGATTCATTATTAATAATTCAATTTAAAAAATGACCAACATAATGCAGTCGTAAGCAAATTTGGCTTATTAGTGTTGTTGTTAATTAGTAATCATGATAAGGACCTCGTTTAAGATGCGATTATATTTTGATGGTTCTTCTGTAAACATCTATTACTGCGACTTGCACCCATAAGACAAAGAAAGACACCTCTTGCTTAGGTACTGTGCTTTCACTTAGAAACAAACAAACAAAACAGTCTTCTAAAGCATGCATTATGGGTTGAATAAATTCACACGTTGATGTGTTAACCCCCATTATTTCAGACTGTAACTTCCTTGGGAATAAAGCCATTGCAGACATAACTAGGTAAGATGAGGTCGTTCCGGAGTAGAGTGAGCCATGAGACAAATATGACTGATGTTCTCATAAAAGGAGGAACTTTAGACACAGCTACACACAGGGAAGATGCCACTTGAAGATAAGAGCAGAGATCTGTAGATATTTCTACAAGCCAAGGAATGCCAAAGATTTTCAGTAAACCACCTGAAGCTAAGTGAGAGGCATGGTATCCATTTCTTTTCACAGTCCTGAGAGAATCAATCCTGCTGACACTTT
Source organism: Macaca nemestrina (assembly GCF_043159975.1). Classification (NCBI taxonomy): domain Eukaryota; kingdom Metazoa; phylum Chordata; class Mammalia; order Primates; family Cercopithecidae; genus Macaca; species Macaca nemestrina. The sequence continues at coordinate 93,832,498 of NC_092131.1, forward strand.
GATTTTGGACTTTCAACCTCCAGAACTGTGAGACCATCAATTTCTGTTATGCAAGTAGCTCAGTTTGTGGTACTTTGCTATGGCAACCCTAGGATATGAATACATACAATAAAATGAAAGAGTCTATAAGCGTGAAAATTGTATAAATTTTAGAAAATATAGGAAATTCCAAGATGGTCACTAATTCTTCTAGAAATAGAAGTATATTTTTGAGATTAACATTCAAAGTGTTCAGTTTACATTGGTGTCTAGGGTTTGGAAACTCTCTGCTTCTACGAATCTTTCTTGGAATTTTTTTTTTATTCCAAGAAAGATCACCCTCATTACATTTTAATCAACTATAGGTCTCACATAATTACCACTCCTGGAAATCTTCTAAATTTAAGACCATGCATGTTTTCCTACCTCATTTTCCTTTTTTATAAATCAAAGATGTAATGGAAAAATATCTTCTAGAATTTATGTGAAGACTGGGTGAGAAAAAGCATGTGAATTGCTTCATAGCCCAGTGCCTAGGACAGATTAAGTGCATGATAAAATTTATCCATTTTTCTTAAAGTTAGAAAATATTTACACTCGTCAATTTGCATTTTGATACCCATAGCCTGGGGTGATTACCTCTTTTTCCGTTGGTTAAGGCCCATCTTTCTAAATGGATCACATTTAAAATAAACCTGTAATATAAACATATCATTTTTGGAAAAGGGGATCATAATTTATAGTCTATGTTTCTTCCCCATTCTCCTTAAAATCTAGCGTAGTGCTGAGCACACAGCATATGCTAAGATAGTGAACAAATATGTGATGTATGAAGAGACAGATGAATTTTTTCAAGCACAATTGGAAATTTAAAGGAAAAATAACACCATTTGAAATATTAAAAACCTGTGAAATACTTAGATATAAATCTGACAAAAGATTTAGGTGCAAAACCTATACAATAAAAACTTTAAAAACCCAGCTGAGACAAAGTATCAAAGTCATAAAGAAATGAAGGGATACACTGTGATTATCTCTGAAGGACTCAATATTGTTAAGATGCCAATTCATCCCAAAGTCATTTACAAATTTAACACAATCACATGCAACATCTCATGGGATTTTCATAGGCCTTGAAAAGATTATTCTACAATTTACATAGAACTTCAAAGGACGAAGAAGAGCCAAAACAATTTGAAGAAGAACAAAGTTGGAGAATTAACACTACCTGACTTTAAAATCTATAAAGCTATGGACATCAAGACAATGTGGTACTGATAAAAAGATATAAAAATAAGTCAGTGGAACCGAATAGAGTCCAGAAATTTTCCACTAAATATATAGTCAAACAAATGATTTTCAGCAAAGGTGTAAAAATAATTGAGCATAGTAATAATAGTCTTTTTAAAATAAGAAGTACTAGAACATTTGGAAATCTGTAAGCAAAAATAAAATCCTAAGCATACATTACAGTATATATAAAAACTCAAACTGTTTAAAAGAGCTAAAGAACAATCTAACGCCATGAAATTTCTAAAATAAAATATAGTATGAATCTTTGTGGCCAGGAGTAAGGCAAATATTTCTTAGATATGACAGCAAAAGCATAATTTAGGAAAACATAAATTGATAAATTGGGTTTGACCAAAATTCAAAGTTTCTGTTCTTCAAAATATATCATTAAGATATTGAAAAGATGAGCTACAGACTGTAAGAAAGTGATCTCAAATTATATAACTCATAAAGGACTTGTATGCAGGACATATCAAGAAGTCTCAAAACTCAATAAGAAAAAAATGCAATAAAACTATGGACACAAAGTTTGAACATATGTCTCACCAAATTAGATGTAGCCAATCAGCACATAAAAAGATACCCACCACCATTAGTCATTAGGGAAATGCAAATTAAACCCATGAAGAGATACTTCTACACATCTATTAAAATGACTGAAATTAAACAAAAAGCTGACTATACTAAGTCTTAGAGAGGTGTGGAGAAACTGGACTTCTTATTCATTGCTGGTGAGAATGTAAAATGCTGTCAGCACTTTGAAAAGTACATCAGCACTTTTTGAAAAAGTAAAACACATACCTATCATACGATTCAGCCCTTTCCACCTTAGGTATTACCTGAGAGTAATGAAAGCATATGCCCATTCAAAGATGCATACATAGATGTTCAGAGCAGCATCATTTGTAACAGTCGATAGCTGGAAAAAACTCAAATATGCATTAACTTGTGAATGGGTAAACAAATTATGATATATCTGTACAATAGAATATTACTAAATAATAGAATCAATGAACTATTAATAAATGCAATGACATGGATGAATTACAACATTTTTTCCTGAGTGAAAGAAACTAGACAAAAGTGCATATTGTGTCATTTAATATATATAAAATTCTAGAAAATGGAAACCAATCTATAGTTGCAGAATACAGAGCAGTGGTTGCTCAGCCATGGCTGGGGAAGGCAGGCAGGAGGGAAGGACTTACCAAGGGTTGGGGAGGGAACTCTTGGCCAAGATATATGTTCATTGTCTTGATTGTGAATAATCACTTCATAGGTGTAAACATATGCCAAAACTTCTAAAATGATATACTTTAAATAAGTGTGGTTTGTTGTATGTCAATTTTGTTCCTCAATAAACTGGTTTAAATGCCCCAAACAGTAATAATAAAACAAATAAAAAGAAACACAGAAATAAGGGAGCCAGGCCCACTGAAAAATATTCTCCATATACTTGCATTTCCTTTACATAAAATTCTTGAATAGGCAAAACTTATCCAAAGTGATAGTAGTCAGAATATTGGCTCCTTTTGGGGAAGATGATGGGGAAAGAGTAGGTGGGGAACTTCTCAGGAGAGGATGTTCTGTATTGTGATCTTTGTAGTGTTTATGTCTGAAAAATTGAAAAGATGTTTAAATGATTAAAAAAAAACTTCACCTTTTAGAAACTAAGATACAGTACAGTGGAATGGAACACATAAAACTTGACTTCCCAAATTATTTTCTTTAAAACATTGATGCTTCCTGTTCATTCCCAAGTCCCTTGGAGATTTTTATACAATTAGCATTTTCAAGGCTCTGAAGATTTTGCAGTATAGGGACTTGCTTAACTTTGTTTTAAACCAATGTTTCCAAGACGTATTGGACTGCTGAAACATTTTTTTTTTATTTAACACTTTTAAACATCTGATGGAACAAGTGTTCCAAAGGGATATATTTTAGGAAACGCTAAACAAGCCAATTAAAAATATACCATTTAGAATCTATGGAGGTTTAGAGAGGTTAATTGTTTTTGTCAGAGCTCACACTGCCTGCAAAGGGTAGAGGCAGGATTGGAAACACAGGGCCATTGGACTGGAAGGCCATTTTGTATTCCTCCCATCCTTTCCTGCTCTGGGCCTCAGTTTTCTCATCTATAGACTGAGGAGATGAGAACATACAAAGCATGAGATAGCAATTGCTGCTGCCACTTTCTTCAACTGAGTTTTGGGGTAGCTTAATGAAACATTCTGAGCTTCAGTTTCCCTCCCATAAAACGAGAAGAATGATACCCCAACTGCTTTTTTTCTTTTCATTTTGTAATTTAAAAAATAGCCATGTAAAATAAGATGCTTTTAAAGGTTGTCCAGATCCACCCCCTACCACAACTTGATGCTTGACTTCTCTGTGTCAGAATCATTTGTGTGTCAACAGTTATTCTTCTGCTTTGGGTTTCTGTCAATAAATACTTTCAGGTTTGGCACACACAGAGAATCATTAAATGTCCCATCTCTCCCAACCAGGTTTACAAAAAGCATATTTTAATTTGAGTATTTGATGTATTTATCAACAAAGAGAATAGGCATCACTTATGCATAATGTGACTATGATCATGCTATTAATGAGCTTCTATAAAAACATCATTTCATTTAATCTTAATAAAACACTAAGAAGAAAGTATTATTATGTTGATTTGCACATTGGAAAAACAAATTCCAGAGTATTCAATCCACTACTGAAACTTTGGTTTTATCAAGAGGTGAAACCACAGGATAAATCAGGTCTGTCTTCCTCCAGATTCTCTCTGTTTCTCCCTAGATCACTGCTGGTTTCAGCACATTGGTGTGGTTTAAAAGGGGCTCATGAACAAGGCATCTCTCTGGGGCTTATTGCTGCTTTTATTTTTTATCTTACAGAGATGAGCAGAACTCATCTATGGTGCGTCTCTGAAGCCTTGTCACTCGGGATTTGGAAAATTCAGTGTTTTTCATTCTACCCACTTGCCATTTATAAAGCTCTTGAGCTCTTTCCAAATATCTCTTTGAGAAAAACAGAAACAATGTCAAGTTTGATATAGAAGTGGAATAACAAAAAGTGCAGAAATCTGCCCCGCAAATAAACAAGCCATATAGTTTTTTCCTTTAGCATTATTGAAGAGGACTGTGTTAGTCCCTTTTCATGCTGTGAATAAAGACGTACCTGAGACTGGGCAATTCACAAAAGAAAGAGGTTTAATACACTTTCAGTTCTACATAGCTGGGGAGGCCTCACAATCATGGCAGAAGGCAAGAAAGAGCAAGTCACATCTTACATGGATGGTGGTAGGCAAAGAGAGAGCTTGTGCAGGGAAACTCCTTCTTATAAAACCATCAAGTCTCATGAGACTTACTCACTACCACGAGAACAGTATGGGAAAGACCTGTCCCCAAGATTCAATTACTTCACACCAAGTCCCTCCCATAACACATGGGAATTAAAGATGAGATTTGGGTGGAGACACAGCCAAACCATATGAAGGACATTATCAAAACATGGCCTTCCAAATTATCAGGAAATAAATGTGTGTCCATAACAAACTAATTCATAATGCAAAACACACGTGTAATGAAGCAAAACATAACACGTACATCAGCTTAACTATGCGAATAACCAGATGTCATCTATTGGAATATTTTCTAAGCAATGCTCTGCAAATGCCAATTTTTTTATACAAATTAGCCAGGAATATTTACTAGTCATTTATTTATGAACAAACTCCTATTTTTGAGTGTCTACCATATATCATATCCTGTGGTAGGTGGATGCAGAAGATAAAGTAATTCTTGATTCCTTTCCCATATAACATAATATTTTAAATGAAAATTTAAAAACTACAGGGTTATTCAATAAATCAACTAAGTTGAAGAATAATAAGTATTAATCAAAATAATAAAATAGGAATAAATACAAGCAGTCATGACTCAAAGCTCTGTTCCATCTGATACTTTGGAACCTATCTCATCCAATGCCATTCTCCCCTATGTGTGCTCCAGTGATATTGGCATCACATCACTCCTTATCCACTTTTAATTTCCTTTGAATTGTTAATATATTAGTTTTAAATATTTTTACTTTTTATTTCTATAGTTTTTTCTTTTATTTTTATTATTAGTGTCATATACTGCTAACAACCATGGGCAGAAAGGATAGGCTTACTAAAGGCAGCTATGATAATTCCTTAACCTAAGCTTTTATTCTCTTAATACTTACTGAGAACTGGCTAGCTGCAGGCACCAGGTTAGGAACTGGATTAAGGAGATGAGCTCTCTAGTTGGGTAACTCTGAGGCTGCTTACCAAAGATCAGTCATGCCCATCAGCTCTCTTCAAGAGAACACCAGGTATACTGATGAAATACTCCTATTTTTAAATATTATGAACCATCCAGTCCTATGAGTCATGCCTTTTTTTGAAGCATTGCACTTGGCATAGACTGCATAGTATTAATAGTCTGCATGTTGGTAAAGTGATTGGTACATTCAAATATATAATTATCTCATTTGATTTTATTCAAGTTGTAATTTTCCACAGCATGCTGCTGCTATAAAGGTGTTTCCTTCTTCCATTATTTTCCCCTTCTTCTTTTCTTCCTGTTTCCATTCCTTCTTCTTTCCTTTTTTCCATCCTTTTTTCATTTCCTTCATCATTGTCTAGGCTACACATGATAGTCAAGTAGCTTACAATCTACAGTGGGATACAGACAAACATTAACAACACTGATGTAGTGAATTCCATCATTCCAGAATTACAAGGAGTTATGAAAATATGAGATAAAGGTAAGGGGTGGGAGAAAGTCACTCTAATTAAAGTTCCATTCTTGAGATCTGATGGGCTTGTTTTTACAAAAGAATTACAGGCAATGATGGGATGGCTACCATATTTTTATGTTCACTAGTCCATGGACTTCAACAAGAAGTAAATTTTTCAAGGGGACAGTGGTAGTTAGTAATAGAACATATCTGAAGTATGTTATATAGTTTCCCAGGCAGAAACGCCTGGCCCCTAGGCTGGATTATGCTAAGCCACCTATTAATTTGAAGTCTGAGTCCTTTTATGAAGAGCAAGATCAGGATGCAATAAAATGCTAAAGCTGAAGGACATCTTGTTGATGAGAACCAAGTGATTCTGCTGTTAGCATTGATTGTTAATTGACTAAGAGACTAAGTGCAAACCTACACAATCCCTTCAATGGAGAAAACGACAGACTAGTGGCTGCAAAATATTTGCTTTCATCTTGTTTTATGAGATATTTCTTAGAAAGGAGTATTCTGTCCAGGAGAAATGAACCCTTTATCATAAAGTGATGCTTATGCAAATAATCTAGATGTGAGAAATACAAAATAGCAATTCTTATAAACCTGGAAAGAGCTAAGAATTCTTCACTGTGGAACTATACTATACTGATGTGGATCATCAGGTCCACATCAAGCAATGAATCTAATTAACTGTTTCAAAATACATAAATTTTATTTTGTCCATGAAGCAAATTTCTAATGTATTTTTGAAACTCAGAAATCTGTTTTGACAATGCCATATAGAGCTGAAGAAAAATAATCATTGACTCCCTCAGGTGCAGTGGGCTCAGCAGTGGGCCAAGTCTACGAAGGCCAGCCCTTATCTTCATCACATAACTTTGATCTGAGTGAGAAGAAAGAAGCAAATAGCCCAAACATGTATGGAATGAGAGAAACGTACAAGTTAATGTTCTCTTCACTAATCAGGTGAGTAAAAGGACGTAGGTTCTCTCTCATGCCCCGGAATCCAATGCATGAGTTTTAAAAATCCAAACAAAAGAAGAGATGCCACCAGGAATCATTCTGGAGGGAATGTTATTTTTTACAAGGCGGGTAGGGGAGTAACCTAAGTGCCCATCAATAAAGGAATGGTTAAATACATTATGGTAAAGAGACAAAGTGAAATATATCTAAAGAATGAGATATTTTCATTATTATTGATATGGGAAGGTATTCAATATAATTACAAGGGAATGAATACAGCAAAATTCTGTTCTAAAGAAAAAATATATACACACAAATATCTATGTGTATATATGTTTATATACATATATGTGTATATTTGTGTTTATATATAGAGAGAGATGTCTATAAGTAAGAACAATTCGGGAGCAACAAGCCTATTGGGCTGGAAGGAGAGGGTGAGGCTGGCTCTGGTGAACAGGAATTTCACTTATAGTTTCTCTGTGTATATATATTTATGTACACTAGTGTGTGTATTTGTGTAGTTTGTGTGTGGTGTGTGTGTGTGTGTGTGTAAGTGTGTGTGTGTCTGTGTGTGTTTCCAGAAGGCCATTAGGACCGATCACCCTCTGGTTAATTTTCTGATTAAATAATTTTAAATTTGGGTGTCTTGATCAAAAACATAAGTGAAAATTAACTGCTATGAACTCTAAACCTATTTTAGATTTAAGGGAAATTATAATCATTCTCCTGGTAATGAGTAGCAACATAAGACCCACAAATGTTTTGAATTACCTCTGATGACAGCATAGGATTTCTTCTGGCTATTAATCTCTTGTTAAATCATGTCTGAGGTATCCCTTATACCAAGGTATTCTCAAACATTTGCAATTTTAAACCAGCTTAGACGTACCAATGTGAAACCAACTTAGAAATGAAGTCTGTATTCATTTCTCTTTAGATAGAAGACACACAAAGTCCCAGATAATATGTGTTAGCCAGGTGTAATCAAGATCATAATATTTTATCTTTCTCATTCTTTGTACCTGTGCTAAACCTGGCCCTGGTTAGCTTTCCCCATCTTGTAGGACTTCTAACAGTATTTCAATAAAATCAATATGTGATACTGATTTGCTCCTTGATCCCTGAACGGTGGTACATTTTTAACCATATTTCACTCCATGGAGTCCTGTAATTTCACCACTTGACTCCATGCCTAGCTCTCCCTGTCTTCTTTGTCCATTTTCCAGGTAATGTGCTTGGTACTACCACTGATACATGGAACCCATAGTATACAATGTCATGTTGGATGGTTTTTACAGCTGTGGTGGTTTCTAAGGGTCAACCTAGAGCTGGAAATATGATTTCCAGAATTGCCTTCCTGTTATGGTTTGAGTGCAGGTTGCCTGCAGAGGAATTTGTGAATGACTGGGCCCGTGAGGTAAAACAGTCTTCCTAAGGTTCAGAGAGTTGGAGTAGGGCTCCCAGCCTCACCGGAGTTGGGGCATGTTGTCACTGACCCACTGGCTCTTCTTGCTGGTAGGGGCAGCCATTTGGGTCCCCTCTACTCCAGCTTCTGCTGTCTTTTCAAGTCTTAGGCCAAGTCCTGTTCAGAAATGTGGCCTAGGGTGTCACTCCTTCTTCAGATCACCCATACCATCAAAATTGCAGGCAGTGAGAGAAACAGTACCAGTTTGTGCTCAGGGGTTCCCATTTGTCTCTACAGGTTCCAGTATGTCCTCACGGATTTTAACTTGTCTTTGTGGTCACCACTTTATGTCCAGCTTTTCTTCCCAGCCACAGGTCCTGCTGGCCTACAGTGACTGGAGCCTCACCACATCCCACAATTACATAAGATCCAGCCCATAATAATCCCTACAGTCTGTGTCACTCTTAGTGGAACTACTTCCCTGACTGAATCCTAAATAACAGAAGAGCAAAAACGTTTCTCCATTGTTTAGTATATCGGCTAGGTCTGAGGGACAGGACAGGAGGCCCTGGGGCTGGCGCTCACTCACTCTGTTCTTCATTTAACGTATTCACACCATGTGTATGAGCATTCAGCTTGGCGGGTGGAGCAGTTCGGCATTACTTGCTGGAAATAATTCGGAACACTTATAACCAGGCTTTGGAACCCAAGCCAAGTGTTCCCGAGCACATCCGTATGGGAAACAAAAGTTTCATTTTGTCCCCATCATTCCCTCACCCACTTCAGATGGGGAAATATTTGAAAAATGGAAGTGTATATAATATTCTGCTTGTGCTACCAAAGTTCTAATAGTGTTTACCTGAAATGTTTCTATCATTCCCAAACTTTCAGGGTTTCTGTTGGTGATTGGCGAGGAACAGATTGCACTTTCCTGAACTGAAATCTAATGAATGCCACAAAGTGAAAATAAACTGGAGACACTTGAAAAAAGAAAAAGAAAAGAAAACTCACTTCAAGAAACCCAAGCTTTCCCGCCCCCCTTCTTCTCCCCTCACTTACAGCCAACTAAGCTCCCCACACATTCTGATCGTCTCCCTGCACGGTGTCTGTGGTGGTGACAACTGATTCATGTGTTCATTTGCATATCCCCCGGTGCCAGCAGCAGAATACAGAACGGGCCTCCTGTGCCGGCAGCCAACACAGCACTGGCAAATCAGGGAGCTGTCAGAAACAGCTGTCCATTAACGGAGTTTGTGGAAACAACCAGGAGCTGTTTGAAAATGCTAGGTGGTAGAATTTAATTGGAGTAGCAACTGTTCAAAATTAAGATTAAAAGGACTAGTCAGTCAATGTGGATTTCGTGACACCTTAAAAATAACGTTCCAGGTTTGATTAATGCTGCATGAAGTTTGCGCATTTCTCTCCTTTGCTGATAGGGCCTGTGTGCTGATAGTTGATTCAGTGAATATATCTAGCAGTGAGAGCTCATAGGCTCCAAAGGTCAGATATCTTATTCTCTATGCTGAAACCCTTGTTGCTTTAAGGAAACAGGATTTTAATAGGAATCACGTGCAGATTGACTACAGGGAGCCAAGCGGTAGTGGAAGAAGCAAAGCTGGCAGTTTTGGAGACGGATATCTATTTATCCATAGTGTAAGTGTGTCTCAGCTCTGAGCAGCCCACCCTGTCCCCTAAGCCCTCATGGCCAGATACGGGAATTTACAGAATACATTTGCTTCCCAGCAGTGAGTTGAGAAGGAAAAGAGTCTTCATGGCCGGTTTAATCCTTGGCTTCCCTCCTGAATGTGGCGAAAAGGGTGTCAGATATTGCCAACATTGAAGCCAAGCGGGGAGTGGGTGTATGGGGTCACTGAAATATGAGGGTCAGTAATGGTTTCCTAAAGACTTTGCATCCTTCTGAAAAATCTCCACTTTAGCATTTCATTAAGATTAGAAAACAATTCTAACATGCCAGATACAGCTACTTGTAATTTGAAACAGAGTTCATAACCCCAAACACCACATTTTAACGATTTTTAATTTATGATTGAACTCTAGGTACTCAAGTCAACATTCTCAGTTCCACATTCATGATTCCTACTGTGGTCATTTAGTTTAACTCTTTGACTTTTATTCTTAAATAGATTGTCATGCTACTTCTTATAAACATCCATTTTAAAATTGAAAAGGAACAACATTGAATGCAATTGAGAATGACAGCATATTTGGAGTACATTTAGATGTAATTTGTTGCAGGGGGAAGGGGGTAAACTTGTTTTTCTAAGAAAACATCAGAGTAGATATACAGTAGGGTCAGGGCAGTGAGTGCAAGGCAACAGTTCCAGATAGGTAGTGCACGACAGCCAGGAGAGGAAGTGACAGCTGGTGGCTTAGTAAACAGATTTCAGTTTAGGATTTTCTGAACATTTTAATATGCTTCTCCACTGTATCTTTTGTTCCCAATTCAATAACAAAGCCGTTTCTTATTTGTTGCCTTGAAGTATCAGGTTGGTTAGAAAACATATAGAAAAAAAGTCATTTGGTATTAAAACAAAACATTTCTAAATATCTGATGCAATGTTATAGGAAAATGGGGGAGGTGAAAGAAAGGGAAGTTCTCCAAAAGGAGAGAGCCTGGTGGGAATGCTTGCAAATGGAAATACATGGCATTTCATTCCTCGGAGGCTTTTTGCTTAAATTATGATCTCCTCCTAAACAATGTGTATCTCCCAACTTCCACCCAACTGATCAAGTGGCCCAACTGACTGGGAGAGTCTTTAAAGAGAAAATAAAAGCTGTAAAGAATGAAACTGACTGAATAACACTGAAGGCATTAGTCTTATTAGCAGCCAAGCTCATTTCAAAGATGCTGGACATTGAAAGAGACGGTTATCCTTGAGTCCTGCTGTCTGTGTGGCATATACTGCCTGTCTCGATGAACAGCACCAATTTGTGTTTGTTGTGAATATCTGTGAATACTGTCTTATGGCAGCTAGTTTTTAATTGTTGTCAGCCTTAAGGGAAAATGTGATTGAGTCCTCTATGCTGCAATAAGGCAAGAGGAGCTATTCTTTGAGTGAAAATGTTCCCATTCAGCTACAGGGAACTAGAGAAATGCTTCAAAATTCAGCGTTTCCCTTGCTATTTTTAGTTAAATTAGGCTCACAATCATGAGACAGCACTGCTGCACTGGCCCATGATATGACCAAAGTAAGCTGCTAACATTTCTGTAGCTTGCAGAGATTCTAAGGGAAGTAGCTGTTGGAAAATATTAGTTTTGAGTAAAAAGATAAATGAAATCGAGGAAGAATTAAACATAATGTGATGGACGCTATCCTTTCATTTCACTAAATTCTACTGGGGGGGATCATGGAAAGAATTCATGTTTCAATAGCATCCTGGTCTCAATTTTCAATTTTCTCAATTCTAGTTTGAACATTCAGGAAGAATGCAGATTATGCCAATAGATTTATAAAATGTAAGACTTACTCAGGCTAGCTCAATTAAAGAGTGGCATATAGTAAGAAATACTGTGAGGATTTTAAGAAAACAACAATGAAGAAAGTGGAATCAAGACAGGTTCATGGTCATTCTTAGGACCTTTCCTCTCTTTTCTTCTTTGAGCAACTCAGCCATCTCTTTATGTCCCTCATAAAGCTGGGCCTTGAATGTGACTTGGCTTGTGTCTGTAGCAGGTCACCAAAAATCTGTTTGTCTTTCCACACAGGCAGCCCTACTAATTTCCAGGCTTGCATTGCTATGAAGGGTGGTCCCATGATGTGTTTTGGTCATTGGTGTCTGAAAAGAAGTAGCAGCTTCAGAGCCCAGGTTTGTAAGAAGTGGAACCCTCATGCTAATGGATGGCCAAGCCACAAAGGCCCTCAGGGAGAGTACAGCCACAAACAGGAAGGATCCTGGGTCCCTGAGCCACCGATAGAGGAAAGCTACCCATGGACTAGAAGCATCTAATTAGACTGCTACACAAGTGACCATAAACTTGTCTTTGAGGCATTAAAAGTTTTCATCAGTTAGTTATTGCATCCTGTCCAAAGTGAGCTATTGCACATGATCCTGAACTTTATAACCCAGTTTCTTTCTGCCACCTGCCATTATTCCTCCAACCCATCTATTCCCCACTCCCACTGATGTAATTGACCAGCTCATAGTTTTATTTTAGGCCTGGCAGGCAATAGGTTTCCGACCAGCCGATGCGTCAGCTGCAGTTGCTTGTTCACACTTGACCTAACCAGCTCTGGTCATTGTGTCCAGTCACAGCTGTGGGCCTCACCTGTCAGAGGATAATATAAGCACCACAGGGTAGGAGAGTGAATCCTGGGTGGAGTTGCAGTAGAAACAGTGGGGAGCACTGCATGTCCCTGCTGTTATGAGCTTCCAGCTGAAACAAGACTTTCATAGCTCTATTGTGTAAGACTTTGTGAAGTCAAAGATATCACTGCAAGCTTATAGGAATGTGTCTAACTTCTTAAGGTGGATTCTGAGTTAAACCTGCATGTGCCAAAATTGTCAATGGACCATTACTCCTGTCATCCTCAAATTCCTTCTTATTCCCAATAATAAGTCTCCTTCTCCTTCCAAATGAAGGTGTTATTTTGTCATATATTCACACAAGGAATGTGATCTTTGTCCTTCAGAAATTTCCAATGTAGGAAGGGCTGTCAGGAGCCCATATCACAATACTAGGCTTTGTCAGTACAAAGTTGGATGACATAAAGTATGATTTCTGTTTATAATTCATGCATATGACAGGCATCCACAGGGCATGTGCACCTTGCAATGTGCACAAAATGTCATGGAATCCCATGGGTAATGTGCACATATTCAGAGCTATAACTGGTCCATATATCTACAGAGTTTTAGCTCTGGTTGAGTTATATATATATATATATATATGTCTCTGTGTGTGTGTGTGTATATATATATATGAATGTTCATGTAATGAAATCTAACAATTTTTATCTAGTTTGCCTGCAGTACATATTACACTTTCTGGAGAAAGGGAGAAATGTTGGAATAGCTTGGATAGCCCTAATCAATAGAATTTTAAAGCTGAGAAAGTTTTCTTCTTAGCAGTAGAGACAAATGAAAGCCAGAGCACTTTCCTCTGTGCTGACTCTGCATCGTCTAACAACTCAACAGAGCATTTTGGAAATAATTTATTTTGTAACACAACTACAAAGGAATTTTATAAGTTTTTTTTTTTTTTTTTTTTTTTTTTGAGACTCAGTTGCATCATGCTGCCCAGGTTGGAGTTGCTATTCACAGGCACAATCGTAGTGCACTACAGACTTAAACACCTGGCTCAAGCAATCCTCTAGCCTCAGCTTCCCAAGTAGCTTGGACTACATGCGGGTGCCACCAGACTTAAGTGTATATTTTTTGGATTGAATATGAACATTTTAAGATCACCTGTGTACAGACGTGATGTGATTCTTTCAAAAGAGTATTTAGCTAAGTAACTTTTTGTGTCTATTGAGGAGGCATTCTCATTTACATATCATCAGTAAATCTTTTTTGTATGCCTTTATGACACATCTTCAGTGATTTTGCACAGTGTTACTTAAACTATTTCTCCAATATTACCATATTTAGACAATGGAGTTTTGTTTTGGTTTGTTTTTGTTTGTTTGTTTGTTTGAGACGGAGTCTCACTCTGTTGCCCAGGCTGGAGTGCAGTGGTGCCATCTTGGCTCACTACAACCACCAATTCCCGGATTCAAGCAATTCTCCTGCCTCAGCCTCCTGAGTGGCTGGGATTACAGGTGCATGCCACCACGCCTGGTTATTTATTTATTTTTTGTTTTGTATTTTAGAGACAGGGTTTCACCATGTTGGTCAGGCTGGTCTTGAACTCCTGTCCTGGTGATCTGCCTGCCTTGGCCTCCCGAAGTGCTGGTATTACAGGCATGAGCCATTGTGCCCAAGTAGGAGGGTTTTTTTGTTTTGTTTTTTGTTTTTTTTTTTTAAAGGTAATGGCTACTGAAGGCATGATACCTTTAGTATAGGGGACTAGACAATAGGGTGTACCTATAAAATACCATGTGACCTATTGTCTAAATTCATGCTTGGGCTGAGTCTTTTAAAAAAATTGTCTCTGATTTGCTTAATTTTATACAAATAATTTGAACCACAGAAAAAAAGGAAAAGGAAGAAGACAAGAAAATTCAAGGGAGTGATGTAGTGTAATGTTTTAGAGCTCTGCCTCAGAAATCAGAAAGGAAAAGAGCCAATAATGACTAGAGCCATAATCAAGACTTTGGATAGCACTGTGGACCTTCCCTCTGAGCTTCAGTTTACTCCTAGTTGTAATGTGAATACCATGTTTTCTTGGGAGAAATGAGTAAGTTACTCCATGCAAAGTGCTGCAGATGGCACCTGGCACATAAGAGTGATCAGCCCATCTAGTTGCTCTCTTAGGAGAAGCATTGCCATCGTCATCGCCATCACAATTTCCCACATCCCAGCACTCAAAGACATTGAGGTTTCTTTCTTTCCCATGCTTTATCTTAGGCCTATTTGTCTTCCATATTTGGATTAGACTATATATCTGTAGTCCTACAAGTTTATATTACTGTGTTTTAAAATAAATGTTTTTCAGTCCTTTTTAAAGAAAATATAATACTGTGCAGCTGTAGTACTTTGTTGTCACATATTTGTCACATTAATCTTTTGTTTGCTAGCATTGACGAATTATGTTCTGATAGGTAATCATTACCTAATGGTAAATGCCATACTACAGGGTGACCTCATACAAAAAGTGTCATTCTTATTCTCTAATATCTGAATTAGAAAAAGATGCACTGTATTTTCACAGAGCCAATATTTATATTCTCCCAGCAAATGATTTCCAAATTTGTATAGGCCTGCCTCAACTTTTTCAGTGTTTGTCATCACATATGCACATAATACATACACACATGTCCTTTGCTCTAGCACAGTTATAATAATGCACAAATATGCAGCTTTCTTTAAATGAGCCAGGTAATTTATGTTTATTACTAGAGAAATTCTTATGACTAAGCAGAGCCTCCAGATTTGAAAATAAATACACAAATCAACACCATCTACATCTGTAACTGCATGGGTCACATTGCCTAGCCTGGCAGCAGAAATTGTAGCTAGAGCTGAGACACAATAAATAGAAATGTAAATTTCAAAACAAGGAGAGGCAGGCCAGAGAGAAACGGGTTGTTGCCTAAATGGGAGGCTGCAGCAGGTCACCTCACCCACTCCTCTGTGTGTGTGCGGCATGACTCTCATTCAGTCCGGTAAGATTCTCAAACAAAGTCCAGTGTCCTAAAAATATTTGGAACTATTACAAAGCATAAATTATAAATGTGTCAGGAAAATGGGAAAAGGTGTCTTGGGCCTACTTAAAGCACAAAATGATCTCAACCATTATTCAACAATGATATGAACATCTTTTATTTCATTTCTCCTTAACCGTTCCTTCTGTTTGCTATCATTTCCTGCTCAGCACCATGTCAATAATTACTAAATTAGCGGGACGCCTGTACAATTTCAGCTCAAGTGTTATTACTGACAAGTCAAACAATGGGGCTGATGGAAAAGATGGGACTCCATCTCCTTATTTAAATGGACCGTGTTCAGAAGGAAAGATTGAAGCCCCCTTTTTCTTCAAAAGAAGGAGGGAGGGAATGGTTTACATTTTGTGCAGCTCAAGGACACCGAGTCAGAGGAAATGCCTTTTTAACAGAAACCTCTTTTCATTTCCAGGGGACAAAAATGAAGGTTATTGAAAAGAATCATGCTTGGTGGAAGAAGTAATTACATTTTTTTTTCAAATCTCAGAGGAATAATGCTTTTATATTTCCTGAGATGACCCAATTTGCACTACGATATGCTCCCTTAAATGTGAGTGTGCAGACACCCTCGCCCTGTATTGTTTTTCACTGGTAAGGATGCCCTGTCGTACCTCTGATTAATTTCTGTGCTGGTCTCCCAATACACAATAGCAACTGCACCATGGTTGTCCGTTTTTACAATGATGAGTAAAAAATGACAGACCTGGCCGGTTGTCCCCCCCAAAAAAGTCAGAGAATCAAGTAGCTGAAGCTATAAATCATCTTCTCAAATTGTGTGATTCAGGACCACTGACCTGTCTTGAGGGAAGTAAGTGACCTGAGTGCTCCAAAGGAAAGCTGGGGCTCTAGCTTCAGCAGCCAGGTGCTGGTTAAGTGGCCAGGAAGAAAGGGTTTCTTACTCCTAGTCCTTGTTCTCCAGCCTTTACTATATATGCATCTATCTCTAGAACTCTGTTATCCAGAACTACATAGGAACAAGCTTCAGGAATATCTTTTCTCTATAATAAGTAGTATTTTAAAAACTGTGTTAAATATTTGTTAAAATGTGTGTATCTAGCAACATGATTGCTAAGAAAGACTCCAAAATAGTGTTTAATACCTCTGAACCATTCTTTGATTATTTTTATTAAAATGCTTACAGCACTTTCTGGAAATTGATTTCTGTTTGATATAGATAGGAACTCACTGCGCATAAAACTAAGCTTAGTTTTGAAATGTCAGACAAACCTTCTATGACCTTTGGCTTGCAGTGAAGTAAACATTTATTTGGGAAATACATATGTGTGATTGCTTCTCGCTATTTTGGCTAAGATCAAGTGTAGGAAATATATATATGTCACATGTTCCAGTTTATTTATAAACAAATTCTTGATTTTTAGAAAAAACCGATCATACATCATGTCTTTTAGTATGTTGGAAGGCCCTAATCACAACTCTTTTCAACCTCCATAAAAGATGGGCGCTTAAACAATGTTAATGAGGAAAATGAATGAAGGTGTTAATGAAGTGTCTACCTTTGTTAAAGAAATGTTTAGATTTTTATTTCTTTATACTCATTTTCTCATACTAGCTATGGAAAGCGTGATGAGCATAATTTGGGGTGACTTGTTTTGAGAGCTGGCAGGGAGGTAGGGTTTCTATCACCTGCAGTAACTCAAAGGGAAGTGCTAGGCTACCAGATATGCAACAAACAAGCGCTAGGCTACCAGATATGCAACAAACACTTGCACTGTATGACTAAGATAATTTTCTTCTGTTTCACTAATGTGGACTTCTGACACTTTACATAAATGATCATAAAGTTGATGCTTAGTGGTTAATGGACATTTATGGCCCCTGAGAAGGCCTGTGCCACCAGATAACTTATGCTCAACAACACGATTGCAGATTTGAGTAATCTTAGTAATGATTCGTAAGGTATAAAAAGACCCTCAATATTGCTCTCTTTTCTTTCTTTCTTTTACTTTAAATTCTGGGATACATGTGCAGAATGTGCAGGTTTGTTACATAGATATACACGTGCCATGGTCATTTGTTGCACCCATCAACCTGTCATCTAGGTTTTAAGACTGCATGCATTAGATATTTGTCCTAATGTTCTCCCTCCCCTGGCCCCCCAACCCCCGACAGGCCCCAGTGTGTTTTGTTCCCCTTGCTGTGTCCATATGTTGTCACTGTTCACTCCCACTTATGAGTGAGAACATGTGGTGTTTGATTTTCTGTTCTTGTGTGAGTTTGCTGAGAATGGTAACTTCCAGCTTCATCCAAGTCCCTGCGAAGGACATGAACTCATTGTTTTTACGGCTGCATAATATTCCATGGTATACATGTGCCACATTTTCTTTATCCATTCTATCATTGATGGGCATTTGTGTTGGTTCCAAGTCTTTGCTATTGTAAATAGTGCTGAAATAAACATACGTGTGCATGTGTCTTTCTAGTAGGATGATTTATAATCCTTTGGGTATATAACAGTAATGAGATTGCTGGGTCAAATGGTATTTCTGCTTCTAGATCCTTGAGGAATCACCTCACTGTCTTCCACAGTGGTTGAACTAATTTACGCCCCCACCAAGAGTGTAAAAGTGTTCCTATTTCTCCATAGCCTTGCTAGCATCTGTTGTTTCCTGACTTTTTAATAATTGCCATTCTGACTGTCGTGAGATATCTCATTGTGGTTTTGATTTGCATTTCTTTAATGACCAGTGATGATGAGGTTTTTTTTATATGTTTGTTGTCTGCATAGGTGTCTTCTTTTGAGAAGTGTCTGTTCTTCTTCACCCACTTTTTGATTTTTTTTCTTGTAAATTTGTTGTATATTCTGGATATTAGCTCTTTGTCAGATGGGTAGATTACAAAAATTTTCTCCCATTCTGTAGGTTGCCTGCTCACTCTGATGCTAGTTGCTTTTACTGTGCAGAAGCTCTTCAGTTTAATTAGATCCCATTCGTCAATTTTGGCTTTTGTTGCAATTGCCTTTGGTGTTTTAGTCATGAAGTCTTTGCCCATGCCTATGTCCTGAATGGTATTGCCTAGGTTTTCTTTTAGGGTTTTTATGGTTTTGAGATTTACATTTAAGTCTTTAATTCATCTTGAGTTAATTTTTGTATAAGGTGTAAGGAAGGGGTCCAGTTTCAGTTTTCTGCATATGGCTAGCCTAGCCAGCTTTCCCAGCACCATCTATTAAATAGGGAATATTTTCCGCATTGCTTGTTTTTGTCAGTTTTGTGGAAGATCAGTGTTGGAAATGTATTGGCAATGTCTAAACTCTGAGTAGTGATAGAGGAGATTCATAAGAAAATGGAAGAAGGAAAAAGAAAAGAAAACAGATACCATTAAAATAAAAATATTTATAACATTTGAATGTCATGATTTTACCTGGACTTATGCATGGGTCTTTTACTCTGTCGACTGATTTTTCTTCTCACTGAATTGACTGGATTCTGATTGTGTTTGAATCCTTCAGTATGTGTTTTATTGTACAGCACATGCGGAAACATTTTTTGAACTATCAGTTATTTGAGTTTCTTATTTATCCCAATAGGGTTTATTTCTTTGTTTGCCATTAACATTTTTTGCAAGATATTTCTGAATTTTGAGGCACTAACTAGTAATTTGGGTAGATTTTTAGATGATATCTTAATAGAAAAATCATAGATAGATGTATATAATAGGGATTTCAATATTCTACTAATGGGGATTGTGGTGTTATGAAAAATGTAAGTGAGAAGACTCTTCAAAATCACATTTTGCAGGGAGTGTAGAGGACGATGTTGATGCCCCTGACAGTAAGGGCTGGTAGTTTCCTCAGTAGGGCTTAACATCATGCTTTTGAGTGGGACTCTCTGCTGTCTGGAGTTCCACAGACCCACACTTCCACTCGTCACAGTAGAGCCAAAGGACCTTTTCAATTAGAGGTTCCTATTAAAGAGTAATTTAATTAGATATATTAATTTGGAAGCTCCTAGCACGCACATGTCCAAAATAAAGGATTAATCTGCTAAGAAAAGGATAAGTTTCCCAGGATTATTTTATGTAAAACCCGATATTTCGCTCAGTGTGGTCAGATTGCCTGGAGTCAATGTGTAGCTCTGCCATATGAGAGCAAGGAGAATTTGGGCAAGCTTCTTAACGTCTTCCCCCTTTGTAATGTGAAGGCCATTCAGTAATACTGACTGCCTCATAAGATGATGGTGAGAGTTGACTGGATTAGTTAGATTTGAATGATAGAGCTCAGACCCATGTCTAACACAGAGTATATGCTTACTTGCTAAAGGGGAGCTATTGTTGTCATCACCATTATCATTGTTATTATCATTATGGCAAAATTATTCTGAAGTCTGTCCTGGTTATGTCATTTTTACAAATTTATGAACATGGACTTTCTAAATCAAAATGGAATTGCCCTTTGTCAGTTGCAGTCTCCATTAGGCAAATAAACCATTTCTATCAACAGAAACCATAGAAAATGGTCCACTGTCAGGTACTGACACAACCAATTTATTTACCACCCCTTCACTCAACAGATATTTATCAACGGCACGTAATGCCTTTGGTAATCAGATATTTACCAACTTTTACATGCAAGACAGCATATAAAAATGAGGGTGTCCCAGGTAGAGGGTTGATAGTGTAACTGGAGAGAAGATAAGAGATATGATTACACACATTCCTGCATATTCATGTGTGTATTTTTATGGAGGAATTATAGAGAAAGTTTTTGAGAATTTTGAAAAAAAAAAACATGGGACATTAAAAAAATTAATTTGTGGAACACATTTATCAAGCACTCAGGTGATTCCAGTATTGGAGTCTAGTCCTGTGAGGTAAAATATGTCTTGGATGATAGTTAACACCCCATAATCCTAGAGGGGTAAAGAAGAGGCTAATGACTGATGTATATACTCAAGAGGGAATCATGCCCATAATTGAAAGAATTATTATGTAGTGTTTAAACCGAATTTACAAAATGTATATTCAGGTAACATAGATATGTGATTAAATTATATTGTACAGAAAGGCTTGCAAGTCAAGGAGTTTCACATTTCTTTTGGTTCTAGCAGTGCCAAAGGCCCGTTTCATATAACAGCTGCTATTAAAGGGTAGTTCAAATGCACAACAGCTCTTGAAAGTTCCTATCAGTCCATATGTCTAAAATGAAGCAGCCCTGGTTCATCCCTGATCCTGTCCCCAAAAGGCAGCCCTTTTTCTTGCCATTTACCCTGTTAGTTCTTTCAGAGGTCATGGCTATATATTTAAATTATATTTTTAGTAACTATTTATTGACAGGCTGTATTTGGGCCTGATTTATTGATTGATTACCTGTTATATTTTACCTACTTACTATCTTCTTGACTCTGTAATTTGTAACTCATACCTTTCCCTTGTCATACCCCTTCACCTCTGAGAATCTGTACTCTTATTTTTACTTTAACATTGCCAAGGTTGCTAAGCTTTCCATCCTGCATGGCATCCAATCAACCATATGTAAATTACGGTTTTCTCATTATTCCTTGTGTTCTTAAATCTCACAATCAATATCTTAGGTGTGGTCTTGTCCTATTTATTTTTTCTAAGAATTTGTGGGCCCTTTCAAGTGTAAGTTTCATGTAAGGAACTTACTTCTCCATCATTAGTTCATTTATTCATCCAACTGGTATTTATGGAGTTCTATTATGTAACAGGACCTATTTTAGGCCCTTGAAATATGTCACAGAATGAAAACAGAAAGAATCCTTGCCCTGGGAGAGTTTACATTCTATTTGGGTGAAGACAAACAATAAGTAATAAATATAATAAATATACACATTTGTATAGTAACTGTGAGTAGGATGCCCGGGAAGGAAGGAGAAGTTGCAATATTTAATCGGTTGGTTGAAACAGCTTTGTTAAGAAGATAATATTTGAGGTAAGACTTGGAGAAAGCAAAAGAATTAACACCACAACAACAATTTGAAGGAGGAGCATTTCAGGAGAAGGAAACAGAAAATTATCCGAAGATGGTACATGGCTGGTATGTGGTTGGTGAGGCTGCAAGGGCTTGAGACCTGAGGAAGGTGAAGGAGGTAAGAGAGAGGGCAGAGATCTATTTTAAGATCCAAGAATTTTACTCTGAATGAAATAAGGGGATATTTGAGGGTTTTGGATAGAGGAGTAATATGAGCTGGTTTGTATTTTTAAAGAATCATTTTGAATGCATATTGATAATGGGCTGCAGAGAACAAAGGTACAAACATGGATGTTGTACCTTAGGATGTTGTTGTGGTAACCCAGGTGAGCAATCATCATGGTTGATGTCCAGTTGGTAGTGGCAGAAGTGGTGAGAATGTACATCAACATATACTTTCTGGATATCTTTGTACACAAAACGCCCAGAATTTGCTGAGGAATTGGATGTGGAGTATGAGAAACAAGATCTTAAGGAAAACTTTTGGCCTGAGCAATTGGATGAATGGTGTTGCAATCCTCTGATACCAGGTCTGGGTGTTAGACATTATAGTGGGGTGGCAAGTAGGGTAGGGATATACAAACCTGGGTTTCGGGAAGGAGATTGAGCTAAAGGTGTAGCAACACAAGTCATTGACATATAAGGGATTATTTAAAACCTTGAACATGAATGAGACAACAAAGGGAGTGAGAATGAACAGAAAAGAATATCAAAAAAATAATAATGCAAATTGAGCCTCCAAGTAGATGAAGTCTGATAAATGTCTACTGAGTCTAGCAATATGGTGGTCATTGGTGAACTTGTTGAGAGCAGTTCTTCTGGAGATGTGCAGTGAAAAGCCTGGTTGGAGAGTCTTCAAAGAGAGTAGCAAGAGATTAATTGGAAGCAATGCATATAGACAACTGTTGTATGGGCTTTTATTGTCAAGAGAAGCAAATAAATGAAGCCAATATTGGAGGAAGAAGTAAAGACAAGGACATATATGTATGTTTGTGTGTGTGTAATCTTTCAAATGAGAGAAATAACAGATTCTATATGATGTGAAAAAATCCAATAGAAAGAAAAAAATTGGAGTAGGACAGAGAGGAGAACATCTCGGGGCGATGTTCTTGAGTAGGCAAGAGGGGATGGTATTTAGTGTGCTAGTGCAGGGATTGGCTCGGGTGAGAGTAACAAGCCAAGAGTGAAAGCACAGAGGCTGACACTGATAGATGGTGCACATCACAGTAGAAGACAGAAATTCTCTTCTGATTGCTTCAGTTTTCCTGGTGAAACGCAAGGCAAGCTACTAAAGAGTGAAGAGGGAGGGAGAAAAGGTATTTGGGTAAAAAAAAAAGAGAAGGTCCAAAATTGGCCTTTAGAACAGTGCTGCTCCAAGTGTGTGTGCAAACTGGACTCCTGGTCAACAGTCTCTGATTAAATAGGTAGTAGCCATTGAAAATAACTATTCATAAAGTTTTGCAGTAAGTTCATATTGCCTCAATGTCCAAGCTCATGACTCATATCGGTAAATGTGGTTACGTGCCTATTTTGTATGAGTATATTCATTTGATGGCACAGCTGCAATGCAAGGAAAACATGTTTTTCTTATTTTTTGAGACAGGGTCTCATTTTGTCGCCCAGGCTGAAGTGCAGTGGCACCATCTCGGCTCACTCCAGCCTCTATCCTCCAGGGTTCAAACGATTCTCATGCCTCAGGCTCTCTAGTAGGTGGGACCATAGGTGTGCACCACCATGCACAGCTAAGTTTTATATTCTTAGTAGAAACATGGTTACACCAGGTTGGCCAGGCTGGTCTCAAACTCTGACTTCAAGTGAACCACCCTCCTTGACCTCCCAAAATGCTGGGATTACAGGCGTGAGCCACCACACCCAGGTGGAAAATATTATTAAAGTGTTACCTAGATTAAGGTACTTGAACCAGAAAATAAATCAATAAACTGCTTCCTTCATTGAGAATGTTTTGATATGAAAAACAATATGAGCTGAACTAAACAGTGATTTAGTAAGTTGGTAAAAATTGTGAATTACACAAAGCCTAGTGTATTGCATTTGAAAGTGTTTTCATTTTATGGGATAATATGGAAACTGATCATGAACAATGATTTTTTTTGCTGAGGTATTGATTTTGAAGAGAAAAATCTTTGTTTCAAAAGTCTAAACTGGAAGATTAATTATTAGTGTTTCTGTAAGAGAAGTCACCAGTTTGGACCCAACTTTTTAAAAGATGCTAATTGGACAACCAGACCTGCTTGTTTCTCTCATATCTTTGGTATTTTAAATTAATAATAATGTTCCCATGCAAATAGATGGTAAAATTGAAGGGCAAAAGCAAATATTAGAAGCTTGTAAGAACAGAGTTTCTACAGATTGTTTTAACATATTTCATAATTTAACAATGATTTTTAGTACAAAGTTGATGGTCTTGATCTTGCACATTTATAAAAGGTCATAACAGTACAAACTATAAGTTGGTGGACAGTTTAAAATTTTTACTTTCTATCAAAAGTTGAATGACACATAGGAAACTTATGGATACAGGATTCATCTTTTCTTTTTTATTTATTTATTTATTTATTTATTTATTTATTTATTTATTATTATACTTTAAGTTGTAGGGTACATGTGCATAATGTGCAGGTCTGTTACATATGTATACTTGTGCCATGTTGGTGTGCTGCACCCATCAACTCGTCATTTACATCAGGTATAACTCCCAATGCAATCCCTCCCCCCTCCCCCCTCCCCATGATAGGCCCCGGTGTGTGATGTTCCCCTTCCTGAGTCCAAGTGATCTCATTGTTCAGTTCCCACCTATGAGTGAGAACATGCGGTGTTTGGTTTTCTGTTCTTGTGATAGTTTGCTAAGAATGATGGTTTCCAGCTGCATCCATGTCCCTACAAAGGACACAAACTCATCCTTTTTGATGGCTGCATAGTATTCCATGGTGTATATGTGCCACATTTTCTTAATCCAATCTGTCACTGATGGACCTTTGGGTTGATTCCAAGTCTTTGCTATTGTGCATAGTGCTGCAATAAACATACGTGTGCATGTGTCTTTATAGCAGCATAATTTATAATCCTTTGGGTATATACCCAGTAATGGGATGGCTGGGTCATATGGTACATCTAGTTCTAGATCCTTGAGGAATCGCCATACTGTTTTCCATAATGGTTGAACTAGTTTACAATCCCACCAACAGTGTAAAAGTGTTCCTATTTCTCCACATCCTCTCCAGCACCTGTTGTTTCCTGACTTTTGAATGATCGCCATTCTAACTGGTGTGAGATGGTATCTCATTGTGGTTTTGATTTGCATTTCTCTGACGGCCAGTGATGATGAGCATTTTTTCATGTGTCTGTTGGCTGTATGAATGTCTTCTTTTGAGAAATGTCTGTTCATATCCTTTGCCCACTTTTTCATGGGGTTGTTTGTTTTTTTCTTGTAAATCAGTTTGAGTTCTTTGTAGGTTCTGGATATTAGCCCTTTGTCAGATGAGTAGATTGCAAAAATTTTCTCCCATTCTGTAGGTTGCCTGTTCACTCTGATGGTAGTTTCTTTTGCTGTGCAGAAGCTCTTTAGTTTAATGAGATCCCATTTGTCAATTTTGGCTTTTGCTGCCGTTGCTTTTGGTGTTTTAGACATGAAGTCTTTGCCCATGCCTATGTCCTGAATGGTACTACCTAGGTTTTCCTCTAGGATTTTTATGGTATTAGGTCTAACATTTAAGTCTCTAATCCATCTTGAATTAATTTTTGTATAAGGAGTAAGGAAAGGATCCAGTTTCAGCTTTCTACTTATGGCTAGCCAATTTTCCCAGCACCATTTATTAAATAGGGAATCCTTTCCCCATTTCTTGTTTCTCTCAGGTTTGTCAAAGATCAGATGGCTGTAGATGTGTGGTATTATTTCTGAGGACTCTGTTCTGTTCCATTGGTCTATATCTCTGTTTTGGTACCTGTAGCCTTGTAGTATAGTTTGAAGTCAGGTAGCGTGATGCCTCCAGCTTTGTTCTTTTGACTTAGGATTGTCTTGGAGATGCGGGCTCTTTTTTGGTTCCATATGAACTTTAAAGCAGTTTTTTCCAATTCTGTGAAGAAACTCATTGGTAGCTTGATGGGGATGGCATTGAATCTATAAATTACCTTGGGCAGTATGGCCATTTTCACGATATTGATTCTTCCTATCCATGAGCATGGTATGTTCTTCCATTTGTTTGTGTCCTCTTTTATTTCACTGAGCAGTGGTTTGTAGTTCTCCTTGAAGAGGTCCTTTACATCCCTTGTCAGTTGGATTCCTAGGTATTTTATTCTCTTTGAAGCAATTGTGAATGGAAGTTCATTCCTGATTTGGCTCTCTGTTTGTCTGTTACTGATGTATAAGAATGCTTGTGATTTTTGCACATTAATTTTGTATCCTGAGACTTTGCTGAAGTTGCTTATCAGCTTAAGGAGATTTTGGGCTGAGACAATGGGGTTTTCTAAATATACAATCATGTCATCTGCAAACAGGGACAGTTTGACTTCTTCTTTTCCTAACTGAATACCCTTGATTTCTTTCTCTTGCCTAATTGCCCTAGCCAGAACTTCCAGCACTATGTTGAACACTCTAACATCGCAATTAAAAGAACTAGAGAAGCAAGAGCAAACACATTCGAAAGCTAGCAGAAGGCAAGAAATAACTAAGATCAGAGCAGAACTGCAGGAGATAGAGACACAAAAAACTCTCCAAAAAATCAATGAATCCAGGAGTTGGTTTTTTGAAAAGATCAACAAAATTGACAGACCACTAGCAAGACTAATAAAGAAGAAAAGAGAGAAGAATCAAATCGACGCAATTAAAAATGATAAAGGGGGTATCACCACCGACCCCACAGAAATACAAACTACCATCAGAGAATACTATAAACACCTCTACGCAAATAAACTGGAAAATCTAGAAGAAATGGATAATTTCCAGGATTCATCTTTTCAATCAAAAGACAGATTTATCTAGGACATTAGAAGATTAGAACTTGCTACCAAAGAAGAATTAAAAATAAATATACCATTATTTGCTTCAGTATGAAAAAAGAAAATAAAAGAATTTTCTGAGCTTGCTTTAAAATCTCCTCTTCTCATCTCATAACATACTGTAAGATTGCTTTCTCTCCTATGAGTATTGTTAAAAAAAAAAAAAAAACTTGGAAACTATTTAGGTATACATTATCAACCACAGGTAGGGTAGCCACAGTTCAATCTAGATTACATGAGTTAACAAGCAAAAGCAAGCAAATTTTTCACAGTTACAATTTACACCGTGACATGCATAAGTATTTGTTCAAAGTATACTTATTTGCATTCAATATGGGGATTAGCTATTTCCTTTATTATTTCATTAATTTTTGATTACAGAATAACAGAAAATGATGAGTACAATAAAGATTTTCTCTGTATATTGTCTGTACTTATATTTTCAATGATCAAAGCCATTCAAATTCTTTTCCATTATTATTTTATCCTGATTATAGTAACTAAAGTATAATTTTATATCTGCCAAATCTAACAATAAACTTGAGTTCCATTTGTAGCTTCCATTTTTCATTTATTTTTAATTATGTTTTACACAAATATCAATCTGAGATAAACTGGGGGAGAAGCTACTACTTTACTATAAAATATTTAAGAAGCACTGCCATCAGTAGTGAGTAATTTAAGATTTTCAAGCCAAGCAGTCACATGGTTAGAAACATACTTGAACAGTACATGAGAAGATGGATTGATGGAAGGGCTGGGTGTCCATAAAATCATGTAATGGGAACAGAATGAGTTAGAAGAAAAGGCCAGCTAGCCTAGAATTATAAATCAGAAATAATACTAAGGAAATGTTTGCAATGGTATTGTGGTAAAGGGAAGGGAATCTAAGGTCTTGGGTGCTAAGAAGACTTCAAGACAATGAGAGGAGAGTTTATCTTGAGGTTTTGAATATTTTCAGCTGGAAGTTTTGTTGTTGCAATGAATGACTAGAGGAGGATTAGATTAGTACAGAGAAAAAGACTCAATCATACAATATTCACTCAACAAATATGTGAGTACCTATGGAGTACCAGACACAGTTCTAGAAACCAGGGGGACAACAGTGCACCAAAAACTTCAAAGTCCTTACACTCATACAATTTATATTCTAGCTGCAGAAAGGTAGACAATAAATAATAATTAAAGAAGTTGCTAAATGTAGAATACAGCAGATAGTAATCAGTGCAAAATTAAAAAGCCAAGCATAGTGAGAGAGATTAGCAGTGTTGACGTAGGGACTGGAGTGATTATTAGTGTTTTAGAGGGTGATCAAGGAAGCCTTCACTAAGCTTTTTCTTGGGCAGAGACTGGGAGAAAGTGAGAGAATGAGTAGTGAAGCTATTTGAGGGAAGAGTGCAAAATATCTGAGGCAGAAGGTAGTTTGATCTCTTTGAAAAATAACGAGCAATCTAGTTTCAGGGTAGTGAGCAGAGGCAAGGGATGTGGGTAGGAGATGATGTCAGAGTCATGGGTCAGGCTACCCAGGTCCCTGGAGAATAATATAAGGATTTTGATTTTTGTTCTATGTGAGAGGGAGCACATTTGGAATATATCAAGAGGCAAAATGACATGAATTTGATGGTGATGTTTTAAAAGGATCACAGTGATGTTGTACTTATAAACTGTGGAAGCAGGGCAAGGTTGAAAGAAGGCAATCAGTTTTGAAATTATTGCAGTAATCCAAGCAAGAAATAAGAGACTTGTTGCTAAATGACAGTAGAGATAATAAGTAGTATTTGAATTCTGTATATATTCTGAAAATGGAGATATTGGATAGAGTGATGAGAGAAGTTTTCTCTGGGAAGGTGACATTTAACCTGAGAATGAAATACAAGAAGAAAAACAAAAGGGGTGGAGGAAGGCAGGAGAGCATTCCTGTCAGAGGAAGGATTCAGTACGCAGGCCATGGGGTAGAAGCAAGCTGGATTTTTTTTCCCACCAGAGAGAAGGCCATGAGCTAGACTGCAGTGTGCTGTAGGGAGAATAATATGTGAAGTCAGAGAAGGCAGGGCCCCATAGGGTGGAGTATGTCTGGATGTGGAAGACTTTGGGATGTGTTCCTAGATTGTGAGTAGATGAATGACCTACATTTAGCTTTATTTTTAAATGAACTTTCTGGACACTGTGAAGAACTAACCATGGAGGTGGAAGACAAAGTAGAGGTGGATTTAGTTTTCTGATGTATTGAAATTTAAGCAGATTGAGACTTCTAGTCATGTGCAGATGTTTCAAATGTGGGGGCCAGTCAAGCTAAAACCAGTTTGAAGCATAGAGTACCGACAGCTATGAGTCACTGTCATTTCCCATCTAGATCATGAGGCTATGACTCACCAGTGTCACAATTTCTTTTCTCTAGAATATATTTCTTCCGTAATTAGATTTTATATCGGTCTGGCCTGTTTCTGATAAGAACACCTTTCAGTGATGCTTTAGGGATAGTGTTTGCTTTGGCAGGAAACAGTGTCTTTGCTAGTTAAGGCCTTTTTTGTTTGTTTTTTGTTGACTTTTACATCCATTACATGGAATTTCAGCAGCTCATAATATTCCTAATAGAAAGAAAAATCATGGCCAATTTTGAAAGCCAAAAACTTAACCTGTTTGTTGCCTCTAGGTCAAATAATTTAATTGAACAAGTAAAAGAGAATGTATTTCTGCCTGTTGGAGACATAAACTTTTATATTACTTTCCAGCACCCTACTCAGAGCAATGGAGGCTAATAGCACAGGGAGAACCATAATAGAATGAACAAGGGCCAACTTCCAATCAACATCTACATTTTTCACGTTTCAGTTTGATTTCTGACTTAAATGTCAAGGAAGACAAAGATTTTGTTTTGAGTGATGACTACACTGGTTTTTAAAGTGGGATGCTAGGATGGCCCATAAATACCCTTGGGACCAGACAATGTGGATGGTCCTTTGCCTCTTCTACTTACTAATTGGAATTTTAGTAAATTAAATTTTCTTCAGAAATTTATTCTTTCTGGTCATAGTGTTAGATAAAATACAGATAATAAAACTGTCATTAAAATGTTACTGAAAAATTAAATATACTGAGAATGTAAATTGCAAAGTAATTCACTAACAGAACACTCTATAGGAAGAAAATATAATTGCTATTCATGTCAGTATTTATATTCAGACATAAGAATTTGAAAATTCATATTTTGGATTTTGTCTCTAAGTAAATATAATATAATCAATAGTATTTTTAACAATACCATCACAGAAAATATACAGCAACCTTTACAAGGCTAATCTTTATAAAGTTCTTCAACTTTAGATAGAATCTTAAAAAGAAAAACTTTGAGTAGAAATCCAATCAATGGCCTGCTGTATCCTATAAGCACAACCTTATCACAACCCTTTGTAGTGTTAGAGATATACTGGGTAAAATGCATTACTAGACTGAATGATACTTAGGAGGGAATATACTATGCTTTTGAAAAACATTTACAAGAACAAGTAAAGAATAATAATTTCTATGCCTTTCAATATTTGTGATATGTTTCCCAGGAACTCATTGTGACTAAAAGGAGAATCAGTTTCATAGCCTTGATCCCAAAGATCTCTTTTTTACTCCCATTTCATAATCCAGGTGATCCACTGACATGCTTAATCATATATTCATGAAGTAATAGCTCATTGACTTGATATGATTAAAGGAATGGTCTTCTAACCTATGCATCCTTTTAGGAGGATGGTGCCCTTTCCAGAATTAAGGTATATAAAACAATGATTACTGACAAGTGACAAAGAACATCTCTTCTTTGCCAGTTACAGAACCAGGCTACCCAGCACTGATTTTTGTGTGTGGGTGTATGCAATTCTATGTTGACTTCTGAGTCTTGTAGATCAGATCCTTCACATCTTACATGAGAATTCTAAAGAGAAAAATGCAGATTTTCAAGATCTGATGGGTTTACTTTAGAGTGGAGAAATGGCAGCCTGTATGTACATGCCAAAGCTCCCAGAGTCCTGATTTACAGATTGTTATTGAGGGCCTAGTATGAGTCACGTCCTGTACCAGGCCCTGGAAATTAAAACAAAACAAAACAAAACAAAACAAAGCTAGGTGAATAAGTCATAAATCCTCTGAGGACAGTGCCTGTTTGTGGACACACATGGACAACTTTAATTTATTTTCTAACTGCCCAGGTAAATGTCATAGGAGTGAATTTAATTCTTGCACAGGGTATTTTGCAGTCTGAATGATAATAATAACAGAAATAATGACAAACATTTATTAAGTGGTAACTATGGGTAAATGGCCAGGATATTATTTCTAATCCCTAGAATAGTTCTAAATGGCAGGTGCTGTTATCCAATTTCCATTACCCTCCCTTTAAAAAGTGGAGGATGAGAGAAGTGTAGAAACTTGCTCAAGGATATATATGACTAGTAAGTTTCTGAGTCAACATTCATACCCAGATCTAGCTTCAAAGGCTATCTATCTATTTTCTTTGCTGGTTATCTAAATATCATACATTATATTATTATAAAATGTCTTCTAGGAATTAGGTAGTTTGGGTGGGTCTTGCATGGTACAGTAGTTAACACAAGGCAATTAATGTAGAAGAAAAATATTTTCCTTTATATGCTTAAATGAGTTTTCCTTAAAACATCTTATCTTTTACACATTATGAAACAGAACCATCATACTATTCCCAAAGTACAGAAGCAGAAAGTAAGGGCCAAAAAGATGAAATGCCTTACTTAAGAACATACAACTAGAAATTTGAAGACCTGTGGATGAGATCTGCTCTGCACATCCCAGTGTCATTTCCCCTGTGTGGTTCTGAGCTAGCACGATAGGGCTCCAAGAGGAACTTGCTGAGCTGCAGAAGCAGAAATCAAGTGGTGGCTGTTGTTCTCAGCTGGTTGTCTCAATCAACCAGGAGATGGAGAGGAAAAAAGCACCCATTGGGTATGAACCCAGCTTTCCTCTCTCTCCTCTACTTCATATCCAAATAATCTTCTTGACTACTGGTTTTGCTGCCCAGCTGCAACCATAGGCCCACCAGTAGATGTTTTACCATAAGCCTACAGAGGCAGTAGCTACACAGAGACCGCAGCTTCTATGTAACCTTTTTGTGAACTCCCTCTTCATGGTTCCAGTTGGATAATAGACATGCTTGAAGTCTCAGATTTCTCTTTAAGCTTTAATTTTTCATTCATGCCAGCAATTCAGGAAAATTTGTTAGTGACTCTCTGATCTTTGACTATCCCTTCTAGATCTTCATTTTTCTATGTCTGCATTTGGGTAAGGTCTAGTTTCTACAACACACCTCTTATTCTCCTAAAACTCATAGTGGCTCTACTCTCTTGAGGTGACCATGACTAATGCAGTAATTGTTCCAAGAAATGATCTCATGGAAACAGAACCTTAAAGTTGGAGTTGGTTTTCTGATCTGACTAGACATAGGAGCATTGAAGACCTGATGTCACTGATAAATGGGACACTGGTAGTCCCTGGCATGCACTGGCAAAACATTCTTTAGATTATTATCTATAATCAGCTGGAGGCAAGGGTCCTTTGAAGGCAAAGCTTTGGGCAAGTAACTAATAACAAATAATGTTTTAATGATGATAGAGAATACAATGTCTCCTGGTCTTGGTTGCACAGGATAACTTGAAGAAAGAAAAGGAAAAGTTCAAGTTTTAATTATCAGCTTATTGTCTAGATCAAGGACTAAAAAGCTTTTTTGGCTGCCCTAACATAAACTCTTATCCCCTGTAGCCACAATGGTAAGATTTCTGAAAAACAAACCTCAAAGCTAATCCTGATGGAGGCTGAATAACAATGCAAATTAAATTCACAACTTTTAAGAGTCTCAACTTAAAGCTAGGGCATTCATTGGGAAGAGGGAGAACCTATAAATTTAGGATGGAAACATATGGGGCAATTCCAGCGAAGCTGAAGGCATTACACTTTAAATTCTGGTAAGCCTCCTTTGCCAGTAAAAGCAGCCATATTTTCTCTATCCGAGGAGGTGACGGATTTTCCTGAATAACCTGTAATAGACTTCACTTAGGTCACCATCTTCAGAGTGCTGCTGATCTTCAGGATTTATCCTACTGTCTCTCATTATTGCTTCTGGACCTGAAACCATAGTCCAGTCCCCGAGGTCCTAGAGGTATAAGTACATGCACCGACAGAGTTGTAAGGTGTTGCCAATTTATATTAACAGAAACCTGGGAACAAGTTATGATATTGGTACATAAAAGTGTTGGATCAAGTTAGAAGGGATATAATGTTGAATCAGAAAAATTTATATTTTATTTTATTTTAATTTGAGACAGGGTTTCACTCTGTTGTCCAATCTAGAGTGCAGTGGTGCTATCATAGCTCACTGCAACCTTGAATTCCTGGGCTTATGAGATCCTCCTCCCTCAGCCTCCTGAGTAGTTGAGTACCACAGTCACTCACCACCATGTCCAGCTAAATTTTCTTTCTTTTTTTTTTTTAAGAGATAGGGTCTTACCATGTTGCCCAGACTGGTCTCAAGCTCGTAGGCTCAAGTGATCCTCCTTCCTCAGCCTCCCAAAGTGTTGGGATTACAGATGTGAGCCATCACACTTGGCCAGGAGAATATTTACTTAACAGAGGTGTAATTAGTAGAGAGTTTGGATTCAATGCATTGGAGCAAGTGGCTGGGACAGACTCTATTCAATTGCGCAATTGGTTGAATAGAGGCTGAACTAAATAGTAGCCTACACTATTAGGCTACTAGTAGGTAGGTAAGAATCCTGAACTTCCTTTACATACTGAAGAGAAGGCTCCTCAAGGCTTAGGATGATAGGGGTGCCTTTGTGTACTCTATGTAATCCTTCCTCACTTAACGCTAGCTAGATTACTATGCTACCCTGGAAAGTTCAGAAAACACTGCCTCTACCAATTTCTCAATGCGTTGAGAGAGACACTGCTAAGAGAAGCATTGTCTTCAAGAATTCTGTGGTGGCTATTCTGTTTAGGCCAAAATTATGAGTGGAAAATGCTGCTACAGAACTGGACCCTTGAAGATGGGTTGCTTGGGAGACAGGGGCCAAGTGAAGACAACTACCAGAGACAGTTTGAGTGGTAATTCTAAATAGGCAACAGAGCAAGAGTAGTAATCAGAATGGTTTGACCTTCAGAGATCTTTCTGTTGGGTCAATTGACTGTAGTGTCTTTACAACTGAAACAGATGAGGAGTCTTCAAAAATCTTCCATATTTGTATAATCAGCAAAGTTTTAGGTGTGTTAACAGAAGTTTCACTCAAATCACCACATTTTGAGAGTCTTGGTTCCTCAACTAGCATCCTTCAAATGGATACAAAGCCCAATCCTCATGAGAAAGAAACCTCCAACTCTGCCAGCAATTTATATAATATTCTTCCTTGTATTCCCATAAGGGACATCTAACCCTTAAACAGGGTAACTATGCATTGGGAAGGGGGACTTAATTCAGACTTTTCAGGGATTACTGGGTACTGGCTCTGTCATAAATTATTTCTGGAGTTCTCAGATATTGCTGTTGTCCACCCATCACATTAGGGATTTATAGAGACCAGGCAATTAATTAACAGAATTTTGATTCAGGCCAAGTGGGTCCTTCAACTTGGCCTTTTGTTATTTGCTCAGTTCCAAAATGAATACTATAAAGAGGCAGGTTTAATAACTGGCCAAATCTTTATATTATTTCAATGAGCTTTCTAGTAAGGACTATTATGGAAGCCTGTAGTACAGCTTCTACCTACCAAAATAGTAATCCAAGAGCAGTATTGCTTTTATTTGATTATTTTGTTTATAGAGGAATTTCAGAGATTTAGTACTGCTATAAAGGACCTGAAAGATGTAGAAGTGAATTGCTATTGTATTCCTTTTCAACTTGCCTATTTGACCACATATACAAAATATGGATTTTAAAGAAGATAGGCAATTATCATAGACTTAATCTAATGATTATTTAAATTGCAGTTATTCTTGATTTACTGGAGCAAATCAATGTGTCTTCTTGCACCTAGTATGTGGTTACTGATTTGTAAAATGTGGTTTTTTTCACCCTCTATATCTGTTAATGAAGACTACTAGAAGCAGTTTGCTTCCATCTGGAAGGAACAACAATACACTTATACACTGTCTTATTTTAATTATTCAGCCCTCTATAATATTATCCAGCAACTAGAGAACTAGCTAGTAAATATTTTACACTTGCAGGCCACATATAGTCTCTGTTCCATATTATTATTTGTATTTTTAAAACCCTTCAAATGTAAAAGCCATTTTTAACTCATAAGCCTTTTAAAAACACGTCACACGCCAGGTTTGGTTTATGGTTTATAGTTTTCTAACCCCTAATCCAATCTACAGGACCTCAATCATATCTCTATTATGTAAGACCCTGCATTAGCCCACTACATCTATAACATTATGTTGATTCGACCTCGTAAGCAGAAAGTTGTAATTATACTAGAAATCTTAGTAAGGCACAAGTGTGCTAGAGGATGGAAAATAAATTCCACAAAAATGTAGTCCTACTTCCTTGGTGAAATTTCTAGGAATCTAATGGTCTTAGCATATAAACATATATCTTCCAAAGTAAGGGAAAATTGCTGCATTTGGGTCGTCTTAC
The DNA here is from genome assembly GCF_043159975.1 of Macaca nemestrina. Classification (NCBI taxonomy): domain Eukaryota; kingdom Metazoa; phylum Chordata; class Mammalia; order Primates; family Cercopithecidae; genus Macaca; species Macaca nemestrina. The sequence goes on from NC_092131.1 coordinate 93,867,876, forward strand.
CACTATGGAAAAAAAAAATGAGTTTCTTTGGATTTTGGAGGCAACATATACCAAATCTGGGCGTGCTAATCCAACCCATTTACCAAGTAGTCCATAAGACTACCAGTTTGAGTGGGGCCCAGGGTACAGATAATCCTCTAACTAGTTCAGGTTGCCAGGCGAGATGTTCTGGGATTTTGGCCCTTATGACAAAGCAGTTCTATTGGTGCTTTGAAGGGTCACTGGTAGAAGGGATGTTGTATAGAGCCATTGACAGCTTTTGTAGGTGAACACCCTCAATTCACTATGCAACATGAATCATCAGAATTTTGAAACAAAACTTTGCCATCTTCCGTGTGTATTTACTCTTCTTTTGAGAAACAGCTCCTGTTTGCTACTAGGTCCTAGCAGAGACAAAACACTTGACTATGAATGACAGTATTACCAAGCCAGGTGACCTAGGCTACTGATTTTAAACTGCATATTTTCTGATCCACACAATCATAAAATTGACCCTGCACAACAGTACTCCATCATCAAACAGAAGTGATATATATAGGATTCAACATTAGTATCTCCTGAAGGCTTCTACTCCTGCTATATTCCCTTCTCTCTCTACCTCTCCTATGACATTATGGGGAGTTTCTGGTGAGCAAGTAAGAACAATATTCAGATCTCATTACAGAGAGTCTGCGTAAAATACTGGAACTAGCCAAAAACAATAACAACTGCAGTCCTGTAACCTTACTCAGGGGAGGTGCTGAAGGGCAGTGGTAAAGGAATATTTTTGCAGTGGGTGACATTGAGCAGTACACCTCTTTGTTTATTTTTCTCTGCAAAGAGAAGTGACCAGAGATATGGATCTCCACTGATTCATTTAAAGTAGTTAAAGGTCTGGCTGTGTGGTCAGGGAGTTAAAAGGAAATGATTGGAAAATAGGTAACAATGAAGCCTAGGAAGTGTTTCTTCCTCAGGCACAATATGGGAAGATACTTACATTCCATTTGAATTATCATGAAAAATCATCCACTTCAGAGGATCTTGTCTTAAATAGATAGTCTGTTCTGTATATGTCAGTCAGGTCCTTCCCCCAGCCACTGCTGTCCTTTTCTGATGGACTCGTGACTATGGTAGAAGAACAGTGATTTTGCATAGGTTTATCTATGTGGGCTTCTACTTGCCAAGTTCAATCTAGTTGTAGCTACCTGCTTTTCAACAGAAAACAACAATAAATATCTGTTATGGCATCATTCCACAGGGGAACAATCAGCCTTCTCTGCTTTCTAACTTAACCTGAGACATTTTGCTTTGCATAGTACATCCTTCCAGTGTTAATGACTGGAAAATATTAATTTGCATTTTTAGCAATTCAACAGCTTGGGACAAGGGCCTATCTGAAATAATCTTAGTTAGTTTGAAGTCATTTAAATTGATTTTTTTTTTTTTTTTTGGTGAAGGAGTGATAGATTCTAATTCTTATCCAAGACTGCGTATAAATACAACAAATAGTTTTCCTACATAGCCATGTGGATATTGCCATCAAGTCATTTAGCTATGCTCCATCATAACCTCATGATTTTGGCTAATGTTCTATAGAGAACAGAAAATAAGCAAGACCAGCTGATTTAAAGCTTTCTACTGTCTAGAGAGTGTCTTGCAGACCCTCAGGTATAATATTTATTCCCCTTCCCCATCATGATTTACTCTACAATTTATAATCACACTTGAACTGCCAGTTCTAAATCAAAGAGCATTTTTGAGATGGTAACACAATTCTGTAGAGGACTACTAAATCTCTCCCTTAAGCATACTTGAACTTTCCAGGACTCCTTGGGGAAGACTCATAAGAGGCAACACCATGGTATTCAAGTCACTCATGTGAGAATATTATGATTTTTGCTAATTGGACCATTAAAGCACAGGTTTCAATAAAATCTGAACTATTCCTTGAATAAACTTAAGTATGATAACTTGAAAGAAATACTTTTCATACCGTATCCTGCAGAACTGAATCTATCATTTCATTCAGCCAGGCAATGAACAGATGCTGGACATGACTGACTAACACAAACCAATATTGGCTATCCTGTGTCCACTCACTGGACTGACCACCAAAATTAAGCACTTTTACTATTGAAGTTTCTAGACTAAGACTGCAGCATTGGTGAGTAAAAAAGAAATTAGAAATCTGTTTCTGAGATGAAGCCTCAAGGTTTGATGATAGAGAGGTGTGTAAAATCAGGGAGAGGAAGGAACTGAGGATGACATCATTGTCTGTCTCATTCTCTATAGCACCTTTGCTATGCTTCTATGGTGAACTTTCTTTCTACTCAACCTCGTGGTCAGAATTTATGCTACTATAATTTGTGGAAGAAGAAGGAACAGAGTCATACATCTGCAAACCTCTCCTTATTCTTTTCAACATTACTTTCCTTTTGAAACTTAGGAAATCCGTGCTCAGAGTTGAAAAGCAAAGGTGCTGACAACTACATCTAAATTGAAAATAATTGGATGCTTGTGTGTCAAAGCACCAAGGCATAAAGCCAAGTATCTGAACATCAATGGAAAGGCAAGTGGGTCAGAAGATAACCTGTATATCCTGTATCCCTCTAAGTCTCTTCTGAAGGCTCCTTTTGGAATACATGGTGTTCTCTTGTAACCCAATGAAGTCAAAGTCTCTTATTATAGTATGTTAATAGTGCTGGACAATTCAGACGAGACCCCTTGAATGGAAAGGAGTCATCTTTAAAGGCTTGAGAGAATGTAAGGACCTAAAATAAACCTTGGCAAATCCCTAGACTATAAAAGAAAATATTTGAAATATTCCTAAACCAAGTCCCTGAGCATAAGGATCTTTTCTAAGCTAATGAGAAGGTAAAGGCAATGATCTGACAAGCACAAATCAGTCACTTTGATGCAGTAATTAGATGACAAATTCTTACATGTAATTCTTACAGAAGAAATTTCAAAATTTCACTCAAGATTTATTCCCCAAAAGATATTGAAATAAAAGATGTTTATTAATATAGAAGTTAGTATTTTTAAATTAACATAGTATACATTTTTTTTTTTTTTTTTTTTTGAGACGGAGTCTCGCTCTGTCACCCAGGCTGGAGTGCAGTGGCCGGATCTCAGCTCACTGCAAGCTCCGCCTCCCGGGTTCACGCCATTCTCCTGCCTCAGCTTCCCGAGTAGCTGGGACTACAGGCGCCCGCCACCTCACCCGGCTAAGTTTTTGTATTTTTAGTAGAGACGGGGTTTCACTGTGTTAGCCAGGATGGTCTCGATCTCCTGACCTCGTGATCCGCCCGTCTCGGCCTCCCAAAGTGCTGGGATTACAGGCTTGAGCCACCGCGCCCGGCCAGTATACATTTTTATTGGTGTGTAAAATAAATTTCTTAAGGGGTAAAAATATTTTATAATAAGAAGCTTCACTTTCTTTTCAGGCTTTTGATGACACTAAACTCTGGTATAATACATTTTGGACTCTGGGCACTGTGAAATGATTCTACACTCCACCTTGGGAAAACCAACTTTTAATAGAGTTATAGTAGGCAATGCTATTCCATCTAGATGAGATAGAGAATGGTTTGGAGTTAGTGAACTTGGTCAAAACTAAACTTAGTCATGTCCTAGTTATATAGATTCAGAAAAGGCATTTAACCTTTCTGAATATTAGTTTCTTCCTTCTTAAAATGGTAATCATAGTATCTATCATATTGTTTGCTGTGATCATTAATTCCAGTAACCCACTTAAAGCAATAGTAAATGTTCAATATGCATTCATGTATTTTTCTCGCCTGATCTTCTTCTCTTTTTCTTTCATAAAAGAGTTGGTACTATATTAAACTGCAAGTAGCTGAACATCTAAAGTAACAATAGCTTAAACCATATAGAAGTTTATATTTTTATCTTCTGAAAATATAGGCAGTCCAGGGCTACTAAGGTACTTCTGTGATCACCAACTGATGTCCTAATATAGCTCTCCAGCCCTCTCTATCACAGTTATATTTCAAGGGAAAGAGTTGGGGGATGACCATATACCCTTGCTCTAGCGACACTCCTTAGAATCCAGACTCAATGTGTCCGCTTGTATCTCACTGGGCAAGTCTTACTAACAAGACTTCTGTGATGGTTAATTTTATGCATTAACTTGACTGGCTTATGGAGTGCCCACATATTGGGTTAAACATTATTTCTGGGTGTGTATGTGATGGTGTTTCAGGAAGCAACTGGCAGATTGAGTAAAGCAGATGACCCTCTCCAATGGGAGGGGCAGTGTCTTACCATTGAGGCTCTGAACAGAACAAAAAGGCAGAGGAAAGGAGAATTCACTCTGCCTGGGTGCATGAGCTGGGATGCTGGTCTTTTCCTGCCGTCAAACTGGGACTTACACCATTGGCTTTCTGTTTTTCAGCTTTTGGTCTTGGACTAGAATTTACACTCAGTTCTCCTGGTTCTCAGGCCTTTGGCCCGATACTGGATCTATAACACCAACTTTTCTGGATCTTCTGCTTGGGGATGGTAGATCATCAGACATTTCAGTTTCCATGATCCTGTGAGCCAATTCCTCATAATAAATCTCTCTTTCTTTCTATCTCTCTCTCCATATATAGATAGGTAGATATAAGTATATATCCTATAGGTATGTATGTGTATTTGTGTATAGGTATATTTATACACACATATATGTATGTGTGTATCCTCTAGGTTCTGTTTCTCTGGGGAACTCAATATGGCTTCAAAGAAAGCTTAGAAATGTAGTCTTTATTCAGAGAGTCATATTTCCAACTAGAAACAGGTTTTTTTGTTTTGTTTTGTTTTGTTTTGTTTTATAACAGATACTTAAAAGAAAAAATACAGAAAAATGGAGAATGGATAAGATTAAAAACTCTCAGCCTTTAATATACCTCCCTCTTATATTCTTCCCATACCACCCAAATGGAGTCAAGAATTCCAGTGGAATTACACCAAGTAGTCATTTTAAAGATTATAGTTGTATCTCTATAAAATCAAGTTATTCTTTGATTCAGTGGACAAATTTTAGTGAAAGATTGACTGGATCAGTTGCTTTGACATTACATAGAATGAGTCCAAAATGGAATTACATCATTTTTAGTAATCCAAATAGCAGATTACTTTACTTGAGTCTATATTTGCACTGTCAACTGAGAAATTTAGAAAATAGTGAAGAGAAATGATTATAAAAGGCTTTATTTTTAGAAGAATGAGTTATTTTAATAAAATAATCACATCATTTTTTCACATACTTCTACCAAATGAAAAATAAAAAGCAAAAACTAAAAAATAGAAAGTAAGATGTGGCTTTGCAAGTAAGAATCCAATTAACAGATGAAAACCACCAGCTAAAGCAGTTTTCTGCTTTCATATGGAAGAAAATTGGCTGGATAATCAATTTAATTGTACATAAATGGGCCTGTTGGGAAGTAAAAATAAAGTTGGCAGAAATATATTTTACTCAGGGGTTTGGGTATGTGAGTTAGAGGAACAGTGTTAGTTTGAAATGAAATTACACACACTTAAGTCTATAGATGTAACAGGTTTTCAACACTTCTATTTCTCTCTGTCTCTGTCTCTGTCTCTCTCTCCAGACATTTAGCTGGAAACTTTGAACTTTTATCATCTGCGTCCATACAATATGCAGCCTTTGACTCTTTGGAGTGAGCCTGATCAGGCCTGGAGTTAGGAGAGCTGGGCTCTAGACTGGATCTTCTCCAGGAAATTTGGCCTCGGGGTCTTCCCTGTGAGATGATGAAAGAGTAGATTATTTCAAGATGGTTGTTTCTGAAAAATCTTTCTAGCTCTAGGACTCTTCACCTCTGTGCCTGCATGACTTGAATTTCCTAACAATTTACCCAATGTTTGGTGTAGGAAAGATGCATTTTGTCGAAGTTGACCCAAGAGTGCTACAGCGTCTTTGCTTGGTGCGATCCCTTCTCACGTTTGAAAATCTTTTCCTGTCGTGAATGCAGTGTTGCTTTGAATGTGCAGGATTTCCCACTGCTGCCATTTAAATGATAACAGCAGGTTCAAGTGATTTGCAAATTGTCAGGAAAAAGACCTCAGACACCCCAGTTATTTTCAGTAACTGTAGATACACCCTTAGGCTAAAGCCACAACAGAATTTTAAATAAAGAGGGATAAATCCAAACTGACTACCTTCCTGACTTCTGACACTTTGAATGGTTAAGGACCCTCCAGCCTGGCTCCAGTTCCTGTTCTGTTAGAAACACCACATTACCTGCTGAGGGGTGCCCAAGAACTGTCGTATTCTAAGGAGAAAAATGTATTATAACATTTGCTTTAAATCTCAATTATTAATCTCCTCTCCTAACTATCTGAAGGGCCTCTCTCCTCCCTCACCCCCAGTATATTCCAGATATTTTCAACACACTTAAACACAATTTGGAATTCTTTTAATTGTTTTCATTTTTTATTTTTCTTTATGTTTGGGGATACATGTGCAGAACGTGCAGGTTTGTTACATAGGTATACATGTGCCATGGTGGTTTGCTGCACCTATCAAACCTGTCATCTATGTTTTAAGCCCTGTATGCATTAGGTGTCTGTCCTAATTCTCTCCCTACCATTGCCCCCACTTCCTGAGAGGTCCCGGTGTGTGATGTTCCCATTTCTCTGTCCATGTGTTAAAATCTGACCCCTCTACCAGAATTTCACATATTAAAGGGAAGGGACCAAGCCTATTGCATTTGTCATTATTTTCCCTGATGCCCAATATGATGTTTGGCTCATAGTGGGTGCTTAATAACTATTCGCTGATTGAAATAATCAATAAATAGATGAATCCAAACTCAGAAGATAAGTCTATGTGAAGTAAAGCAAGTAGCATGGTTGGGGTTAATAATTAATCTATTTAATCAATGCTAGTGCATTATTCTGACATAGCAGTGACCTTATGCCAGGCTGGGCAAATTTCTGCCCACCAGTAAGTTCTCTTGTTAAATTTTGTTTCAAAGCACATCATTTTTCTTTCTGAGCTAATGTACTTTTTACTGTGTTATAGATTTTCTAAATGTATTCAAATTGTACCCAAGATGGCTCATTTTGTTATCAATTCCCCAAGTGCTGGCTCCCTAATCATTAACTAATTGTCTCTGTGCTCTATTGACAACTTGGCCACCTTCTTGCTAATTTTTGCTGACACGATGGAGGCCCCTAAGAACTGGGCTAACCTTTGGCTGTTCACACAAGAGCCACAGGTGGTAGAACAATCGATCAGACCGGCCCCTGTGTTCAGGAAAACCTAATCAGCGTTCCAAGTGATTTGTCTAATGAGGCACCATTAATTGACAATGGGCAGGTGGATGAAGAAGTTCCTTTACTGAGATTACAGTTTTGCTAAAATGGATCAGAGGCTTACAAGAACAAACGCATGAGTAAAAGCAGAACTAGTGATGGAGGTAAAGACTATGCTTTAGGCTAAGATAAGAAATGAAAGCTACTGATCACTTCATCAAACTTCTGGTCTTGAAAACTTTATAAAAGATGAATGTGCTATAAATCAGCCACCACTAGTATTTCACAGTTATAACTTGTGAGATGATTACACACAAGATTAGGGATATTGGTATTTATTTATTTTTAAAAATAGCTGGGGCATGCTAGTGATATAGCTATGAAGGGAATGGCAAGAGCTAGTATTGAACTTTAAATATGATATGGCCATTTAGCCTATGCAACCCAGGTATGCTTACACTTATATATGAGCCAGTGGTAACACTCATTCCCCCAACCTATATATGCTGAGTCCTGGTATAATGCAGGGCTGTCCTGATGTATGCAGATAATTGGGATGTGATGTACATACGCATGGGTAAATATCAGTTAACAATGGAAATACAAGAATGTCTGCCCACTAGGAGTATGCCTTCTGAAGGTGAGAGAGAGATGATTAACAGGAAAGATAATACATGAATAAACTACATAATGTTACTAAGAAAAGAGTAGTGTGAAAGGGATCAGAGTTGGGTGGGTGAAGGAGTATGGCAAATTTTTAAATTTTTAGAAAGGAGTTAAGGCAGTTAGGACAAGCTTCATGGAAACTTGAAGAAGTTGAAGAAATTACCCAAGATGGGAAAAGAGCAGGCCCAGAAGAGGGAACAGGCAGGCAGAGACTTTCTGTGGGAGCCAACTTGGCACATTGGAGTAACCTGTTGGGGAGGTATAGCTGGAGTGGAGTGAGTAGGGAGAAAAGAGATGAGCTTAGAGAGTTAGGGGTGACAAATATGAATGAGAGGAGCACATCACAGTCTTTTGAACTATTGAAAGAACTCTGGATTTGGGGTGTAGAGTAATTAAAAATCATGATAGAGAATTTTAACAGAGTCAATAAACTGATCTAAGATGTGTATGAATAATTCTGGTTGCTGTATTGAGAATAGAGACTATGCACATCACTGCATGCTTTAATAATTTAAAATACATTGGGTTGGACATGCACCTGCATAATGATTCATTTGCACTAATTTAGAGTTCTTGGTATTCCTCTACTTGCTTGTTTTCTGGGAGGTTGTTGTGGAAAGGCTTTGACTGGCTTTAATAAATGAGCTTATTGTCTTTCACAAGTGCACCTGTCAAGGGAACACTAAGGGAGAGAAACCTGCACTGACAAATTACACCACTTAAAGTAACTAAATATTGGAGATTTGGTGTGAAAATTCCACGAATCTGCAGGACCATGGGAAAAGGAGAGCCCATTTTGGCTGAGCTGATCCTGCTACTAGTTTCTAAAACCAAATAAATAATCTGGCATCTAATATCCAAAAAGGAATAAACTTAGTGGACAATTCAGTTTCATGAAAGTTTCTCTGTCCTTGGCTACCCAGCCCACCTTGGGACTGAAGTGCAGCATCAGGGCTTTTGTATGCTATTGGGACACCACATAGCTATTTCTCATTGCACATACCCTTGGGAAAAAATTAGGAAGAATGTAAAAATTACCATTATTTTTGCTACCCAGGAAAGAATATTGTTTACATATTTTTATGTCTCTTTCCAGATTTTAAAAACAATTGAGTTCTGTATTATTCTGGACCAGTTTATAAGAGCCTTAAACTTAACATGCGTGCATTAAGTGAACACTGGTTCAATGTGTATGCCATACAATATTTTATATCTCACTGCCCCATCATGCTCTTATGAGGTTATTAAAAGCACTTTATAAATATAATTGTGATTAGTTACACTTACTGGTCCATTACATGGAGGCAGTACAGTGCAATGGTAAGCACACTGCCTCTGGAATAAGACATGTCTGGTTTGAGTCCTGAACCAGCCAGGATTTGCTGGGTTTGTTAGGATAGTCATGTAATGTTTCTGAGCTTCCATTTCCTCATCTTCAAAACGAGGAATATCATAATATTTACTTCATAGGGTTTTTTAGGAGGTTTGAGATCATGTAAGTAAACCATTTGGCAAATTTCCAGACAACTAACAATCATTTAGTAAATAAATGATAGTTTTATTATTATTTTATTTACCTGTAAACATTAACTATTGTATAGTTGTTTACTGTTAAAATAATTCCACAATGAATATTGCAATACTCTGTTCTCATGCTGCTAATAAAGATATACCTAAGACTGGGTAATTTAATTTATAAAGGAAAGAGGTTAATGGACTCATAATTCCACATGACTGGGGAGGCATCAGTATCATGATGGAAGATGAAGGAGGAGCAAAAAGATGTTTTACATGGCAGCAGGCAAGAGCAAGGTAGTGCAGACGGACTCTCCTTTATACAACCATCAGATCTTGTGAGACTTATTCACTCCCATGAGAACAGCATGGGAAAGACCCGCCCCCATGATTCAATTACCTCCCACTGGTTCCCTCCATGACATGTGGGAACTATGGGAGCTACAATTCAAGATGAGATTTGGGTGGGGACACAGACAAACCATATCAAATATATTTGTGGTAAAGTTTGTTCTCATTTATAATTCTTTCTATGAGGGTTAATCCTTATAATTAGTGGATAAGAGAATCTATCTATCTATGAAATTTTAATCGTTACTATTGGCATTGAGTATCATAGTCTTTATTTGCAACGTTAGAGAAAACAAATAAACAACTTTAAACTATTATCTTGTTATTGCTTTAGTTTACATGTATTTCCTACATTAATAGTACAAAACCAACTTTTGTTTTTCTTAGCCATTTTTGTGGATTGCCTTTCCATGTGCTTTGCACTTTATTCTATGGTGGGATGGGGTGGGAAGAACTGTTATTATTTTTTCCTACAGATATAAGTGGATTTATTTATTTATTATTTATTATTTATTTATTATTTATTATTATTTCTGAAAGATCATTTCAAAATATGAAATTTATATTTAAATATTTTACAGCAGATCATTTTACTTTCTATGATTGTTAATGTTAAATTGTTAAATGGAGGTGAATTACTTTTTCTTTTTTCTCTCTTTGGAGACTTCACTTGTAAAAAACTTCTAAAGGTTAGCTCTCAACACTTTTTAAAATAATGTTTATTATACCATATATTGATTCAATTAATACAGACATAGAATTATACACCAGGTCTGAGTGCCACTAATATTCCCTGTTGGGGGCGCTCCCAAGATGGCCGAATAGGAACAGCTCCAGCCTCCAGCTCCCAACGTGAGCGACACAGAAGATGGGTGATTTCTGCATTTTCAACTGAGGTACCGGATTCATCTCACTGGGGTGTGTCGGACAGTTGGTGCTGGTCCACGGGTGCAGCCCAACCAGTGAGAGCTGAAGCAGGGTGAGGCATCGCCTCACCTGGGAAGTGCAAGGGGGAAGGGAATTCCTTTTCCTAGCCAAAGGAAATTGATACACACAACACCTGGAAAATCGGGTAACTCCCACCCTAACACTGCACTTTACCAAGGGTCTTAGCAAACTGCACACCAGGAGATTATATTTCACACCTCGCCCAGAGGTTCCCACGCCCATGGAGCCTCCCTCATTGCTAGCACAGCAGTCTGAAATCTAACTGCAAGGTGGCAGTGAGGCTGAGGGAGGGGTTTCTGCCATTGCTGAGACTTAAGTAGGTAAACAAAGCCACTGGGAAGCTCGAATTGGGTGGAGCCCACCACAGCACAAGGAGGCCTGCCTGCCTCTGTAGACTCTACCTCTGGGGACAGGGCATAGCTAAACAAAAAGCAGCAGAAACCTCGGCAGAGGTAAATGTCCCTGTCTGACAGCTTTGAAGAGAGCAGTGGATCTCCCAGCACGGAGGTTGAAATCTGAGAACAGTTAGACTGCCTGCTCAAGTGGGTCCCTGACCCCTGAGTAGCCCAACTGGGAGACATCCCCCACTAGGTGCAGACCAACACACCTCACACAGCTGGGTACACCCCTGAGATGAAGCTTCCAGAGCAAGAATCAGACAGCAACACTCGCTGTTCATCAATATTTTATCTTCTGTACCCTCTGCTGCTGATACCCAGGCAAACAGGGTCTGGAGTGGACCTCAAGCAAACTCCAACAGACCTGCAGCTGAGGGTCCTGACTGTTAGAAGGAAAACTAACAAACAGAAAGGACACCCACACCAAAACCCCATCAGGATGTCACCATCATCAAAGACCAAAGGCAGATAAAACCACAAAAATGGGGAAAAAGTAGTGCAGAACAGCTGGAAATTCAAAAACTCAGAGCGCATCTCCCCCTCCAAAGGAATGCAGCTCATTGCCAGCAATGGAACAAAGCTGGATGGAGAATGACTTTGAGGAGTTGAGGGAAGAAGGCTTCAGCTGATCAAACTTATCAGAGCTAAAAGAGGAACTATGTAACCAGCGCAAAGAAACTAAAAACCTTGAAAAAAGATTTGATGAATGGCTAACTAGAATAACCAATGTAGAGAAGTCCTTAAAAGAACTGATAGAGATGAAAACCATAACATGGGAACTACGTGATAAATGCACAAGCTTCAGTAACCAACTCGATCAACTGGAAGAAAGAGTATCAGCGATTGAAGATCAAAAGAATGAAATGAAGCGAGAAAAGAAGTGTAGAGAAAAAAGAGTAAAAAGAAATGAATAAAGCCTCCAAGAGATATGGGATTATGTGAAAAGAACAAATCTACGTCTGATTGGTGTGCCTGAAAGTGAAGGGGAAAATGGAACCAAGTTGGAAAACACTGCAGGATATCATCCAGGAGAACTTCCCCAACCTAGTAAGGCAGGCCAACATTCAAATTCAGGAAATACAGAGAACGCCACAAAGATACTCCTTGAGAAGAGCAACTCCAAGATACATAATTTTTGGATTCACCAAAGTTGAAAGGAAGGAAAAAATGTTAAGGGCAGCCAGAGAGAAAGGTCAGGTTACCACAAAGGGAAGCCCATCAGACTAACAGCAGATCTCTCAGCAGAAACTCTCCAAGCCAGAAGAGAGTGGGGGCCAATATTCAACATTCTTAAAGAAAAGAATTTTAAACCCAGAATTTCATATCCAGCCAAACTAATTTTCATAAGTGAAGGAGAAATAAAATCCTTTACAGATAAGCAAATGCTTAGAAATTTTGTCACCACCAGACCTGCCCTACAAGAGATCCTGAAGGAAGCACTAAACATGGAAATGAACAATAGGTACCAGCCATTGCAAAAACATGCCAAAATGTAAAGTCCATCGATGCTAGGAAGAAACTGCATCAACTAATGAGCAAAATAACCAGCTAATATCATAATGACAGGATCAAGTTCACATATAACAATATTAACCTTACATGAAAATGGACTAAATGGTCCAATTAAAAGACACAGATTGGCAAATTGGATAAAGAGTCAAGACCCATCAGTTTGCTGTATTCAGGAGACCCATCTCACATGCAGAGACACACATAGGCTCAAAATAAAGGGATGGAGGAAGATTTACCAAGCAAATGGAGAACAAAAAAAAGCAGGGGTTGCAATCCTAGTCTCTGATAAAACAGACTTTAAACCATCAAAGATCAAAAGAGACAAAGAAGGCCATTACATAATGATAAAAGGATCAATTCATCAGAAAGAGCTAACTATCCTAAATATATACGTGCCCAATACAGGAGCACCCAGATTCATAAAGCATGTCCTCACAGACTTATGAAGAGACTTAGACTCCCATACAATAATAATGGGAGACTTTAACACCCCACTGTCAACATTAGACAGATCAACGAGAGAGAAAGTTAACAAGGATATCCAGGAATTGAACTCAACTCTGCACCAAGCAGACCTAATAGACATCTACAGAACTCTCCACCCCAAAGTAACAGAATATACATTCTTCTCAGCACCACATCACACTTATTCCAAAATTGACCACATAGTTGGAAGTAAAGCACTCCTCAGCAAACGTAAAAGAACAGAAATTATAACAAACTGTCTCTCAGATCACAGTGCAATCACACTAGAACTCAGGACTAAGAAACTCAATTAAAACCGCTCAACTACATGGAAACCGAACAACCTGCTCCTGAATGACTACTGGGTCCATAACGAAATGAAGGCAGAAATAAAGATGTTCTTTGAAACCAATGAGAACAAAGATACAACATATTAGAATCTCTGGGACTCATTTAACGCAGTGTGTAGAGGGAAATTTATAGCACTAAATGCCCACAAGAGAAAGCAGGAAGATAAAATTGACACGCTAACATCACAATTAAAAGAACTAGAGAAGCAAGAGCAAACACATTCGAAACCTAGCAGAAGGCAAGAAATAACTAAGATTAGAGCAGAACTGAAGGAGATAGAGACACAAAAAACCCTCCAAAAAATCAATGAATCCAGGAGTTGGTTTTTTGAAAAGATCAAAAAATTGACAGACCACTAACAAGACTAATAAAGAAGAAAAGAGTGAAAAATCAAATAGACACAATAAAAAAATGATAAAGGGGATATCACTATCGACCCCACAGAAATAGAAACTACCATCAGAGAATACTATAAACACCTCTACACAAATAAACTAGAAAACCTAGAAGAAATGGATAATTTCCTGGACACTTACACTCTTCCAAGACTAAACCAGGAAGAAGTTGAATCCCCGAAGAGACCAATAGCAGGCTCTGAAATTGAGGCAATAATTAATAGCCTACCAACCAAAAAAAGTCCAGGACCAGACGGATTCACAGCCGAATTCTACCAGAGGTACAAGGAGGAGTCGGTACCATTTCTTCTGAAACGATTCCAGTCAATAGAAAAAGAGGGATTCCTCCCTAACTCATTTTACAAGGCCAACATCATCCTGATACCAAAGCCTAGCAGAGATACAACAAAAAAGATAATTTTAGAGCAATATCCCTGATGAACATTGATGCAAAAATCCTCAATAAAATACTGGCAAACTGAATCCAGCAGCACATCGAAAAGCTTATCCACCGTGATCAAGTGGGCTTCATTCCTGGGATGCAAGGCTGGTTCAACATATGCAAATCGATAAACATAATCCAGCATATAAACAGAACCAAAGACAAAAACCACATGATTATCTCAATAGATGGAGAAAAGGCCTTTGACAAAATTCAACAGCCCTTCATGCTAAAAACTCTCAATAAATTCGGTATTGATGGAACGTATCTCAAAATCGTAAGAGCTATTTATGACAAACCCACAGTCAATATCATACTGAATGGGCAAAAACTGGAAACTTTCCCTTTGAAAACTGGCATAAGACAGGGATGCCCTCTCTCACCACTCCTATTCAACATAGTGTTGGAAGTTCTGGCTAGGGCAATCAGGCAAGAGAAAGAAATCAAGGATATTCAGTTAGGAAAAGAAGAAGTCAAATTGTTCCTCTTTGCAGATGACATGATTGTATATTTAGAAAACCCCATTGTCTCAGCCCAAAATCTCTTTAAGCTGATAAGCAACTTCAGCAAAGTCTCAGGATACAAAATTAATGTGCAAAAATCACAAGCATTCTTATACACCCATAACAGACAAACAGAGAGCCAAATCATGAATGAACTCCCATTCACAATAGCTTCAAAGAGAATAAAATACCTAGGAATCCAACTGACAAGGGATGTAAAGGACCTCTTCAAGGAGAACTACAAACCACTGCTCAGTGAAATAAAAGAGGACACAAACAAGTGGAAGAACATATCATGCTCATGGATAGGAAGAATCAATATTGTGGAAAATGGCCATACTACTCAAGGTAATTTACAGATTCAATGCCATCCCCATCAAGCTACCAATGAGTTTCTTCACAGAATTGGAAAAAACTGCTTTAAAGTTCATATGGAACCAAAAAAGACCCTGCATTGCCAAGACAATCCTAAGCCAAAAGAACAAAGCTGGAGGCATCACCTACCTGACTTTGAACTATACTACAAGTCTACAGTAACCAAAACAGCATGGTACTGGTACCAAAACAGGGATATAGACTAGTGGGACAGAACAGAGCCCTCAGAAATAATACCACACATCTACAGCCATCTGATCTTTGACAAACCTGATAAAAACAAGAAATGGGGAAAGGATTCCCTATTTAATAAATGGTGCTGGGAAAATTGGCCAGCCATAAGTAGAAAGCTGAAACTGGATCCTTTCCTTACTCCTTATACGAAAATTAATTCAAGATGGATTAGAGACTTAAATGTTAGACCTAAAACCATAAAAACCCTAGAAGAAAACCTAGGGAATACGATTCAGGACATAGGCATGAGCAAGGACTTCATGTCTAAAACACCAAAAGCAATGGCAACAAAAGCCAAAATTGACAAATGGGATCTAATTAAACTAAAGAGCTTCTGCACAGCAAAAGAAACTACCATCAGCGTGAATAGGCAACCTACACAATGGGAGAAAATCTTTGCAATCTACTCATCTGACAAAGGGCTAATATCCAGAACCTATAAAGAGCTCAATCAAATTTATGAGAAAAAAACAACCCCATCACAAAGTGGGCAAAGGATATGAACAGACACTTGTCAAAAGAAGACATTCATACAGCCAACAGAGACATGAAAAAATGCTCATCATCACTCACCATCAGAGAAATGCAAATCAAAACCACAATGTGGTACCATCTCACACCCGTTAGAATGGCAGTCATTAAAAAATCAGGAAACAACAGGTGCTGGAGAGGATGTGGAGAAATAGGAACACTTTTACACTGTTGGTGGGATTGTAAACTAGTTCAACCATTGTGGAAAACAGTGTGGCGATTCCTCAAGGATCTAGAACTAGAAATACCATTTGACCCAGCCATCCATTACTGGGGATATACCCAAAGGATTATAAGTCATGCAGCTATAAAGACACATGCGCACGTATGTTTATTGCGGCACTATTCACAATAGCAAAGACTTGGAATCAACCCAAATGTCCATCAGTGACAGACTGGATTAAGAAAATGTGGCACATATACACCATGGAATACTATGCAGCCATCAAAAAGGATGAGTTCATGTCCTTTGTAGGGACATGGATGCAACTGGAAACCATCATTCTCAGCAAACTATCGCAAGAACAGAAAATCAAATACTGCATGTTCTCACTCATAGGGGGGAATTGAACAATGAGATCACTTGAACACATGAAGGGGAACATCACACACCGGGTCCTATTGGGGGTAAGGGGTAGGGGGGAGGGATAGCATTAGGAGATATACCTGATGTAAATGATGAGTTAATGGGTGCAGCACACCAACATGGCACATGTATACATATGTAACAAACCTGCATGTTGTGCATATGTACGCTAGAACTTAAAGTATAATAAAAATATATATATTCACTGCTAGTAACACAGAACATCAAGTACTGTAAGATATCAACAGTGTAATGGAAAAAATAATCAGAGAGAAGGAATTAAATCTATGCACATCTTGGCCTCGTGGTGTCTGTACTAGAAAGGGTGACTTCTTGATAATACCTCCATATTCTTGGAAATTATTATTTTGTTGTTTTCTTATGTATTCTGCACTATTCATTTAATTCAAATATTTTTAAAATAACACTGCAATCAAATTTCAATAGAATGACAAAATATGATGATATGGAATTTAGTAAGTTTTTCTTGCATTTAAGAGAAAAAAAAAAGAGACTAGTGGCTAGATTCAATATATAAATATTTTTTAATTCTGTTCCAATCTATCCCTTTCCCAAGTGAACCTACACTTGTGCCATCACCACATTATGATTCCCAAGCATTTGGCTAACTATCGGTTTGGAAGGGCAAATAAACATCTTGTTCCTGTCCCCAGTAAGGTAAAAGACCTAGTGTTGTCAAAATTTTCAGTCCCTACTTTATTTTTTCTATGATTTTTTTCCAACTTTTATTTTAAGTTCAGGGGTACATGTGCAGGGTGTGCAGCTTTGTTACATAGGTAAATGTGTGCCATAGTGGCTTACTGCACAGATCATCCCATCACCCAAGTATTAAGCCCAGAACATATTAGCCAGATCATCCCATCACCCAGGTATTAAGCCCAGAATCTATTAGCTATTCTTCCTGATGTTCTCCCTACCCCTAGCCCCTGACAGGTGCCCAGTATGTGTTTTTCCCCTGATGTGTCCATGTGTTCTCATCCATCAGCTCCCACTTATAGGTGAGAATATGTGGTGTTTGGTTTTCTGTTCCTGCATTAGTTTGCTGAAGATAATGGCTTCCAATTCCATCCATGTCCCCGCACAGGACAGGACCTTGTTCCGTTTTTTACAACTGCATAGTATTTCATGGTGTATATGTCCCATATTTTCTCTATCCAGTCTATCACTGATGTAACCCCCACTTTAAACAGAAAAGTCAGCTTTATCACCACTTCTGTGAGGTGCTGTAAGAAGACAAGAGCTTGGGCTGGAAGATCCACTTGACTCATCAGTGGCACCCAAATATGGGAGAAGCAGGTCAACCTGTGATACTGCTGCTCGGCACAAAAACTCAGATCCAGAGTGGCCAGTCGTGGTGGCTCACGACTGTAATCCCAGTACTTTGGGAGGCCGAGGCGGGCGGATCACAAGGTCAAATGAGACCATCCCGGCTAACAAGGTGAAACCTCATCTCTACTAAAAATGCAAAAAAAATTAGCCAGGCATGGTGGCGGGCGCCAGCAGTCCCAGCTACTTGGGAGGCTGAGGCAGGAGAATGGCGTGAACTTGGGAGACTGAGCTTGCAGTGAGCCGAGATCGCGCCCCTGCACTCCAGACTGGGAGACAGAGCGAGACTCCATCTCAAAAAATGAAAAATAAAAAATAAAAATCCAGATCCAGATAATCCACATGAGATTATTCTATTCTGCTGTTTGCATTTGAATTATTGTTTTTATCTTGGCCAAATTTTTCAGTATCTTCACTTATAACACAGAGAATAATATTAGTAACTTCCCTTAAGTGGTTTTGTGAAGAGTAAATGAGTTAATATGTGCAAAGCACTATGAAGAGTAACTAGTGCATTGTAAGCATTCGGTTAGTTCCATTGTCAGAGTATTATTATTGTTTATTATTGTTGTTATCTTGACTTTGGCTTTGTGTTAAATGTAAATTCATTTTTTCCTCACTGATTCGTTATTCCCAGTTATTCAAAGATTTGAATTCTATTTATTTAGACAATCAATCAATATGCAATCTATTAGAAAATTGACAGTTTTTATTGAACTGTGTTGTCTTTTTGGTAGCCTCAGCATAGATTTATTAATAGATACAATCCTATTATAATTTAGTGGTATTTACTTAACACTCAATTAAATACCTAAATTTGAAATATAATTAATTTATGCCTTAGAAAGAATCTTTTGTTACACACAACAATATTAATAACACCACTGAGACTGGATAGCTACTCTAGATGTTGTGAAGTTTTAAGTAATTCCTTCTGGGGATAAACATCTTAAATGATTGGACTTCAGATCAATAATTTGGCTATTGTCCAGCAAAGACTAGGTATATTTAATTAAGAAGAGAAAATAAAACTGAGTGGATTTATAAAATAATGAAATATCCTGAAACTCAAGGTTAAAAAATTAGCAAACATAATGAAAAAATAATTTTTGGCCTAAATATTATTGCTGATTGCTTTAAGTGGACATCAGGTCTAAGCCTTGAATAGCATCTTTTGCATGGACTCTTCATTGAGTTTGACAAAGGGTCGTATTAGTTTTTATTATTAATTTACTGCTAAGAGTCAAACTAAGTTTCCGGTGTTTTACTCGAACCCCATATAAGTTATATTTTACTTCCTATCCTTGATATTTCTCATTTTACCAAAAGGATAATTTACCTCTTCTCTCACAATTTATTTTCCAATCACCTGCTCACCCTGAGTCACAGCCATGAGAATTTGGTTAAAAACGTTTACAGTGCAATATCTTGACCAAACCACTGACAAGAAGATTCCTCTGTAGTCCCCTTTGTTGCTATTCTGAGACGACATCTATTTGTTTCTATCCCTGGGTTTCCATGGAAATAATTTATAATTGTTGTCAAAGATGGACAGTCCACACACATTTTAAATAAGAAGAGTATAGCAACTTTTTGTTAAAAAGACTAGTTCTGTCATTGTCTCTGAGAGCCTAGTTCTAAGCAGCAGTCCATGATATTGCAGTTCAATAATGGGTACCATTAGCATTAAACTTCCATGAATGTTTTCAAGAATATTTAAAAATGTAATCCATCTTTTTGAAACTCTCTGGTTTTCTTTCACTTCTCTAACAAACCTAATATTGCACAAACTGGGAAACTATTGCATATATTTATATTTTATTTTCATTATGCACTATAAATCAGACCATAACTAAACACAAACTCAACACACATGTTTATATTGGGTAATCAATTGCTTTCTCTTTTGAATAATATCCACTTGGTAGAATATACTGGACAGAATACAATCAGTTATCTTCATATAGACCAACAAATACCTATATTCAAAATTATATAAGATTTCCCCAACAGTAGGTGTGTATATCCACGTGTGGTCACAAAATTTTTTAGGTGCACTTGATAACTTCAATTCCTTTTTACGTAACATTTTGGGAGACCTGTGAAACTGACTCATATTTAGAGATGCCATTCTAATTTTTTTCAGTTGTGCAGAATCTCCATATGTAGACAATTGTGGCAAAACTTAAAATCACATGGTGATGATGAATTTTTTTGGCTTGGCCATTTTCCTGAGTACTTGGTGATAACAAAATGTTGCACATGTACTCACCAAGAAAATATTATGCTTACTCAAAAAGTTGTTCTCTTCTGCAGTAAAAGAAGACAAATTAGATTTCCTTAGAATTTACTACTCATAATATTCCAGTCTCTCTCCCACAATATGCTATAATTAATGTAAATTGAATTTTAAGGCATTGCTCTTTTAGGAAGATGATAACATAGAAGAGTAACCAACTCAACCTGGCTTTCTCAAGACTGTACTGTTTTTAGAACAGAGAATTCCACACATATCCCAGAAAACCCCAAATCCAGGCAAAAAGGTGATTTGTCATCCTATATTATACTTAGAAGTTCTATTATCTGTCTCTTTATCTCTCTTTCTATCTCCCTATCATGTTTTTACAGTGTGTGTGTGTGTGTATATACAGAATTGTAGTGTGAGAACTCTACAATTCATGCTGTGCTTCTAACCTGATTACTTTTTCGTAAAGAGTTTCCTTTAAAAGGAGACTCTGAATTCAGTTAACCTCAGAAGCACACCATGCAGGACAAGACCTGAAGCTGGCCTGACATTCTCCTGCCCCTGGAACCCTGTAGGTGGAGCCCTCTGCTAATTCCTAGGGTCTCCCACACAGATTGACTTCTTTAGGGTTTATGATGATTGATTATGGTGGTTTCTTCATTACTTTAAACCTAATCAGTGCTTGGAGTAATTTGAGTAATGATTGCTCATTATTGGCAATTGTGAAGTTTAAGTCTTTCTTTATTTTGCATCACAGGCAGCCAGTCGGGAAATACTGGGAAACATCCCAGTTCACACACATCTTTGAGAAGTGATGGGACTAAATGATTCACAAAGCTCAGTGATGGACAGGAAGTCATGGAGGTTTTGAAGAAGTTATATTACATATTTTCTTGGCAGGAAACAATGACATTTCCCACTAGATCAAATGTGATAATCAAAGAGACAGTTCTTACTGGATTTGAAAGCCATTCAGCCTTTTACTGAAATTCCCAAGTTCAATAAATCATGCTATTTCATATCATATTGTTACATCACTCTGTCTTATAAATGAAGATCTATGATTCTCCAACCAATTTGCTATTGTTGAAAAAAGATAATTAATGATACTAACATATAAACCAATGCTGGTTTACATTACAACTGATTAGACAGTGAGTTTTTAAGGTGTTTCCCAACCTCTCTTCAGTTAAATCAAGTTTAAAAGTAAGTTTGCTTGTATTGGTTGATTGATTTACAGCCTGAAAATTGGCTACACAAAAGGGAAACATTTTAGGCTGTTCAGCAAATAAATAATTTACAAAGTCATTGGATACCTAAGGATATTACACATAGTGGATTTATTAAATTATGTTCCAATAATGTTTGAAGACCTGTGTAATCACAAGAGAAAAAAAATTTTGAGACTGTATTCAAAACGTAAAATTACACATAATGCTGCTGGTTTGTTTTGTGTGTATACGGATGATGGGGCTAACATTCTAATAGTTGTAATGGCTTTTACAATTTTAGACCACCATAAACAGAGCTATCATACCTTAGAAAATTTCTCTATTTGATCTTTTCATTTAAAGTATGTCTGTTTTTATGTCTAAAGTGTGTATTAGGAAAATTTTCAAAAATTCCTTTAAAGATATAGAAGCACATTTGAATGCATGTTTTTGGATAGGATATTGAGAAAGATGTCATTTCTTCCAAGGTAAAATTAGGAATTTAAGCCAATCTCAATTCAAAACCGTAATTTCATTCTAGTGATAGATTTGTTGTAAATTTTGTGTTAAAGAATAGGAAAGCAAAAAGATAAAAATGGAAGGGAGGCCAAGTTTTCACAGGCATCAAAACATCCTATAAAGCGAGGTTTACAATTAAAGCAGTATGGAAATGCTATACTGATAAATACACAATGAAAGAAAGAAAATAGGAAATTGAGACAGAAACTTAATTGCATATAGAGATTTATTGCAAAATAAAATGTGGCATCAAAATTAAGTGGAAGAAGATGGACATTTTCACAAAATGTCTTAGGATATCTAGAAAGCTTTTTGGATTAGATCAATTTCTCAAAATGTATGCCAGGGTGAATTCTAAGTGAATAGTCTACTAGAGGAAAACATGGTTGAATTTCTTTATAACATGACCGGGGGATAAATTTTTATAACTACAACTTTAAATCCAAAAACAATGAGGAAAGATTGATGAATTTGCTTACTATAAACACACACACACACGGCAAAGTGAAAAAGTGAATACCAAACATATCCCAGAGTTCACCTCACTAATACATAAATTATATGTGTGTGTGTGTGTGTGTGTGTGTAGATATATGTGTGTGTATATATGTTATATATGTGAATTATATTAAATGTATATAATTTATAAACATATAAATGGAAATTAAAATGACCAATTACCCTAACAATGGGCTAGTAATATGAATAAAAAGTTCACAGAATAAGAAATGCAAAAAGTCCTAAGCCATATAAAAATATGTTCATACTAAATGAATATTAAAATTAAATTGAGATATTTTTGACTCATAAGATTAGCAAAAATCAAAAAGTTTGAAAATACTCTCTGCTGAAGGGGCTGATGGTAAATAGTCACTCTTATACCTTGACTGTGAAAATGTAAAATATTCAGCTTGTATAAAGAGACATTGGCAACATCTAGCAAAATTCCATAAGCATTTGCCCTTTGACCCAGCAATTCCAATTCTCAGAATGTATGCATCAGCCATAAAACAAAACAAAACAAAACAAAACAAAAACCAAACACTCACAAGGCAATTCAATTTAGCACTAGGTAGTACTATTTGTGTGTGTGTGTGTGTGTGTGCACGCACGCGTGTTTGTACATTTGTGTGGTTGTGAATATGCAGAAACATGTTTACACTGAGAAGGACCAGCTCTCCCATCAGGTGACACCTAGTTAAAAAAATCAACTCTGATTTAAGTGTGAACGTATCAACTTTGTGGAGATACTTCCACTGGTTTAAAAATTATTTTTTTTCAACTCTTACTTTAGGTTTAGGAGGTAAATGTCTAGGATTGTTAGGTAAGTAAGTTATATCTCACTGGGGTTTGGGGTACAAGTGCTTTCTTCACCCAAGTAGTGAGCATAGTAACGGATAGGTTGTTTTTCTACCCTCTACCTCCTTCTACCCTCCCCACTCAAGTAGGCTCCAGTGCCTGTTATTCCCATCTTTGTGTCCATGAGTACCCAATGTTTAGTTCCCAATTATAAGTGAGAACATACAATATTTGCTTTTCTGTTCCTGCATTAATTGACTTAGGATCATGGCCTCTAGCTGCATCCATGTTGCTGCAAAGGACATTACTTCTTTTTCAGGGTGGTGTAGTATCCACGGTCTATATGTACCACATTTTCTATATCCAGTCCACTGTGGATGGGTACCTAAGTAGATTCTATGTTTTTGTTATTTAGAATAGTACTGCAGTGAGCATACAAGTACAAGCATTCTTTACCCAATTTATATTCCTTTGGGCATATACCCAGTAATGGGATTGCTGGGTCCAGTGGTAGTTCTAAGTTCTTTGAGAAATCTCTGCACTGCCTTTGATAGTGGCTGAACTAATTTACATTCCCATCAGTGGTGTATAACCATTCCGTTTTCTTGCCAACATCCGTTATTTCTTGACTCTTTAATAATAGTCTTTCTGACTGGTTTGAGATGGTATCTCATTGTTGTTTTTATTTGCATTTCTCTAATGATTAGTGATGTTGAGCATTTTTTCATATGCTTGTTGACCATGTGTATGTCTGCTTTGGAGAAGTGTCTGTTCATGTCCTTTGCACATTTTTAAATTGGGTTGTTTTTTAGCTAACCTCATAACAAATGGGCGAAAGTTGGAAGCATTCCCCTTGAGAAATGGAACAAGACAAGGATGCCCATTCTCACCATTCTTATTCAACATAGTACTGGACATCCTAGTCAGAGCAATCAGGCAAGAGAAAGAAATATAAGATACCCAAATAGGAAGGGAGGAAGTCAAACTATCTCTCTGTATGGGAGATATGATTCTATGCCTAGAAAACATCATAGTCTCTGCCTGAAGCCTCAGAGAACTGATAAACAACTTCAGTAAAGTTTTAGGATACAAAATCAGTGTATAAAATTCTATAGCATTTCTATACACCATGTACATATACAACAATGTCCAAGATGAGAGCCAAATCAAGAATGCAATCCCATTCATATTAGCCAGACAAAAAATAAAATACCTAGGAATACACGTAACCAGGAATTGAAATATTTTTACAATGAGAATTACAAAACATTGCTGCAAGAAATTAGAGATGACACAAACAAATGGAAAAACATTCCATGTTCATAGATATGAAGAACTAATATTGTTAAGATGGCCAAACTACCCAAAGAAATGTGTATATTCAATGCTATTCCTATCAAAATACCAATGTCACTTTCCACAATTAAAACTAGTCTAAAATTCATGTAAAACCAAAAAAGTATCTGAATAGCTTAAGCAATCCTAGGGAAAAAGAATAAAACCAGAGGCATCATGCTACCCATCTTTAAACTGTACTACGAGACTATAGTAACCAACACAGCAAGGTACTGATTAAAAAAAAAAAAAAGAAAAGAAAAACAGACACGCAGACCAGTGGAACATAATAGAAAACCCAGAAATAAAGCTGTATACCTGCATCTATCTGATCTTCAACAAAGTTGACAATAATCAACAATGGCAAAAGGACTCCCTATTGAATAAATGATGCTGAGATAAACTGGCTAGCCATACGCAGAAGATTGAAACTAAACCCCTGTTTTTCACCATATTAAAAAAAACAACTCAAGATGGATTAAAAACTTAAATGGAAAACATAAAACTATAAAAATCCTAGAAGAAGGCTGGGCGCGGTGGCTCAAGCCTGTAATCCCAGCACTTTGGGAGGCCGAGACGGGTGGATCACAAGATCAGGAGATCGAGACCATCCTGGCTAACACGGTGAAACCCCGTCTCTACTAAAAAGTACAAAAAAAAAACTAGCCGAGCGAGGTGACGGGCGCCTGTAATCCCAGCTACTACTCGGAGGCTGAGGCAGAAGAATGGTGTAAATCCGGGAGGCGGAGCTTGCAGTGAGCTGAGATCTGGCCACTGCACTGCAGCCTAGGCGACAGAGCGAGACTCCGTCTCAAAAAAAAAAAAAAAAAAAAAAAAAAATCCCAGAAGAAAACCTAAGAAATACCATTGTGGACATAGGCCTTGGCAAAGATTTCAAAGCAAAGTCTCTAAAAGCAATTGCAACAAAAATGAAGATAGTCAAGCGAGACCTAATTAAACTAAAATGCTTCTGCACAGCAAAAGAAACTATCAAGAAAGTAAACAGACAAACCAGAAAAAAAATGCCAACTATGCATCCAACAAAGGTCTAATATTTAGAATCTATAAAGAACCTAGGGAAATCAACAGGTAAAAGTAGTTTTGCTTGTATTATTCAATTTAACTGAACGTTATTTCTTTATTTTTAATTTCTTTTGAGTGACATAAAATTCACATACATAAAATTTACCATTTTAAGGTATGCAATTCAGTGTCAATTAGTACATTTAAAATGTTAGGCAACTCTCACCTGTGTTTAGTTCCAAAACCTTTTAGCACCCCCAAAATAAATCCCTTACCCATTAATCAGCCACTCCCTACTGAGAGTTTTAAAAAATAAAAGAAAGAAAACTGAGCTGGAAAGAGTTTGTTGCTGGAGATCATTCAGTTCCTATGTGCTGACTCCTCATAAGTAAAGAACAAACGTTTGTGTGGATCTTTACCATCACTCCTGTATAGGCGAAGTCAGGCAGTTTCTTTAAGATTGTATCATTTAGTGTGCTCAGGAACTTGATAGGCTGGGTTCAAACCCTATTTTTGTCTCTCATTAACTCTGTCATCTTGGACAGACTGTTGGGTCTCTCTGAACTTCTATTCTTTATCTGTAGAACAGGAATAATTACAAGCAGAAAGACAGAGGTGAATCACATTATTTCATCTGTATGAGCAGCAAGAAAGAAATATTAACAGAAGAGTTTATTCATGAGACACTTTCTTCTTTCTTTCTTTTTTTTTTTTTTTTTTTTTTTGAGACAGAGTCTCGCTCTGCCGCCCAGGCTGGAGTGCAGTGGCGTGATCTTGGCTCACTGCAAGCTCCGCCTCCCGGGTTCACGCCATTCTCCTGCCTCAGCCTCCCGAGTAGCTGGGACTACAGGTGCCCGCCACCTCGCCCGGCTAGTTTTTTTGTATTTTTTAGTAGAGACGGGGTTTCACTGTGTCAGCCAGGATGGTCTCGATCTCCTGACCTCGTGATCCACCCGTCTCGGCCTCCCAAAGTGCTGGGATTACAGGCTTGAGCCACCGCGCCCGGCCGACACTTTCTTCTTTCTTTTCCTCCTTTCATGTGGCATCTATATTGGCTTCACCTGTCTACATGAAGACACCTCCAACACTTCACCTTATATATCCCACTTATTGTTTACTGACTTAAACAAGTATCTGACTCTCTCTAGTGAATTACCATACTTTCCAGGGTAAGGACTATATTTTACTTATCTGTAAAATCACAAGTGCCCTGAGTAGCAGCCAAATATTTTAAAATAAGACAGTGCATCTTCGAATGACCTAATACCCAATTCGTTTTATTCTGGTAACAAGGAGAATAAATGTATTAGGCAGAGACCATGTAATATCACTTTGTTTTCTGGAAAGCAGTTCAGTTATTGCATGAAATTTTGTTTATAAAGAAGGCTGAAGCATCCATTGATCTGCACTGCCTTTTTAAGCATATGAGGTATGTGCAGAAGCAAAGTCAGGACCACTAACCCTGAATGTCTGAGTTGACACCTAACAACCAAAAGCCTGATATCAGCAAATATGCCGAGTGACTCCTAGAAAGAGTTCCAGAGGCAGTCCCGCTGCTTGTTACAGGCTACAATTTGTTCAACATAGATTAGGGCAACTAAGATGAATGAAAAAAGAAATAAATAAATATACAGAGTGCAATGGCTCATGCCTTTAATACTAACACTTTGGAAGGCCTAGGTGGGAGGATAGCTTGAGGCCAGGAGTTCAAGGCTGCAGTGAACTATAATTACACCATGGCACTCCAGCCACAGAGATGGAGGAAAAGCCTGTCTCAAAAAAAAAAGACTCTTTTTTTGGTAATATTTTATTTTTGAAAAATAAAACAATACATTATTCTCACATTTTATAATGATAATAGAATATTTTTATCATTTGACTATAGGACAGACATTGCAAGTAAACACATAAACAACTTTCTGACTGAAACATTCAAGTACTTACTTTATATTTTTCAGTTATATACAATGAGGGCAAGAAAGTGAAAAGCAAAAGTTCTATCTCTGCTGTTTGCATGGAGATAAGTCAAGTTCTAGAGGTATATTATACTTTATTTTACTTTTGAATTGACAGATAATAATTGTACATATTCATGGGGTACATAGTGATGTTTCCATATGTAAAATGTATAGTGTTCAGATCAGGGTAATTAGAATTCCATTATTTCAAACATTTATCATGTATTTATGTTGGGAACACTCAATATCCTTCTACCTATTTGAAATCATATATTATTATTGACTATAGTCATTGCACAGTGGTATAGAACACTAAAACTTACCTATATTTAGAGCTTAGCAAATATTAGAATTAAAGTTATCATAATACGTAAAAATCTCTCCTCTCAATTTAGAATCTTTTAAAAGTTCACTCTGTGAAGTTTTAATAAAATATTAACACTAATAATAATTAGCACTTAAATTACATTATAACCTTAATAAGTTTTATCTCTATTATCTAATTAGATCTTCACCAAAACTCTGTGAAGTATTTCTACCATCATCCACTCTTTTATATCTGAAAAAACTTGGGTTAAGTAAGTACATTCCTCATGGCAAGGCACTTAGCTAGTCATAATAAAACCTAAATTTGAAGCCAGTTCTGACTCCAAATATTTGATCTTATTTTAAAAACCATGCTATTCATTCTCAAATTTCTAAGTGGTTCAAGTATTTAAGTTTACTAATGGTGGAGCCTGTTATCATACCACTTATAAAGAACAATGTGAAAGATTCTGGGGAGATGGCAATGTAGGAAGCACCAGGAATCTGCCCCCATACTTAAACAGTAATTACACTAGCATAATCTGTCTGCTGTAACTACTTTGGAACTCTGGAGTCTATTGAAGGCTTTCAATTTCCAGGGAAAGGCTTGCACTGTAAATTGTGGTTAATTTCAGTAAAGTTCAGCTCTTAGCACAGTAGTAGCTACTTATCTACCTCCAGACCCATGACAGGTAGCTGTCCATGTATTCCTGGAGCAACTTGCACAGTTTGCAAGAACCAAAGTGGGCAAAGAGGGCCATACCCTCCAAAGTTGGGAATCTGTGCTTTGATCAGTTATTGCTTCTTATGATCAAAGAGGTACAGACAAAAAGAGAGGTGGTTGTTGTTGCACCTACCCTCATTGTGGCAAGCCCCTTCCCCTCCTGCTGAAGTGACTTTCGGGGATTTAAAAGCCCAGTGCCCTTTCCACCCCTTCATTTTTCTATTTTTTTCCTTTTTTTTAGGATCCAGGCTTTAAGGATTTAGACATCTAAAGGTAACTACATATTAGGACATTCAAAGGCAATTACATATAGAGGGAAACTAGAAAGTAACCAGTCATGTCCAGGGAAAGGCATAAGCTCAGAAAAGGCCTAAGAAAACCTTGTTTACACCTCAGGCTCAACTTGGCATAGAGTCAGCCTACAACAATTAAGAAAAAAGTCAGGAAAAAAATAGCAGCAAAAAACAGCAGACCCTGGGAATAGGGAGAATCTGATGTTGAGAGCTACCATATTATTAGATCCAGCTGTCCAGTTTTTGACCAAAAAAAAAAAAAAAAAAAAAAAAAAAAAAAAAAAAAATCACAAGGCATATAAAGAAATAGAAGAGTATGGCCCATTCAATGGAAACAACAACAACAACAACAAAAATTGTCCCTGCAAAAGCCCTGACAACAGATCTATTAGACAAATTCTTTAAACAACTATCTTAAATATATACAAATGACTAAAAAGACATGGAGAAAGTCAAGAAAATAATATATAAACTAAATGGAAAGAACAGTAAAGAAAAAGAAAACATTAAAAAAATGAAGGAATTCTGGAGCTGAAAAGCACAATAACTGGAATGCAAAATTCACCAGAATGATTCAAAGACCAATTTGAGCAGGCAAAAGAATCAGTGCACTTAAAAACAGAATAATGAAAATTATCAAGTCTAAGAAACAGAAAGAAAGAAGATTGACCAAAAAAAAAAAAAAAAAAAAAAAAAAAAAAAAAAAAAAAGAACAAAACTTAAAGGATTTGTTGGACCAACTTACATAATGTGGAGTCCCAGAAGGAGATGAGAGAAAGAAAGGGGCAGAGGGGTTATTCAAAGAAATAATAGCTGAAAATAAATGTCCTGAAATTTGATGAAAGACATGAATACAGTAGTCCCCCCACTTGTGGTTTCACTTTCCATAGTTTCAGATACCTATAGTCAATCACAAACCAAAAATAGGTGAGTACAAACAATAAGATATTTTGAGAGAGAGAACATTCATATAATTTTATTACAGTATATTATAATAATTATAGTTTATTAGAGTATATTGTTATAATTGTCCTAGTTTATTATTAGTTATTATTGTTTATCTCTAACTGTGCCTAATTTGTAGATTAATTTTTTGTAGGTATGTAAGTATAGAAAAAAGCACAGCATAGTATATATAATGTTCAGTACTACCCATTGTTTCAGGCATTTACTGGGGCCCTTTGAATGTATCCTCCATGAATAAGAGGGGACTATTTATCAACATCCAGGAAGTTCAATGAGCAATAAGTGAGATGAACACAACCTGAGACATATCATAATCAAACTGTTAAAAACAAAGGACAGAGAACAAATCTTCCAAGCAGCCAGAGTGAAGTGAATCTTTACATATAAATGATCCTCAAGAATATCAGCAGATTTCTCACTGGAAACTTTGAAAGTTAGAGTCAATGAGTCAATATATTCAAAGCTCTGAAAGGAAAAAAGAAGACTATCAACCAAGAATCCAATATAAAGCAAAACTGTCTTTCAAAAGTGAGAAATTAGGGTATTCTCAGATAAATAGAAGCTGAAGAAGTTTGTTCCCACTAAATCTACCCTGCAAAAAACATGCAAGGGAGTCCTGCAGGATGAAATGACAAACACACAATACAGTAACTCTAAACCATATGGCAAATACATAGGCAATTATAAAAGCTAGTGTTTTTGTAAAAATGGTTTTTAATTGTACTTTTTGATTTTTACATGATTTAGAAACTTATACATTACAAATATTAGTCTAAACACTCATTTTATGTTTAATTTGGTTTGAAACTCTACATTTTGTGTGTTATATAATTTATGAGAATAATATTATATATGTCAAATATTGTTAGTTTGTGTTTGGGGACACAGATTTTATAAGAATGTAATTTGTGACAACAACCACCAAAAGGGGTTGGAAAGAAGCAATAAAGGAGCTGAATTTTCCTATGTTATTGACATTAAGCTGATATAAGTTCAAATTAGAGTATTTTAATTTTAGGATATTAAATGTTATTATGGTAATGAAAAAGAAAACAGCTATTGCATTTATACAAAAGGAAATAAGAAATAAAATTGAGAGTTTCACTAAAAATATTAACTAAACAAAAGAAGTCTAATTCAGGAAATAAGGGTCAAAGAAACCTTAAGACTCATAGGAAACAAATAGGAAAATGACGAAGTAAATCACTCTACATCAATACTTACTTTTAATGCAAATATATTTAAATTTTTAATTAAAAGAGATTGACAGAACAGTTCTAAAAAGTGTGGTTCAGTATATTCTGCTTACAAGAGACTCATTTTGGATCTGAAGACACAAATAGATTTAAAGTAAAAGGGTGAAAAAAGATTGCATGGTAATTATAGCTGAAAGGGAGCATGGGTGGCTATGCTAATATCTGACAAAATGGACATTAAATCAAAAATAGATTACAAGAGACAAAGAAAGCACTTATATACACTATTAATAAAGTTTCAATACAACAAGAAACTATAAGAGTTACAAATGTTTACACGACTAATGACAGACCACCAAAATATACCATGCAAAAAATGACAGAACTGAGGAGAAAAATGGGAAGTTCTACAATAATAATTGGAAACTTTAATACTCCATTATTAATAATGGGTATTATATCCAGACAGAGAATAAGTAATGAATGGAGCAGTAGTTCCCAACCTTTTTGGAATGAAGGACTGGTTTCATGAAAGACAATTTTTCTATGGACTGGTGGGCAGTGGGGATGGTTTTGGCATGATTCAAGTGCATTACATTTATTGTGCACTTTATTTCTATTATCATTACATAGTGATATATAATGAAATAGTTATACAACTCATCATAATGTAGAATCAGTGGCAACCCTGAGCTTGTTTTTCTGCAGCTACATGGTCCCGTCTGGGAGTGATGGGAAACAATGATAGATCATCAGGCATTAAATTTTCATAAGGAGCATACAACCTAGATCCCTTGCATGCACAGTTCAAAATAGGGTTCAAAATAGGGTTTGCACTCCTACCTCATCTCCTACCTAATCTCACTCACTCCTACCTAATCTCATGCTACCACTGATCTGACAGCAGGCGGAGCTCAGGCAATAATGAAAGTGATAAGGAATGGCTGTAAATACAGATGAAGCTTCGCTTGCTCACTGGCTGCTATTCTCCTGCTGTGCAGCCCAGTTCCTAACAGGCCAGGGACCAGTACTAGGTCATGGCCTAGGGGTTGGGGACTTATGGAGTAACAATATACCAATTAGATCTAGCAAATATATACAGAATATTCTACTCAACACCAAGTGTACACACCTTCTTCTCAAGGACACACAGGGCATTCTCCAGGATAGACCATGTGTTTGGTTACAAATTAAGTCTCAACAGAATTAAAAGATAAATATATACTAAATATCTTCTCCAACCACAATGGGATAAAGTTTAAAATTAATAACATAAAATTGGAAGTAAAGGTGGAAGATTCACAAAATGTGGAAATTGAATAGCACACTCTTAAGCAAGCAATGGATCAAAAAAGAAATAATAAGGAAATTAGAAAATACTGGTAGATTAATTAAAATGAAAACACAACACACCAAAACTTATGGGGTATAGCAAAAACAGTGTAAGAGAGACATTTATAGTTATAAAGGTTTACATTAAATACCAAGAAAGGTCTTTTGAAAAGTATCTGTACCTTTTGCTCACTTTTTAATGTTTTTTGTTTTCTTGCAAATTTGTTTAAGTTCCTTATAGATACTGGATATTAGACCTTTGTCAGATGGATAGTTTGTAAACATTTTCTCCCATTCTGTAGGTTTCTTGTTTACTCTGTTGATAGTTTCTTTTGCTGTGCAGTAACTCTTCAGTTTAATTAGAACCTGTCTGTCCATTTTTGCTTTTGTTGCAATTGTTTTTGGCGTCTTGGTCATGAAATCTTTGCCTGTTCCTATGTCCTGAATCGTATTGCCTAGGTTGTTTTACAGGGTTTTTATAGTTTTGGATTTCAGATTTAAGTCTTTAATCCACCTTGAGTTGATTTTTGTATATGGTATAAGGAAGGGTTCCAGTTATAATCTTCTTTATATGGCTAGCTAGTTTTCCCAGCATCATTTATTGAATAAAGGCTTGATTTTATCAACTTTGTTGAAGATCAGGTAGTTGTAGGTGTATGACTTTATGTCTGGGCTCTCTATTCTGTTCCAGTGGTCTATGTGTCTGGTTTTGTTATTGTTGTTTTTGTTTTGTTTTTTTGTTTGTTTGTTTTTTACTAGTACCATATAGTTTTGGTTACTGTAGCCCTGTAGTATAGTCTGAAGTCAGGGAGCATGATGCCTCCAGCTTTATTCTTTTTGCTTAGGATTGCCTTAGTTATTCAGGCTCTTTTTTGATTTCATATGAATTTTTAAATAGTTTTTTTTTTTTTTTTTTTTTTTTAGTTCTGTGAAGGATGGTCATTGGTAGTTTGATAGAAATAGCATTGAATCTGTGAATTGCTTTGGACAGTATGGGCATTTTAACAATATTGATTCTTCCTATCTATAATATGTAATGTTTTTCCATTTGTTGTTTTATCTCTTATTTCTTTGAGCAGAGTTTTTTAGTTCTCCTTGTAGAGATTTTTTTTGCCTTCATGGTTAGCTGTATTCCTAGGTATTTTATTCTGTTCATGGCAATTATGAATGGGACTGCCTTCCTGATTTGGCTCTCAGTTTGACCATTGTTGGTATATAGAAATGCTAGCAATTTTTGTACATTAATCTTTGTACCCTGAGACTTTGCTGAAGTTGTTTATCAGCTGAAGGAGCTTTTTAGCTGAGACTATGGGATCTTCTAGATATAGGATCATGTTATCTATGGACAGGCATAACAAAGGTGACCAGGGAAGAGCAGAGGTAAACATAGATGGACTGGGAATATCAAAGGTTAAGGGAAGGCCGGCACTCCCAGGGTATTTATGAGCAATTCATGGCACTATAAGCATATGACATCAGCTAGAACAGAGGGTAAGTAGAACCATAGGCAGTGGCACACATATCTTCCTCCCCTTCCTTGGAAATTTCTTCAGCAACCAGTAAAAGAAAAAGGTCCTGCCACTCAATGGCTGGAAGGTATTAATCAAATGGATTTAGGGGCCAATAATGAAATTGCTTACCTTAATTCCTCAGACCAATGGGGCTGAGTGAACATCTAGATCTTACCATTTTAAGTATACATAAATTAATTCATCTTTTGAGCTTCATTTGTTGCATCAATCAATATATGTCATACAGCTACTATTTACCAAGCAATCTTCAAAGGCATGGTAACGGCATAATAGTAGACATAGAGATCAATGGGAAATAAATGAATTTAGAAACAGGTTCAAATATGTGACCAATTTTTTTTTTTTTATCAAAGAAACTGAGGGTAATTCAATGGGGGAAAGCATAGTCTTTTTAAACAAATGGTACTAGAACAACTGGATAGCCATATGAAAGATAATTTAACTTTGATCCTTTCCTTACATCATATTTAAAAAATGACTGCTAAATGAGTCTTGGACCTAAAGTAAATACTAAAATATAAAATGTTTTTAAACACTTAGGAAAAAAACATTTAAGATCTTGGGATTGGCAAATGATTCATAAGACATGAATAAATATAAACTATAAAAGACAAAAAGATATTACACTTCTTTCAAATTAAAAATACCTGCTCTTTGAAATATATATTAAAGAAATAAAAATGTGAGCCATAGACTGGACGAAAAAAATATATATGAGATATGTATTTCCAGAATATGTAACACCTACAACTAAATAATACAAATACAGAAAATCCAATAAAAATTGGCAAAACATTGAACAGACACTATATAAAAGAAGATATATTAACTGCTAATAAAGACATGGAAAGATGCTCATTATTGTTAAACACCAGAGTAATGCAAAGTAAAACCATAATGAGATACCATTGCATACATACTTAAATGGCTAAAATTAAAAAGACAGACATTATTAAGCATTGGTGAGGATGTGGGGCGGCTAAAACTCTTACGCATTTCTCATGGATATGTAAAATGCTAAACCCACTTTAGAAAACAATTTGGTAGTGTTTTTGTAAAGTCCAACATAAATGTATTATGTGGTACAGCAATTTCGCTCCTTGCTATTTACGCAAGAGAAAAAAAAAATGTGCAACTTCATGAAGACTTGAATGTCAATATTCACAGCAGCCTTATTCATAGTACTGCAGTACTGAAAGCAACCAAAGTGTCTATCAATAGGTGAATATATGTACATTCATAAAATAGAGTATTATTTAGTAATAAAAAGAAATAAATGATTAATATATACAACATCATGGGGGAAACTCAAATATACTGAGAAAAAAAAAGCCTGGATACAGAAGAGTGCCATATTAGTCACAATTCTCCAGATAAATGAAACCAATAGGACATACATATATAATACGAATAATTTTATAATAAACAATTGGTTCATGTTATTATGGAGGTTAAGACGCATCATTGTCTACGGTCAAATCACCCTGAATGCGCCAGATCTTGTCTGATCTTGGAAGCTAAGCAGGGTTTGGCCTGGTTAGTACTTGGGTAGAAGTGCCATTATTTTCAGTCTGCAAGCTGGTGACCCAGAAATGCCAGTGGTGTAATTCTAGTCTGAATCCAAAGTCCTGAGAACCACAGGTGCCCATTGTGTAAAATCTTGGTCCAAGGAATTGTAGAAGAGTTATGTCCTAACTCAAACAGGCAGGCAGACAGCAAAATGAGTGCTTTCTTCCTTCCTATGCCTTTTTGTCCTATTCAGGTACTCAAACTATTGAAGGATGCCCATCTACCCAAGAGAAAGCAATCTCCTTTATTGAGTCCACTGATTCAAATACTGATCTCATCCCAAAACAACCTTATGGACTCAGCCCTTAATAATATTTAATCTGGGCACCCCGTGGCACAGTTTAGTCGACACATTACAAGTACAGACTATGATTACAATTATGTGATACTGCAATGAAAAGAAAACCTAATTCTTAGAGTCAGGCACCAGACCAGTGTTAGCCAGGCTTCAGTACGTTGGGGAAAAGAGAAAGTTTTAGGATAATGGAAACATTATATATCTTGATTGCATGGCAACTATACAAAAGTATATGTTTATCAAAAATTGAATTACATGTTCAGAATGGGTATATCTTACTATATGCAAATTATACCTCAAATAAGTTTATAAAAACATTCTTACACTTTAGCAAATGCTGATAATATTCATGAGTAAAATTCTCCCACCCAGTGCCTCTCACTTTTGTATACACAAGTAAGTTCACTTTTATCACAATGAAGTGTATAAGTTTTTGAATTTTGGTAATTTCTAAGTTGTTGGCCTCTCTTACTAACCTCTCATCCAAATAAACCATGAATTATCTATCAAATAACTATATTTTCCCATTGGTTGGAGGCTATTATCCTGTTTTTAAAAATTAACTTAAAATGCAAGTTTTAGAAACCCTTATAAATCAAGTATAACAAAATTATTGTGATGGTTCTTAAATTGACTTTTCTTACCCATTATTTTATGAAAATAATATAAGATTATGGATTAAAATAATTCACAGAGCTTTTACACATTAACCTGTGAAAATAAACTCAATTATATATCTATCTATCTATCTATATCTCTGTGGTTTTTTGTTTGTTTTGTTTTGTTTTGTTTTTGTTTTGAGACGGAGTCTCACTCTGTCGCCCAGGCTGGGGTGCAGTGGCCGGATCCCAGCTCACTGCAAGTGGCGCCTCCCAGGTTTACGCCATTCTCCTGCCTCAGCCTTCCGAGTAGCTGGGACTACAGGCGCCCGCCACCTCGCCCGGCTAGTTTTTTGTATTTTTCAGTAGAGATGGGGTTTCACCGGGTTAGCCAGGATGGTCTCGATCTCCTGACCTCGTGATTCGCCCGTCTCGGCCTCCCAAAATGCTGGGACTACAGGCTTGAGCCGCCGCGCCCCGCCAATTTCTGTATATTTTATATTAAACCTATATTTGTTATCAAATGTCCACCAAAAAACGAACGTTTCCATGAATTCTTTAATAAACTTTTATCTTTTAAAAATAACTATTATAACAACTATGTTGCCACACAAGTGTTTATGATGTAACACTAAGATAGGAGAAAGCAAAATATGTAGATAGTGTAGGCATTATAATTATATAAACTTACATGTACATTAATAAAGACTTAGAGCTTACACAAAGGTAAAAACAATTTTTCTACTGTTTGATGAGTTATTGATACTTCATTTTCTTTCTCTAAACTTTACTTAGCATTACATAGTTTTTATCCTAAAAATGATACTGGAAGCAAAATTGTTGGTATATAGTGAAGCTTAAATTGTTTCCTTTCCACTTTCAAAACTTGGAAATATAAACCCAAGTCTGATGTAAATCAAGACTAGATTTGACTTCTGCTGGAGCAGTTTAACGACTCTGCGGTTTGGGGTGTCATCTAAACTCCCTAATTGTCAGTTTCCTGCACTATGGAAGGAGGCTAGTAATACCATCTTCTACTGAATGCTATCGTGAAGATTAAATGAGATACAGTGCTTAGAAAGGTGCAAAGCACTCCGTGAGTGCTTAATAATGGTTCCTAAGAGGAATAATATTAATAGCAATGGTAAGAATGAGCATGAGAAAGATTTTAAAAATGTACCACTCTGCTTGAAATTAAATAGGGGTGAAGGATATTGTAATCACAATTTCCCTCAAAGTTTAATTTTAAGATTTCATTGTTGTTTATGAAGAATCATCTGGTGGCTTTAGTTCAAGCATATTTGATTAGAAATGGGCATAACAATAAGCCTGAATGCTGAATGAAATTCAACACCTCCCTGTAAATTATTCGATTGAGAAAGTTATAATAAGCTACCATTGACAAAAGAGCTCAGGTAATTGCTCCTTTAATGGCATGATTTTTATTTGCATTAGATGCTTAATTCTGGTCAATTATTCAGGTGTAAATTTGTTTCTTGGGCAAAGTACTTTGACTTCTTGGTCTTGGCCACAATGATATAAATTTCCAAATGGTAAGTGCTATAATTTTTAAATTTGTTTTTTATTTTCCAAACTTAGATTCTCTTTGTTGAAATGAGCCAATGATCAATATGTCCCATCTGCCTTTTCGGTCTTTAAAAATTTCCTCTGATCTTGACCAAATTTGGTGCTTGTACACAATAATAAAACCCTAACAGAAGACAAGATGTAAGTGATCCAATAGTATCGCACTCCCATTATTCAGAGACGTGAATCAATCATTCATCAATTCAATCATACAGGTGGTTCTGGCTTATGACTTCTGTCTTGGCATTCTTCCAATCACACCAAATTGTTCTGTGCTCTAGAAAGGCGACATAAACTTACATCGCGATTGAGTCCTTTGTCATGATTCCAGAAAGACCAGCAGCAAGCCAGGGTTCCCAGTGGAAATATGTTTTGTCATTTGTAATGAATTTCAATGGAGTTTTGTAGAAACTTAATGACTTAAATGTTTCATATTGAAAAGTAGCTACCTATTATATTTTTTTAAAAAAGCTTTATATTTAAGATTAGTATATGTGGTCTGAGTGTCACTCAAAGTGGTTTCAAAAATTTGTATGGCACTTGGTGCAAGTGCACTTACATATTTACTATGTTATTGTTTCAGCCTCCACCACAGCCCTGGCCAGACTATTTCATCCCCATTTGTGATTCAAAAACTAATGTACATGAGGTTTAATTTCAGAGTTCCAGAGCCCTCAATTTCTGGAAGGCTCAGTGTTCTCCTGCTTTTACAGGCAGAGAAAAAAACTACTTAAAACTACTTAAAAATGATTAATTGTTCTTTATCATCACCATCATTATCAGTTTATTATAACTACTGTTGAAAGAAGATGAGGAATAAATGCCACCATAAATACAAGATTCCTCCTGCCAACGAGTACCTTAATGTGACAACTAAAATTTAAAAACCAATTAATTGAGATGATTGCGGCTCTCCGTCTCATTGAATATCAGAAATAAGGAAGAGTGAAGTGAGAGAAGACACGTCTTACTCATGAGCAGAATTTGTATCTGTTTTTTCTTTCCAACTCCAAAAGAACTCTTCTCTAAACATTACTTAGCTACGAATAGAGGTTTTGACACTGTAAAGTTATCCTAAATATGGGAAGCCTTTTGGAGTGAATGGCCATGTTGGCTCATCCAGGAAGGGATGTGAAAATTCAGACTTTCCTAAGGAAGCCGGTGAGACAGGAGACAACGCTAGATTTTGGTTATGCTTTCTGTGTTCTGAATCAACCGTTATTACTCTTGGAGTGGAGGTACCTAGGTAATTGCCAGCTAGTGTTGAGTTTTCTAATATTTATAAGAAGATAATTTTAACAAACGGAAACATGCATAAGAAATACACCGTTAGGAAGTGTACCGGCATGATACCAATGATTACATCTGAATTTTTTAAATTGTTTCTTAGCTAATACTCACATTTCTTACTGTACTCAGTAATATTTCACTATCAACATGTTTAACTTAAAATTTATTAAAATTATTATCAATATAATGATATAATTAATAATCTTTCATTTATCAGCAACATAGACTATGTATGTGTGTGTGTGTGTGTATAATGTTCAACAGTTTTGTTTCTGAAATTCTATGTTCAGGGCCTCAGAGTTATCTGAAGGACCATTCTGCAGTTTTCAGGTCTGATCTGCATAAGCAGAGGTTATAAATATAATGTCATTGGGAAGAGAACAAACTTGTATGCAAACTAAAGTTACTTTTAATCAAACATGCTTTTCTACTTAAAAGTAGCATTTTCTCTTCGCTTATAACTACTCCCTTTTTTCTTTGTTTCAATAAAACAAAGAAAATGTGGAAAATATTACATAAGCCAAAGTTAACAGATAGTTACCCATATTCAATCACTTAGAAATTTAATTTAATTAATGCTAAATAAATAAATGTGCTGCACACAACATGGCATAATCACAATATTTCCATTGCCAGCATGCATATCCAGGGAATTTGCATATCTTCTCTACCACTTTCCTGCCCATCCCCCTCCTGCAGATACATAAATGAATAAATAAATAACCTGTATAGAATATATCAAGTTTTGACTCTTGCTTTAAAGAAATTAAACCTTCAAACTGTTTGACATTTGTCTACCTCCCATCTTGATAACAATAAGCTATGGGGAGCAAACTTTCTGCCTCAGGTGGATCCAAGGACATTGACTCAAGCCATTTATTGTACCATCTTTATCAGCTTTTGCCAAAATGAGCTATTATTTCTTGCTATGAAGTCAAAGCAATCAGTCTCTGCGAATGACAGAATACTGCACAGTATGTCACAAGATTCCATACTAGGACTAGTGTGCTGGTAATAACAAATGACAACAAAACTCTTCAACATTCAAAAATTGTTTGGATTATTAAAACTGTTTTCCAGTCTTCTTTCTTAATTCCTAGTTGATTGATGCAGAGCTCAAGTTTTTAAGCCTTGATGCACTCAGAAACCAGAAGGCACACAGGCTGCCTCCCCAAGAGAATTGAGGCATTTTTTTTTTTTTTTTGGCAAACTATTTCCAAATGGTGCACCTCAGTTAACCCTGCTCAAAATACAACGTATCTTAGCAGGTGGAAGTAGTTTAGTAGGGCACCTCCTCTGTCAAGTGTCAGAAAAATGATTTTGAATCACAAATGCCACGAAGCACAATCGATGTCAACAATTACAGATTAAAATATTACATTCGGCAGATGTTTGAGTGTTTTCCTAACAAGGGTCTAGAATTTTACCTGAGATGAAACTTCAATTTAATCTCATCATGAACCAGAGACAATTGTCCGCCCCCTCCCAGAGGGAGACTTTGGGTTCTGTGGATTTTTATCCTTTTTCTAGAGGTGTTGCTTACTCCATCTTTGCCAGATTACAAGATTTGCCTGGAACACCTGTTAATAAACATATTCTCTCTGGACTACTCATATGAAAATCACTGGGAGATCAGTATGGGAATACCTATCTTTACCAAGAGCTTCAGGAGACATATCGCAAAACATCATTGTCAAGGATCTTTCTTTCTTTCTTTCTTTTTCCCTCCTTCCTTCCTTCCTTCCTTCCTTCCTTCCTTCCTTCCTTCCTTCCTTCCTTCCTTCCTTCCTTCCTTCCTTCCTTTCTTTCTTTCTTTCTTTCTTTCTTTCTTTCTTTCTTTCTTTCTTTCTTTCTTTCTTTCTTTTCTTCCCTTCCTCCCTTCCTTCCTTCCTTCTTTCTCTTTCTTTCTTTCTTTATTTTTTTGACAGAGTTTCACTCTTGTTGCCAAGGCTGAAGTGCAATGGTGTGATCTCAGCCCACTGCAACCTCTGTCTCCTGTGTCCAAGCCATTCTCCTGTCTCAGCCTCCCAAGTAGCTGGGATTATAGGTGCCTGCCACCATACCTGGGTGATTTTTATATATTTAGTAGAGACAGTGTTTCAACATGTTGGTCAGGCTGGTCTCGAACTCCTGACCTCAGGTGATCCACCTATCTCGGCCTCCCAAAGTACTGGGATTACAGGCATGAGCCACCGCGCCCAGCTCTGTCAAAGGACTTCTAATTAGAAAATGGGAAATGACTGTTCGTATACAATCCCAGTAAGAATAAAAGACTTTAAATTGCAGCAAGAAAAATGATGGTTACAGATAAGGAAGAACATCTTTAACATTATTTTTGAAAAGTGAAAATATGGAATCTATTTAGTGGATAGGATAATCATTCAAATGTGGATATTTTACATACTAGGTCTTAGTTTTTGAAACTATAGGATCATCAAACAGTGATAGAGTTATCATAGAATGAGAATCATTAATTTGGAATGAAATAGTGCAGCAAGGTCTGCTGCTTACACATCCCCTTCAAAAACAGGGGAGGAAAGGATAAAACAGAAGATCAAAGATTTGTTTTGTTTTGTCTTGTTTTAAATCACAAATGCAGGAAAGAGAAGGAGATTGACAACTGGTAGAAACGGCAATTAAAAGAGCAGAGTTGTAGAAAGCAGAGGAAATAATTCTTAGAGTACTAATGCATCAAGACATGGGAGATGATACTGGTACCTATAAAAGCACAACAATAGGCTGGGCGTGGTGGCTCACACCTGTAATCCCAGCACTTTGGGAGGCTAAGGCGAGCTGATCACCTGAGGTTGGGAGTTCGAAACCAGCTTGACCAACATGGAGAAACCCCATCTCTACTAAAAATACAAAATAAGCTGGGCGTGGTGGGTCATGCCTGTAATCCCAGCTACCAGCTACTCGGGAGGCTGAGGCAAGAGAATCACTGGAACCCGAGAGGCAGAGGTTGCAGTGAGTCAAGATGGTGCCTTTGCACTCCAGCCTAGACAACAAGAATGAGACTCCGTCTCAAAAAAAAAAAAAAAAAAAAAAAACCAAAACAAACAAACAAAAAAAAACCACATCAGTAGATTTTAGAGATTAAAATGTAAATATTGATACAAAGAGCAATTAATTTCAGGATTAATGTATAGTTACAAGATGGAGCTTAACTAATTCTAAGAAGCAGCAAGGAAAACTTTTAAAAAGATGCAAAATACAAAAGACAAGAGTTATGGGGGACAGTTCCTATTTCTGACATGTATCTCATAGGAATTGGAGAAAGGGAATCTAGAGAAAATTAAAGTAAGGGAATGGTAAAATAATGATAGAAAAGTTGATCCAGAACAGAAATAATAC
This sequence comes from Macaca nemestrina, assembly GCF_043159975.1. Lineage (NCBI taxonomy): Eukaryota > Metazoa > Chordata > Mammalia > Primates > Cercopithecidae > Macaca > Macaca nemestrina. The sequence continues at coordinate 93,910,388 of NC_092131.1, forward strand.
ATGAATCCCAAGTTTGAGAAGGGACATTAAGTATCAAGCAGAATGAAAAAACAATTTTATTCTAAACAAACAAAAATATTCATGGACCTAAAAACATTTAGATGCAATTTTAGAACACTAATCAAGGAGGAGAAGATAAATAAAATAAAAGATTCAGAAAAACAAACATACAAATGTAAAACAAAGTATCTCAAAGTGAAAAAGAATTCTTTTGACATTAGACTTTAATCAGCAATTAAATCACTAAATGCAAGAAAAGAATGGATAAATATTATCAGAGTCCTTAATAAACCTAACTTGAAACTTATTATTCTATGTCCTGCCAAAATATTTATCAAATATGAGTGCATAGTAAAATAAAATAATACCAGGGATGTGGGCATTCATAAGCAATGTATCTATAGACCCTGCCTGAAAGAAGTACTGGAAGATATAATCAATAAGATGTTAAATGGAGCTCAAAGAAGATACGATTTTGAAGCATTGAATATTGAAGAAGTCTAAGTATAAATAAATGTTGACTTTTGGGAAAGACCTAATAATCTAGAATGAAAAGACAGAGAGCAGCAATAGGGTACAGTGAGTAGAACTATGAATTCAGTATATATAATTATTGGGCTGACAGTCTTGATTGATGGAAAAAATTGTCTAGATTAACTATAAAATTTGTTAAAATATATTTGTTTCTTAACTTTCTGAGTGGTTGCTAAAATGTAAATAAAATATTTCCTAATGAGTGTTTTTTATTTGAGTGAATGAGCTAAATTCACCTGTGTAGAAACAGAAATTGAGTAATAAAACAAAATCCAGATATACACCAAACAACTATTCTTTATACATCTGACAGTGTAAGGGGAAAGAAAACACATACAAAGAAAGCAAAATGGCATAAAACGATTAGTGATATTTGCCTCTGAAAAAACTAGAATTCAAGATTTCAAAAGGGTACAGGAGTAATATTTTGAATGGATGAAAGGAACAATCCACCAATAAAAATTAGATATCTACTGACAAAAAGAAAAAAGGATGATCTAGAACAAATACTTAAACAATTCAATTCTAAATAATTAATGGATTAAAGACACATTTAAATACAATTTAGAATTGATTTAGAAAAAAAAAAAATGGGAACATTACCTGACACAGGCTTGTGGAAAGGGACAAAAGTAGTACTTAAGAAAAGTTACAGAATTTTGTTTGTTTGTTTTACAAAAACAGAAAGATCAAACAAAGTTAGATGAATATTACACAGAAATGATTAAAGGAGTTATTGAAAACTATGCATATCGATGACTCTCACGAACAAAATGTTGAACAGAAAAAAGACAGACACATAAGATTACATATGCTATGATTCCATGTACACAAAGAACAAAACCATCAAAGTCATCTAATCTGTTAGAAAGTCAAAATACTGGTTGCCCTTTTGGTGTGTGTGTGTGATGGGGTCGGGAGTGGATGGTTGTTAGTGACTGAAATAGGAAATCAGGTGGGATTTTGGCAAGAGTCCCGTTTTTCATCTGCTTGTTGGTTAGACAGGTGTGTTTAGTTTGTGAACTGTAATCAAGTTGTACACTTAAAATATGCATACTTTTTGATATGTATATGTTATATATAATATTAGTAATATATATCATTAAAACCCAATTAAAATAAATTTAATTAGCATTCAACTCTTGAGGCTTGGAAAAGTAAAACAAAGTTTACATTGGTGTTACAATTTAGGCAGACAAAAGGCAGAATTTTTTTTTTTTTTTTACTGAATTTTTTTAATGTGTTTGTTTTTCTGATTATGATAACACATACTTGTTAAAATATTTAAATAATGCAAAATAAGTGTATAGGGTTAATTGTATGAGTGTGTGAGTGAGTGTGGGGAGGGGATGTGTGTATCCTTGACTGTGGGAGTCAGTGTGTGTATGTGAGTGTGCATGCATATGTGCTGTTGTGAAAAGTTCTGAAAGAAGCCCTCCCCGCCTGTTTAATTTTTAATTTTTTTAAAATTTATTTATTATTATTATACTTTAAGTTGTAGGGTACATGTGCATAATGTGCAGGTTTGTTACATATGTATACTTGTGCCATGTTGGTGTGCTGCACCCATCAACTCGTCATTTACATCAGGTATAACTCCCAATGCAATCCCTCCCCCCTCCCCCCTCCCCATGATAGGCCCCGGTGTGTGATGTTCCCCTTCCTGAGTCCAAGTGATCTCATTGTTCAGTTCCCACCTATGAGTGAGAACATGCGGTGTTTGGTTTTCTGTTCTTGTGATAGTTTGCTAAGAATGATGGTTTCCAGCTGCATCCATGTCCCTACAAAGGAAACAAACTCATCCTTTTTGATGGCTGCATAGTATTCCATGGTGTATATGTGCCACATTTTCTTAATCCAATCTGTCACTGATGGACCTTTGGGTTGATACCAAGTCTTTGCTATTGTGAATAGTGCTGCAATAAACATACGTGTGCATGTGTCTTTATAGCAGCATAATTTATAATCCTTTGGGTATATCCCCAGTAATGGGATGGCTGGGTCATATGGTACTTCTAGTTCTAGATCCTTGAGGAATCGCCATACTGTTTTCCATAATGGTTGAACTAGTTTACAATCCCACCAACAGTGTAAAAGTGTTCCTATTTCTCCACATCCTCTCCAGCACCTGTTGTTTCCTGACTTTTTAATGATCGCCATTCTAACTGGTGTGAGATGGTATCTCATTGTGGTTTTGATTTGCATTTCTCTGATGGCCAGTGATGATGAGCATTTTTTCATGTGTCTGTTGGCTGTATGAATGTCTTCTTTTGAGAAACATCTGTTCATATCCTTTGCCCACTTTTCGATGGGGTTGTTTGTTTTTTTCTTGTAAATTTGTTTGAGTTCTTTGTAGGTTCTGGATATTAGCCCTTTGTCAGATGAGTAGATTGCAAAAATTTTCTCCCATTCTGTAGGTTGCCTGTTCACTCTAATGGTAGTTTCTTTTGCTGTGCAGAAGCTCTTTAATTTAATGAGATCCCATTTGTCAATTTTGGCTTTTGCTGCCGTTGCTTTTGGTGTTTTAGACATGAAGTCTTTGCCCATGCCTATGTCCTGAATGGTACTACCTAGGTTTTCCTCTAGGATTTTTATGGTATTAGGTCTAACATTTAAGTCTCTAATCCATCTTGAATTAATTTTCGTATAAGGAGTAAGGAAAGGATCCAGTTTCAGCTTTCTACTTATGGCTAGCCAATGTTCCCAGCACCATTTATTAAATAGGGAATCCTTTCCCCATTTCTTGTTTCTCTCAGGTTTGTCAAAGATCAGATGGCTGTAGATGTGTGGTATTATTTCTGAAGACTCTGTTCTGTTCCATTGGTCTATATCTCTGTTTTGGTACCAGTACCATGCTGTTTTGGTGACTGTAGCCTTGTAGTATAGTTTGAAGTCAGGTAGCGTGATGCCTCCAGCTTTGTTCTTTTGACTTAGGATTGTCTTGGAGATGCGGGCTCTTTTTTGGTTCCATATCAACTTTAAAGCAGTTTTTTCCAATTCTGTGAAGAAACTCATTGGTAGCTTGATGGGGATGGCATTGAATCTATAAATTACCTTGGGCAGTATGGCCATTTTCACGATATTGATTCTTCCTATCCATGAGCATGGTATGGTCTTCCATTTGTTTGTGTCCTCTTTTATTTCACTGAGCAGTGGTTTGTAGTTCTCCTTGAAGAGGTCCTTTACATCCCTTGTAAGTTGGATTCCTAGGTATTTTATTCTCTTTGAAGCAATTGTGAATGGAAGTTCATTCCTGATTTGGCTCTCTGTTTGTCTGTTACTGGTGTATAAGAATGCTTGTGATTTTTGCACATTAATTTTGTATTCTGAGACTTTGTTGAAGTTGCTTATCAGCTTAAGGAGATTTTGGGCTGAGACAATGGGGTTTTCTAAATATACAATATGTCATCTGCAAACAGGGACAGTTTGACTTCTTCTTTTCCTAACTGAATACCCTTGATTTCTTTCTCTTGCCTAATTGCCCTAGCCAGAACTTCCAACACTATGTTGAATAGGAGTGGTGAGAGAGGGCATCCCTGTCTTGTGCCAGTTTTCAAAGGGAATTTTTCCAGTTTTTGCCCATTCAGTATGATATTGGCTGTGGGTTTGTCATAAATAGCTCTTATTATTTTGAGGTACGTTCCATCAATACCGAATTTATTGAGAGTTTTTAGCATGAAGGGCTGTTGAATTTTGTCAAAAGCCTTTTCTGCATCTATTGAGATAATCATGTGGTTCTTGTCTTTGGTTCTGTTTATATGCTGGATTATGTTTATTGATTTGTGAATGTTGAACCAGCCTGGCATCCCAGGGATGAAGCCCACTTGATCATGGTGGATAAGCTTTTTGATGTGTTGCTGAATCCGGTTTGCCAGTATTTTATTGAGGATTTTTGCATCGATGTTCATCAGGGATATTGGTCTAAAATTCTCTTTTTTTGTTGTGTCTCTGCCAGGCTTTGGTATCAGGATGATGTTGGCCTCATAAAATGAGTTAGGGAGGATTCCCTCTTTTTCTATGGATTGGAATAGTTTCAGAAGGAATGGTACCAACTCCTCCTTGTACCTCTGGTAGAATTCAGCTGTGAATCCATCTGGTCCTGGACTTTTTTTGGTTGGTAGGCTATTAATTATTGCCTCAATTTCAGAGCCTGCTATTGGTCTATTCAGGGATTCAACTTCTTCCTGGTTTAGTCTTGGAAGAGTGTAAGCATCCAGGAAATTATCCATTTCTTCTAGAGTTTCCAGTTTATTTCCGTAGAGGTGTTTATAGTGTTCTCTGATGGTAGTTTGTATTTCTGTGGGGTCGGTGGTGATATCCCCTTTATCATTTTTAATTGTGTCGATTTGATTCTTCTCTCTTTTCTTCTTTGTTAGTTTTGCTAGTGGTCTGTCAATTTTGTTGATCTTTTCAAAAAACCAACTCCTGGATTCATTGATTTTTTGGAGAGTTTTTTGTCTCTATCTCCTTCAGTTCTGCTCTGATCTTAGTTATTTCTAGCCTTCTGCTAGCTTTCGTATGTGTTTGCTCTTGCTTCTCTAGCTCTTTTAATTGCGATGTTAGAGTGTCAATTTTAGATCTTTCCTGCTTTCTCTTGTGGGCGTTTAGTGCTATAAATTTCCCTCTACACACTGCTTTAAATGTGTCCCAGAGATTCTGGTATGTTGTATCTTTGTTCTCATTGGTTTCAAAGAACATCTTTATTTCTGCCTTCATTTCGTTATGTACCCAGTAGTCATTCAGGAGCAGGTTGTTCAGTTTCCATGTAGTTGAGCGGTTTTGATTGAGTTTCTTAGTCCTGAGATCTAGTTTGATTGCACTGTGGTCTGAGAGACAGTTTGTTATAATTTCTGTTCTTGTACATTTGCTGAGGAGTGCTTTACTTCCAATTACGTGGTCGATTTTGGAGTAAGTACGATGTGGTGCTGAGAAGAATGTATACTCTGTTGATTTGGGGTGGAGAGTTCTATAGATGTCTATTAGGTCTGCTTGCTGCAGAGATGAGTTCAATTCCTGGATATCCTTGTTAACTTTCTGTCTCGTGGATCTGTCTAATGTTGACAGTGGAGTGTTGAAGTCTCCCATTATTATTGTATGGGAGTCTAAGTCTCTTTGTAAGTCTCCAAGGACTTGCTTTATGAATCTGGGTGCTCCTGTATTGGGTGCATATATATTTAGGATAGTTAGCTCTTCCTGTTGAATTGATCCCTTTACCATTATGTAATGGCCTTCTTTGTCTCTTTTGATCTTTGTTGGTTTAAAGTCTGTTTTATCAGAGACTAGTATTGCAACCCCCACTTTTTTTTGTTCTCCATTTGCTTGGTAAATCTTCCTCCATCCCTTTATTTTGAGCCTATGTATGTCTCTGCATGTGAGATGGGTCTCCTGAATACAGCAGACTGATGGGTCTTGACTCTTTATCCAGTTTGCCAGTCTGTGTCTTTTAATTGGAGCATTTAGTCCATTTACATTTAAGGTTAAGATTGTTATGTGTGAACTTGATCCTGCCATTATGATATTAACTGGTTATTTTGCTCGTTAGTTGATGCAGTTTCTTCCTAGCCTCGATGGTCTTTACATTTTGGCATGTTTTTGCAATGGCTGGTACCGGTGGTTCCTTTCCATGTTTAGTGCTTCCTTCAGGGTCTCTTGTAAGGCAGGCCTAGTGGTGACAAAATCTCTAAGCATTTGCTTATCTGTAAAGGATTTTATTTCTCCTTCACTTATGAAACTTAGTTTGGCTGGATATGAAATTCTGGGTTGAAAATTCTTTTCTTTAAGAATGTTGAATATTGGCCCCCACTCTCTTCTGGCTTGATGACTTTCTGCCGAGAGATCTGCTGTTAGTCTGATGGGCTTCCCTTTGTGGGTAAACCGACCTTTCTCTCTGGCTGCCCTTAAGATTTTTTCCTTCATTTCAACTTTGGTGAATCTGGCAATTATGTGTCTTGGAGTTGCTCTTCTCGAGGAGTATCTTTGTGGCTTTCTCTGTATTTCCTGGATTTGAATGTTGGCCTGCCCTACTAGGTTGGGGAAGTTCTCCTGGACGATATCCTGAAGAGTGTTTTCCAACTTAGATCCATTTTCCCCCTCACTTTCAGGCACCCCAATCAGACGTAGATTTGATCTTTTTACATAATCCCATACTTCTTGCAGGCTTTGTTCATTTCTTTTTCTTCTTTTTTCTTTTGGTTTCTCTTCTCGCTTCATTTCATTCATTTGATCCTCAATCGCAGATACTCTTTCTTCCAGTTGATCGAGTCGGTTACTGAAGCTTGTGCATTTGTCACGTATTTCTCGTGTCATGGTTTTCATCTCTTTCATTTCGTTTATGACCTTCTCTGCATTAATTACTCTAGCCATTAATTCTTCCACTTTTTTTTCAAGATTTTTAGTTTCTTTGCGCTGGGTACGTAATTCCTCCTTCAGCTCTGAGAAATTTGATGGACTGAAGCCTTCTTCTCTCATCTCGTCAAAGTCATTCTCCGTCCAGCTTTGATCCGTTGCTGGCGATGAGCTGCGCTCCTTTGCCGGGGGAGATGCGCTCTTATTTTTTGAATTTCCAGCTTTTCTGCCCTGCTTTTTCCCCATCTTTGTGGTTTTATCTGCCTCTGGTCTTTGATGATGGTGATGTACTGATGGGGTTTTGGTGTAGGTGTCCTTCCTGTTTGATAGTTTTCCTTCTAACAGTCAGGACCCTCAGCTGTAGGTCTGTTGGAGATTGCTTGAGGTCCACTCCAGACCCTGTTTGCCTGGGTATCAGCAGCAGAGGCTGCAGAAGATAGAATATTTCTGAACAGCGAGTGTACCTGTCTGATTCTTGCTTTGGAAGCTTCCTCTCAGGGGTGTACTCCTCCCTGTGAGGTGTGGGGTGTCAGACTGCCCCTAGTGGGGGATGTCTCCCAGTTAGGCTACTCAGGGGTCAGGGACCCACTTGAGCAGGGAGTCTGTCCCTTCTCAGATCTCAACCTCCGTGTTGGGAGATCCACTGCTCTCTTCAAAGCTGTCAGACAGAGTCGTTTGTGCCTGCAGAGGTTTTGGCTGCGTTTGTTATTGCCCTGTCCCCAGAGGTGGAGTCTACAGAGACAGGCAGGTTTCCTTGAGCTGCTGTGAGCTCCACCCAGTTTGAGCTTCCCAGCAGCTTTGTTTACCTACTTAAGCCTCAGCAATGGCGGGCGCCCCTCCCCCAGCCTCGCTGCTGCCTTGCCGGTAGATCACAGACTGCTGTGCTAGCAATGAGGGAGGCTCCGTGGGTGTGGGACCCTCCCTGCCAGGTGTGGGATATGATCTCCTGGTGTGCCTGTTTGCTTAAAGCGCAGTATTGGGGTGGGAGTTACCCGATTTTCCAGGTGTTGTGTGTCTCAGTTCCCCTGGCTAGGAAAAGGGATTCCCTTCCCCCTTGCGCTTCCCAGGTGAGGCGATGCCTCGCCCTGCTTCAGCTCTCGCTGGTCGGGCTGCAGCAGCAGACCAGCACCGATCGTGGGGCACTCCCCAGTGAGATGAACCCAGTACCTCAGTTGAAAATGCAGAAATCACCGGTCTTCTGTGTGGCTCGCGCTGGGAGTTGGAGACTGGAGCTGTTCCTATTCGGCCATCTTGCTCCGCCCCCAAAATGCAGAATTTTTAAAATTAAGGAAAAAGTACCCAGTCTCTTCTTCCTAGCCATTCAATTCCTCTCTATATATTGTATAATACACTCATTCATCTGCATAAAGAGTAGGTTCTCTAGGTAAAGAATGGAGTGCCAATTAAATATAATTTTCAGATAAATAGTAATTTTGTATTATAATAAGTCCTCTGCAATATTTTTATTTGCTAAATTCGACAGCCTTAAAGATGATGTCCATAAGCATTCCTTGCAGCATTATTGGTAATAATGAGAAGAACTTATATCAAGATCAATGTGTATCAGTAGCAGTATGTTATATGCCACAGATGGCATGTTCATACCATTAAATGTTACGAAGAAGGAGGTTGCACCATAGGCACTATCATAGACAAAATCACCAAGTCATTTTTAAGCTAAAAGAAAAGTTAAAGATAAAACCCAGTCACAAAACAATAATATATATTTCTTTCAGTTCATTTCTGTGGTATACATACCAATAGAAAAAGGCTTGAAGGGTACACAGACTCCACTGGTGACAGTGGTTTCTTCTCTTGAGGGAACAGTGGTGATCGCTGGTTGAGGAGAGGTGGATCGGGGGTGATATAAAGGATACTTTAGCATTATCCTTAGAAAAATGGATTACATCTTGTTATTAACAGAAATACAAATCAAAGCAATAGATTTATTAAAAATGCATCTTTAAAAGGAAGCCAAGTAACATATAAGCTCATAATGACAAAATGGTGCTTCAAATAGTGCACTGCTTTAAAGCAGCAGCATTGACTCCTAAAGAATAAAACGGTGATAATATTCCTTCCTAGTGTTTCACTTTTTGCAATTCACATTTCAGTGTGAGAAAACTAGGATATGGCTAATAAAAGTAACGTGCTTCTTTGAATGTGACCTGGGAAACTCATCAGGGATAGTTCAGTCCACTAAAGTACCTTGTGTCTTTTTCCACATATGTGGGTAGCTGTAAAACATTAGAAGAATCAGAAGCCTGATTAGAATGAATTATCACCACTCAAAAGTAAAACATCAAGTGGGGAGAGATTTACACAGTAAGCCAACTGTAGACAAAGAAGATAAATGCAAATTATTTATTGATAAACCATCCTGAATCAGTGCCAATGTTGTAAATAAGCAGGGAAGAAAAGCTTCAAGATTTGAAGGAGCAAACTCGATGGCTCAGAGGACTGTCCTTTCCACACTGAATTATGACCATATACAGTATTCAGTCTCTCATCCTTTCTTTCAGAATAGTTTATTGACTATTCACCATTAAGTGCTGAGAACTGTGTCTGTGTTGTGGATTCAGCGGCAGAGTCAGGATGAGCACATCCCTCTACTTCCTGACACTGCTAGTGATGATGTCTTTCTAGTAAATATTACAAATACTAATAATTTTTAAAGCCTCACAAGTCAAGCTGATCTGCTTCCACAAAAAGAAAAACTAAACCCCAAATTGAGAATACTAGTCATGTTTGAATTATCCGAATGAAAAGGGAGTGCCAGAATATCAGAGCTGTTAAGGAGAAAGATCTTTTTAATCCAAACCTCTGTTCACATGGGCATAGCTTAGCACTATGGTATTTTAAGAAAGCAGTAATTTTAAAGCCAAAAGACTGTATCTGATCTGAAACAAGTATCTTCCATTTACTTCTGTAGGTTTATTATCTGGGAATAAAAATGTAAATATTGAGTGCTCTTAATGTATCAGACACGGGATGAATTCAGGAAGAACCCACCTTACATGTAATAAGTGTATTGATTGCGTAAAGACTGAGATTCAAATGTACTCTCTGTGTAACTTTCCAGCTCATCCTTTGCAAAGCCTAAACTTCTCATGGAAACTCCTGGCTTGAAGGTTCATTGTGAAAACCGGCTTGTGATAATGCATAGGAAATTACTTTGAAACATATAAAGAAGTATAAAAAGCACGGAATTGTTTTGAATCTGTGAGCTCTCTTCCTAAGTCATTTTCCTGTCTAAATCTGAAACTTTTAACTAGTCTATGGATTGTACTCAGAAATGTATCTATTAGAAGAAAGATTTATAAAAGTAAGTAGTTAATTTTTTAAACTTACAAGTTATGGCAAAACCCTCTTAAGATGTGGTATCGGTTGAACTCCAGCTGTGCACTTATATTTAAAAGGAATCTGCCCTGAGGATTGTGGTTACATAAGACATCTCATGTTTAATGTTTATTTATAGGTTCCTGGCAAATTCTCATGGAACCTTTTCAATGCTAACTCTAAATTGCTGAACCAAATATTCATAAGATGCTTTTATTTAGACAAATTGCATAATTCACTGGTAGGTACAAGAAATTTCCTTTCCAAATTAAACTTTTTTAGCATGAAGTATACATGGTCAAACCTCTAAGGCACTCAGCTGATTTTATAAATAACATTGATACTTCCTCTCACAAAAACATTACCACACATATCATCCACCTATTTAGGGTCTTAAAATTCTATTTAACAATAAGTGCCTAGACAAAAACAGTTACTAAATGGTGGAGGTATTCAATAGGCTCCATTTGATCACGGTGAGCCAAGCCTTCCCCCTCCTCCCTCTCCCCAGGAATGTATATGGATTGTGAGTTAAAAGAGGTATGTTTTCCTTCTAGGTGACAGAACAGGTGTTTCCCTGCTGAGCTAGGTTACCACGCTATATTCTCAGGTTTTGTAATAGCAAGTCCAGAATTGTAACATCCCGCCTTCCTCTTTTTTTGCAATACACTAGCTGTTCTTGAAAATTACTTTTCCACAAGAAGCTGAAGTTTTGCAAAAGGTGAACTGAAATGTTACATTGAAGGTACATTTGAATCTCAGTCTTTACACAACTAATACAATTATTAAATGTAAGATGAGTTCTTCCTGAACTCATCCTGTGCCTGATACATTAAGGGCACTGAATATTTACTATGTAAAAAAATGAATTTAGTTACTTGTAGTTTTATTTAATTCATTTTATGTGCCTACTAAGTGCTGAGGGGAGGTCCTGAGGGATTTAAAGATGAATAGGAATGAATAAAAATATGAAATAACACATCTAAACAAGGGTATCATTGTGTTCCAGAAACTCAGGAGGGTGAGACAGGTGGATTGTTACAGCCCAGAAGTAGGTCAGCCTGGACAGCATAGCAAGGTGCTATCTCACAAAATAAAAATTAATAAACATCAAATGTGACACTGGAATGTAACACTTTGAATTTGATTTGATTATGACTTGGAACGACATTTGAGTGGTTTTGTGATTCTTTTTTTTTTTTTTTTTTTTTTTGCTTTTAATAGGGTCCTACCTGAGCAAAATGCCTTAAGGGTTGAAGGAGAGTTTCAGGTCTGTGCACAAGTGCATGGACTCAGAAAAGAGGAGGCATGATCTTTGTACTTCTGAAAGGCACAGCAGACCTGTAAATTAAATTCAAAAGACACACTTGTTGTCTTCCTACCATTACACAGGCAAAACCTAATTTGTGTGAAACTTCAATTAGTATTTGTCTTGATGAGTAGTTGACATACTATTACTTAAACTAATTCCCCTGCCAGGTCTTTGGGAGAATTCTACTCAGTGCCAAACAGTCTGTTAAAATCTTGCTTCCTAAGCCTGTGCATTCCAAACTGGAGAGTGTGAGCAGCTGCTTCCCATGGCTGAGGAAAAGGGACTGCCTTCTGCATCCTGGCCACAATTTCATGTTGTTTGCATGGACCCAAAGCCCTCTCATCAGACCAATCTCCTAGCAATTTTCATAAGCCCTAACAGTTCTGTAGAATGCAAACAGTTCCTCATCACTTTCACATACATTATGTCATTGGAGACACTCCAATGGCCCAAGGAAGGTAAGCAAAACAGATATTTTTATCTTCACTTTACAGCTGAAAAAACTGAGACTGGTGGACATTGAGAGTCTTGCATATTAAAGCTGAGCTAAAACTCAAACCCTGGTTTTGGGATTAGAATCCAGGGCCATTCCGCTATACCATACGGCCTCTGCTTTTAAATTTGAATTAGTTTGTATATTATACCTTGAGACACGAGGTGGAGGACAAAGACAATAGAATATTTTAGAATGTAATCTGAATCTTTTTAATATCACAAAAAGTTTCAGATATAATTTTATGTTATGGGGATACACACACACACACACACACACACACACACAACACACACAACTGTATTATTGCTCTATTTCTGTTTTATCTATTTCCAGTTTGCCTCTTGAGTCTGGTAGTGGTTTTGACAAAACAAAACGAAAAGTCTTCTAGTCGCCCTGAAATGGAGAGAAATTACCGTAAAGTCATCATTTCTCTGAAAGAGTCACAGTTCTATGAGTTAAGCAGATCAAATTCAATTGAAAATTTTAAAATCAGCATTTGATCTTGTTGCAGATTTGTTGCTTCATGAGTCGTGTCTTATCAGACATTTGTTTTTCACTATTGAAAATCACATTTATAAATTTCCACAATTTAAATTAAATCTTTAGACCCTCTTTATTCCAATATGTGGTTGGGTCTTGAGTTTCTCATCTGTAAAAGGAAAAGTTCAAGTGATGACCTCTAGGGTCTCTCTTATCTTTACTGCAACTTTTCCCTGACACTCTTCTACCATAGAGTAGCCATGGCCAAATATTTTATAGACGAAGTTAGCGTACATAATGGCAAGGATTACTCATTCAGAGGATCTTGTTTAAGAGACCTCATCTAACACCTATGTAATCAAAAAACATAGCTATATGTGTTACCACAAATAATTTTTCAATAAATTTGAATATGCATATATGCCATACAGACCTATAGATGTTTCATACAGCCATTATCATCATAGGCAATTTAGCTTGTGACAACTTAAACAGCTCCCTTGTTAACTAAGTAAACTGTGATATTTGTAAAAAAAATTGATCCAGGGTTAAATATAGCCTTTCTGTTGAAACATTTATGATATATAGATTTAATGTATATAAATCTATTATTCATATACTTTATGCTTCTCATAGATTTTAAATTTTTTTATTTTGCTCTCCAGAGAACTATTCAGTTGACTTCTAGGCTTTTACCTTTCAAAGAATCAGTCATATTTTCTTTGGTTGTTTTTCTGCATTACGCTATGATTGAGTCCAGTCCAACAGGAGAAACACATTCTTTATGCCATTGTATAAGGAATACATTCAGACATGAAAAATAATCCCATAGCCAATATCTTAAGTAAATAATATTATAATATTATGTCATCACAAACAAAAATATCCTAGCCTAATCTAATAATTTAGGTCAAGACAATTCATAGATAGATAGATCGATCGATAGATAGATAGATAGATATCAGGGTATAGAGTCATTTGGGTTTTCTTATTTCTTTTGTTTGTTTACAGATAAAAGAATGTATCCTATAATAAAGGTTAAGAACATATTACCTATAAAAATGACTTCCCAGGTAGTATCTATTAATGGAAAGTGATGGCTAATATAGAAGAATGCTAAGTAGAGATAAATATTATTATATAATTATTATAAGTCCTGAATAATGAAGTTACATATGAAAGGAACCATTTAACACTCATCACAGGTAAAAAAGACACATCAAGAAAATATGCTGCTTCATTATGAAAAGTAGTTGTGCAAATATACCAAAATACGGACCAATATCAGGTTTTAATTCCAAGGCTTGTTTCCAGGTAAGCATGACTTGCAATAATTGGCCAAGGCTACTGACCAGGACTTGAAATGGGAAAGATGGCTTCAACATGAACTAGCAAAGAGTGATCTGAACAGTTCACATATCCCTTTTTGGAGGTAGAATTGGAAATGTCTGATGTGTTGTATTTACAGCACCAGACTTCTCTCTAATATTGTTAGCAATTCAAGATAGCATTTTTTCCCCTACTTCACCACATTTATAAATCATAGTGCATTTTGGTGCCAGGTGCAAGGGAATTCCAACTCTGAGATCCAAGTTAGAGGAATTTTTGGTTGCCATTTATTTATTTATTTATTTATTTATTTATTTATTCATTCATTCCTGGCCAGGCCAAGAAACTAAATAAAGCTAATCATTTAGGAAGAGGATCTTTTGGATCTGTTTCCTTTAAGAGTGCCGTATATATGATAATGACTTCATTGTCATCAAATAGAATACAATTAATTTTATTTTTTAGTATGTTATCAGCAAGCAAACCACCAGTATTAGCTCGATACCATCTGGGAGTGACAGTTTCCTTATTACAAAATATGTAAAAATATGGATTCCCTTAAGGAATCTGTTGCATTGCATCTGCTCAGATTTTTGTTATATGCTAATGGTTTTAACCCAGCATATGAAGCATGCAAAAAAAAAACTGAAATTTTTCAGCTAAATTACTCGTTTCACATTTAAAGTGTCTCAAAGATGGGGAAAGCTACATATGCGGCTTTAGCTACAGGGGATTGAGCAGAAACAAAGAAGGAAGGAGTGAGCATGTCTCCTCTTACCTGATGTTTAGTCATCCCCATCTTTGTCTCCAGAGAGAGTCTGACTGCCCACATAATTAAGGCCACTTGATATGTGAGGGAGGTGTGGGGAATGGAGCTATCTGATGCTAAATCCCAAACGAGCACTGGTTATAACAAAGAGATAGTGACTGATAAGACAATTATTATCTGTATAGCTCTGTGTTCATAATATATTAAACAATCACAGTGATTAAAGCGAGCTATTATAATTATAAAACTATTTTCTGGAATAGCGCTTCTTTTCTTTCAATCCTTGGCCTTTTTGTATTTTCTCACCTTTATTTTACTTGGATGTGGAAAATTCATTGGAATGAATTCTGCCTATTGATGAAAGAGTGTGTTTGGGTGTGAGCCAAAAGCATGTAGCAGATTTCAAATGCTGGCCTCCGAGTATCAACCATTTAGGGGAAAGACCTGTTTGTGAATGAGACCATAGTGACAAGCTGAATTTGGTTTACAGAGTAATTCCAGGCCAGAAGTTTTATGTTGGGGTGTTGCTTCTCCTGTTTGATTGTGAAGCTATTGCTTTCAGCTAGCAGGATTTCCACATGTGTGAAACAATTTGGTATGAATTGCTTTCCCACGTCTATAAGTCCTCAGGCTCCAGAGTGTGAAATACGCTAGGCATTAGTTTTTTAACAGCATCATCACAAGATATATCTATGTATTAAGTCCTAAAATTATTATCAATGATTTATCATTTACATGTATTTCTCACAATTGATATTTTCTTTTTCTAATAATAACAATGGCCCAATATCTTTTTGTAAGAAACATAATGGGCATAAGCCACTATAGTCTGTAATAACTCTTTAATTTCTGGATAATGTAAGCAGTGTTGGTTCCCCATATAAAATATTCTCCGAAAACCTGGAGTGCATGCGAAACAGGTTGATACGCCTAAACAAAGTGATGATTCAGTAAGAAAGTACCATGTATTGTTAAATCTATCTTTTTCAGTACTTCCAGGCTCCATGGAGTGAATGTCTTTTCGGGATTGTACTGATGAAAAAGTCTGAAGCACATTGAGCAAGTATATATTAATACCTCCAGCCTGAAAAGACTCCCATAAGGTCTATTGATTATACATTTTTCTAAAAGACACTAGCATAAAATAAAACATAAATCCATTTCGTTTTTAGCTGCCCATCTTGAAACTATTTTTTTCTTTTCCCTTATTCACTATAGTTCCTTATCCTGTTGCCTGCTGTTTTCAGTATTGTTTATGTGGGTTACATAGATTGACCTAGAGTAATCAATACTTTTACACACACAAGTGCCATAATAGGAAATAGTGTTTTATAATATAATTTGTAGACTAGTCACTGCCAATATGCTCCTCCCCATAGGAAAGTTGCTGTAGTTTCCCTGCAGAGTAAAAATAGCTACTAAAATGATAAGAGATGGTATATAGTTGTGATCAAAATTAAAAATTTGCAGGCCTTAAGATAAAATAACCCTTGATTATCCAGAAGGGGAAATAAAAGAAACAGAGATATTAATAAAGAAGAAATATATTGGCTGTGTTTGAGTCAGAACATACCAAGAGTTAAGAATCTCTTTCTCCCCAAAAGTCATTTAGTAAGCTACACATCTCCTAAGGAAGAAATGTCACCTGCAAACATTTTATATATAACAATCTTAGAACATATTTCCAGTCTTAAATTTCTCTTCTTTTTCTTTTATTTTACTTTAAGTCCTGATACATGTGCTAATTGTGCAGGTTTATTACATAGGTATACATGTGCCATGGTGGTTTGCTGCACCTATCAACCTGTGATCTAGATTCTAAGCCCGCATGCATTAGGTATTTGTCCTAATGCTCTCCCTCCCCTTTCCCCCAACCCCCTGACAGGCCCCGGTCTGTGATGTTCCCCTTCCTGTGTCCATGTGTTCTCATATTCAACTCCCACTTATGAGTGAGAACATAAAGGTTTGGTTTTCTGTTCCTGTGTTAGTTTGCTGAGGATGATGGTTTCCAGCTTCATCCATGTCCCTGCAAAAGGCATGAACTCATTCTTTTTTATGACTGCATAGTATCCAATGGTGTATATGTACCACATTTTCTTTTTTTTTTTTTTTTTTTTTTATCATTTCTTTTTTTTTTTTTTTTTTTTTTTAAATTTATTTATTATTATTATACTTTAAGTTGTAGGGTACATGTGCATAACGTGCAGGTTTGTTACATATGTATACTTGTGCCATGTTGGTGTGCTGCACCCATCAACTCATCATTTACATCAGGTGTAACTCCCAATGCAATCCCTCCCCCCTCCCCCCTCCCCATGATAGGCCCCTGTGTGTGATGTTCCCCTTCCTGGGTCCAAGTGATCTCATTGTTCAGTTCCCACCTATGAGTGAGAACATGCGGTGTTTGGTTTTCTGTTCCTGTGACAGTTTGCTAAGAATGATGGTTTCCAGCTGCATCCATGTCCCTACAAAGGACGCAAACTCATCCTTTTTGATGGCTGCATAGTATTCCATGGTGTATATGTGCCACATTTTCTTAATCCAATCTGTCACTGATGGACATTTGGGTTGATTCCAAGTCTTTGCTATTGTGAATAGTGCTGCAATAAACATACGTGTGCATGTGTCTTTATAGCAGCATAATTTATAATCCTTTGGGTATATACCCAGTAATGGGATGGCTGGGTCATATGGTACATCTAGTTCTAGATCCTTGAGGAATCGCCATACTGTTTTCCATAATGGTTGAACTAGTTTACAATCCCACCAACAGTGTAAAAGTGTTCCTATTTCTCCACATCCTCTCCAGCACCTGTTGTTTCCTGACTTTTTAATGATCGCCATTCTAACTGGTGTGAGATGGTATCTCATTGTGGTTTTGATTTGCATTTCTCTGATGGCCAGTGATGATGAACATTTTTTCATGTGTCTGTTGGCTGTATGAATGTCTTCTTTTGAGAAATGTCTGTTCATATCCTTTGCCCATTTTTTGATGGGGTGGTTTGTTTTTTTCTTGTAAATTTGTTTGAGTTCTTTGTAGGTTCTGGATATTAGCCCTTTGTCAGATGAGTAGATTGCAAAAATTTTCTCCCATTCTGTAGGTTGCCTGTTCACTCTGATGGTAGTTTCTTTTGCTGTGCAGAAGCTCTTTAGTTTAATGAGATCCCATTTGTCAATTTTGGCTTTTGCTGCCGTTGCTTTTGGTGTTTTAGACATGAAGTCTTTGCCCATGCCTATGTCCTGAATGGTACTACCTAGGTTTTCCTCTAGGATTTTTATGGTATTAGGTCTAACATTTAAGTCTCTAATCCATCTTGAATTAATTTTCGTATAAGGAGTAAGGAAAGGATCCAGTTTCAGCTTTCTACTTATGGCTAGCCAATTTTCCCAGCACCATTTATTAAATAGGGAATCCTTTCCCCATTTCTTGTTTCTCTCAGGTTTGTCAAAGATCAGATGGCTGTAGATGTGTGGTATTATTTCTGAGGACTCTGTTCTGTTCCATTGGTCTATATCTCTGTTTTGGTACCAGTACCATGCTGTTTTGGTGACTGTAGCCTTGTAGTATAGTTTGAAGTCAGGTAGCGTGATGCCTCCAGCTTTGTTCTTTTGACTTAGGATTGTCTTGGAGATGCGGGCTCTTTTTTGGTTCCATATGAACTTTAAAGCAGTTTTTTCCAATTCTGTGAAGAAACTCATTGGTAGCTTGATGGGGATGGCATTGAATCTATAAATTACCTTGGGCAGTATGGCCATTTTCACGATATTGATTCTTCCTATCCATGAGCATGGTACGTTCTTCCATTTGTTTGTGTCCTCTTTGATTTCACTGAGCAGTGGTTTGTAGTTCTCCTTGAAGAGGTCCTTTACATCCCTTGTCAGTTGGATTCCTAGGTATTTTATTCTCTTTGAAGCAATTGTGAATGGAAGTTCATTCCTGATTTGGCTCTCTGTTTGTCTGTTACTGGTGTATAAGAATGCTTGTGATTTTTGCACATTAATTTTGTATCCTGAGACTTTGCTGAAGTTGCTTATCAGCTTAAGGAGATTTTGGGCTGAGACAATGGGGTTTTCTAAATATACAATCATGTCATCTGCAAACAGTGACAATTTGACTTCTTCTTTTCCTAACTGAATACCCTTGATTCCTTTCTCTTGCCTGATTGCCCTAGCCAGAACTTCCAACACTATGTTGAATAGGAGTGGTGAGAGAGGGCATCCCTGTCTTGTGCCAGTTTTCAAAGGGAATTTTTCCAGTTTTTGCCCATTCAGTATGATATTGGCTGTGGGTTTGTCATAAATAGCTCTTATTATTTTGAGGTACGTTCCATCAATACCGAATTTATTGAGCGTTTTTAGCATGAAGGGCTGTTGAATTTTGTCAAAAGCCTTTTCTGCATCAATTGAGATAATCATGTGGTTCTTGTCTTTGGTTCTGTTTATATGCTGGATTATGTTTATTGATTTGCGAATATTGAACCAGCCTTGCATCCCAGGGATGAAGCCCACTTGATCATGGTGGATAAGCTTTTTGATGTGTTGCTGAATCCGGTTTGCCAGTATTTTATTGAGGATTTTTGCATCGATGTTCATCAGGGATATTGGTCTAAAATTCTCTTTTTTTGTTGTGTCTCTGCCAGGCTTTGGTATCAGGATGATGTTGGCCTCATAAAATGAGTTAGGGAGGATTCCCTCTTTTTCTATGGATTGGAATAGTTTCAGAAGGAATGGTACCAACTCCTCCTTGTACCTCTGGTAGAATTCAGCTGTGAATCCATCTGGTCCTGGACTTTTTTTGGTTGGTAGGCTATTAATTATTGCCTCAATTTCAGAGCCTGCTATTGGTCTATTCAGGGATTCAACTTCTTCCTGGTTTAGTCTTGGAAGAGTGTAAGTGTCCAGGAAATTATCCATTTCTTCTAGATTTTCCAGTTTATTTGCGTAGAGGTGTTTATAGTATTCTCTGATGGTACTTTGTATTTCTGTGGGGTCGGTGGTGATATCCCCTTTATCATTTTTAATTGCGTCGATTTGATTCTTCTCTCTTTTCTTCTTTATTAGTCTTGCTAGTGGTCTGTCAATTTTGTTGATCTTTTCAAAAAACCAACTCCTGGATTCATTGATTTTTTGGAGAGTTTTTTGTGTCTCTATCTCCTTCAGTTCTGCTCTGATCTTAGTTATTTCTTGCCTTCTGCTAGCTTTCGAATGTGTTTGCTCTTGCTTCTCTAGTTCTTTTAATTGTGATGTTAGAGTGTCAATTTTAGATCTTTCCTGCTTTCTCTTGTGGGCATTTAGTGCTATAAATTTCCCTCTACACACTGCTTTAAATGTGTCCCAGAGATTCTGGTATGTTGTATCTTTGTTCTCATTGGTTTCAAAGAACATCTTTATTTCTGCCTTCATTTCGTTATGTACCCAGTAGTCATTCAGGAGCAGGTTGTTCAGTTTCCATGTAGTTGTGCAGTTTTGATTGAGTTTCTTAGTCCTGAGTAGTAGTTTGATTGCACTGTGGTCTGAGAGACAGTTTGTTATAATTTCTGTTCTTGTACATTTGCTGAGGAGTGCTTTACTTCCAATTACGTGGTCGATTTTGGAGTAAGTACGATGTGGTGCTGAGAAGTATGTATATTCTGTTGATTTGGGGTGGAGTGTTCTATAGATGTCTATTAGGTCTGCTTGCTGCAGAGATGAGTTCAATTCCTGGATATCCTTGTTAACTTTCTGTCTCGTTGATCTGTCTAATGTTGACAGTGGAGTGTTGAAGTCTCCCATTATTATTGTATGGGAGTCTAAGTCTCTTTGTAAGTCTCTAAGGACTTGCTTGATGAATCTGGGTGCTCCTGTATTGGGTGCATATATGTTTAGGATAGTTAGCTCTTCCTGTTGAATTGATCCCTTTACCATTATGTAATGGCCTTCTTTGTCTCTTTTGATCTTTGATGGTTTAAAGTCTGTTTTATCAGAGACTAGTATTGCAACCCCCGCTTTTTTTTGTTCTCCATTTGCTTGGTAAATCTTCCTCCATCCCTTTATTTTGAGCCTATGTATGTCTCTGCGTGTGAGATGGGTCTCCTGAATACAGCAGACTGATGGGTCTTGACTCTTTATCCAGTTTGCCAGTCTGTGTCTTTTAATTGGAGCATTTAGTCCATTTACATTTAAGGTTAAGATTGTTATGTGTGAACTTGA